>NC_052084.1:14913750-15214444 GCF_015852505.1 Tachyglossus aculeatus | reverse complement strand
GAAGCGTGCAGGGCCATGGGCTCTGCCTGCTTGTCCTTTGCCCGGACCCTTGGACTTTGGAGTCCTGGAAAGATAGTAAGGGATAGTAAGGGCCCGCCTCCAGGAGAGTGGCCAGCCCCAAATACAAGCCCCTCCCTGCCCCAGGCACAACCCCTGGTTCCCCAAGTGACGGCCACTGGAAAGATGGGGTTAAAGGGGGAGGCTGAGACAGAGGCTGATGCTTCAGGCTCTCCTGCCCGGAGGCAGAAGGTTCTCTATGTACCCCCTCAGCTCCTGCTCCTCTTTCCCAAGAGCTCTTACCTGCCTGAGTCCCGTCCCCTCAAGGTCAGGTGGGGCTGGCTTAGCTTGAAAAGTTCCTGGGTTCGAATCCTGGCTCTGCTACTTGTCTGCTGTGTGACTTTGGGCAAGGCACTTAACTTCTCTGTGCCTTCTGTAAAATGGGGATTACGACTGTGAACCCCAAATGGGACACGGACTGTGTTCGAATTAATTAGTTTGCGTCTAACCCGGCACCTTAATACGGTGACTGGCTCATAGAGAAGCAGCGTGGCTCAGTGGAAAGAGCACGGGTTTGAGAGTCGGAGGTCATAGGTTCTAATCCCGGCTCTGCCACTTATTGGCTGTGTGACTTTGGGCGAGTCACTTAACTTCTCTGTGCCTCAGTTACCTCATCTGTAAAATGGGGATTAAGATTGTGAACCCCACGTGGGACAACCTGACCACCCATGGGGGTGGGCAGGTGAAACAGGAGATGGGGACAGGCATTCGGAACCCCAGCCCCCTAGGGAAGGAGAGGCAAGACAGGTGGAAAGGTCAGCAGGCTTCTTTAATGGCGTGAGCTGTAGGTCCCTTGAGTACCCAATCTAACCGTGACAGCGGCTTAGGTACGGATGAGAAGGCGGGGGGCGGCATCCGAGTTCCAAGACACGCAATCTGGAGGTAACGAAGGAGGGCTGGGGCTGGGCCCGGGCTGGAGAGTCTGGCTTGGGGACTTGGAAGGAGCGGCAGGGCCTGGTGTGGGCAGTAGCCAGAGCCGGACAGAGTGGACAGTGCCATGCGGAGATTGTAGATGGGTAGCTTCACTTCAGGGAGGGGAGGTGTAGAAGTTACATCCTGTTTGGTGATGGCCTGTAAAAATGTAAGGATGGCTGGGAGGGGCAGGAAGGAGCCTAGGGTATCCCTACCCCTGCTCTTACTACTCTGATCATATTCCCATCACCCCGGCTCCCACCCCAAGGCGTTCTCTTTGCTCCCTGGACATGCTTTCTGCTTCCTCCTTTTCCCCCTTGGGCCTCCCAGAGAGCACGGTAGAGGCAGGAGCTGAGAGGGAGGCCTCTTTCCTAGGGCCTCCATCTGAGGGTTCAGGGCCCCAGGGCTCCCCAGGCTGACCTATTCTTTCCCCACCTGTGCTTGGTGTCTGTGGATGTCCATGCATGCGTGTGCACGGGTGTTCAGGCATGTATGGATGTGATTGTGAGTGCATGTGTGCCAGTGTGTGTGTGCACGTGTGAGAAAGAGGGAGGGAGAGGCTCTTTAACTAGGGAGAGATCCTGGATACGCCTCCAGGAGCAGCCTAGGGAGTCCCAGAGGTCTAAAAGAGAATGGGGAAGGAGGGGAAGAGGTGTGTGCGGTGGAGTGGGGGATGGAAATGGGGTTGGCCTTTGAGAGATGTGAACAGGGGCAAGAGAATGACAAGCCAGGAGGAAAGGGGCTTTCTGGAGGGGCATAAACTGGTGGGCAATGGGCTTCGAGGCATACAGCACCAATCGGGTAGGGCTAGCTACCTTGCAGGTTTCAAAACCGTCTGGTGGAATGGAGGGTGACTAGATTGTACGTATTTATTACTCTATTTAATTTATTTGTACATACTTATTCTATTTATTTTATTTTGTTCATATGTTTTGTTTTGTTCTCTGTCTCCCCCTTCTAGACTGTGAGCCCACTGTTGGGTTGGGACCATATCTATATGCTGCCAACTTGGACTTCCCAAGCGCTTAGTACAGTGCTCTGCACACAGTAAGCGCTCAATAAATACGACTGAATGAATGAATTGAAGGGGAAGACTGGGTTCAGGGTCTTGGGCCCTGGAAGAGGAAGGGGATGGGGGGACAGTAGGGCTGGGGGGGAGGGGTCAGAGCCGAGGAAGAGGAAGCCAGGCCGGGGGGGTTGAGGAGGAAGTGGGGCTGAAGCCAGAAGGAGGAGAGGAGGGACTGGGGAAGGAAGCAAAGAAGAAGCCCTGGGCTGGGAAGTGATGGACCCCTGCTGGGAGCCTTTTGAGCACCCTGGCTCCCTATCAGCTGCCTCCAATCTCCCATCCAGTCATGCCCCCACCATTTTTGGTTTGCTAGGCTCCTTGGTTGTATGTACATTCACGGTGTGTTTTGGCCAGGGGCGGGATGTACTCCTGGATGCTCTAGACCAGCCACCCCAGGCCCCGGACCCTCACCAGGCTGCTCTCTAGATGTTACCCCCACCCCCTAACCTGCCATCTGATTGTCAGGTAGGTCTCAGGATGCAATGGTTGCCCGCCCTCCTGTGGCTTTACCCTCCCCAGACCATCCCTGCCCCGTCCTCTGGGCCCACTGTGGGGTTGAGAAAACTGGATACATGGTGGGGTGGCAGCGGGGGTGGTCGGGGGAAGCGGCCCCGGAGGGCCCTGACTCAGAACCCAGAAGGAGAGATGGAGACTGATACCCAGGAAGTGGGGGTGGGCCACCTTCATGTTCAGGCTGGGGCCAGGGATGACAGACAGTGAGCTTAGACCGGGGGCCCGGGGTGGGGATGTCCCTGAGTATTTGGGGTCTGCAGCCTCAGGTCTAATGGCCAGATTACTTGCTGGGGGGCACGTCCTCTGGGCACCCTGTCAGGGGGAGGAGGAACGGTGACAGGGAATGGGCATTCCTGAGACATCTGGGCCTTCCGGCTGCTCCCAGCTTCCCCACCCTCCCCATCCTCCCAGAGGGGATCCTGACTGAGAAGGCCTCCCCCTCCCCCCCCAGGTCATGCCTGCCCGCTGTCCACCACTGTGAGATCTCTGTCTTTGTGGCACTCGGTGAAGTCTCTGGGAGGTGCACTCCAGTCGGGTACCTGGCCAAATTCCGATTTGTTTGGAGCCTTTTTCAAGCAATTAGTCCATGGATGGTATGCACTGAGCATGGAGGCAGTAGACACGGTGCCTTTTCTGGGCTCAGAGCCTGGCCACCGGGTCCCAGGCAGGTTGCCCCGGCCCTCGGGTTCAACTCCCCGGCTCCTTCTCAACCTCGCCACCCACTGTCCCGTGCCAGTGGCCCCGGGGCCTCTGACAGGCTCTGCTCACCCCTCCCCTGCCCTTCCCGGTGCTGATGGCTTCTGGGGTCAGAGGCTGATCTGGGCAACGCTGCTGTAAGTCTAGAAGGTCTCTCTGAAGCGGGAGCGGGAGCGGGGTCAGTCTTGGGGACAGACCCTGTGGTCGGCCAGCGAGGGATCCGACCTTTGAGAGGCAGATGGTGGGGGGGACAGCTGCTGAGCTGTGGGAGAAAGCGACAGGACAGGGCTGAAAGCTTTTTGATTAAAGCCCGCATTCTCCGCCCCCCGACCCTTATCCAAGGGAGTGGCCGCGGGATAGAGG
The DNA here is from genome assembly GCF_015852505.1 of Tachyglossus aculeatus. Classification (NCBI taxonomy): domain Eukaryota; kingdom Metazoa; phylum Chordata; class Mammalia; order Monotremata; family Tachyglossidae; genus Tachyglossus; species Tachyglossus aculeatus. Next base: position 15,210,837 of record NC_052084.1, on the reverse strand, counting down.
TCCGGGGTGGAGGTTTGTGTGACGAGGGTCTGGAGTGTCAGGGAGGGTGCCTTGGGGCAGGTCGAGGGGGAGTCAGGCCGGGAGCTGAGTTGGCCTCCGCCTAGAGACTCAGACTGGAATGGGATGTATCGCTGTGGCCCCGAGAGACTGTCCACTGAGCTGGGTTATCCACTCAGGTAGGCCGTGCAGAGATGTGGAGGGCCCAGAGGTACCCACCACCATCGCGCTTCCTCCGAGCCTGCGTGGGACAACCCACCTGGCTCTGGAGCAAGGCTGGAGGTGTCCCCCGCTCGGAACCTGCCCTGTCCCCTCTGCAGGCAGAGCCCCGGCCTCCCAGGGGAGCAGAGCGGGCTTTCCAACGGCCCGCTCCTGCTGCCAACCCAGATGCAGCCCACTTTGGGGGCTGGGCTACCGGACGGTGCAGGCGGCAACTGAAATTTGCCTGTCTCTTGGATGGTTCCTGACACTAAGGATTGGCCCACCTCCCCAGAGCCCCTGGGGGCAAGTGCCAGGCAGGGCAGGAAGGGGCAGGCACAGTGGGGAGGCAGGCCCCTCGTAGCTCAAGAACCTGCCAACACGAAAGGAGACAGTGGTTAGGAAGCCAGAGAAATCTACCTCTCCAACTCTGACCTCTCTCCTCCGCAGTCTCTCATTTCCTCCTGCCTTCAGGACATCCCCACTTGGCTGTGGCACTGACTCTTCAAAGCAAACCTGTCCAAAACAGAACTCATCTTTGCACTCAAACCTTATCCTCCCCGTGTCTTTCCCATTACTATAGACAACACCACTATCCCCCCTTCTTCACGAGCTCTTAACCTTAGCATTATCCTTTCATTCAACCCACATATTCCATCTATTACCAAATTCTGTCTGTTCTACCTTCACAACACCGCTAAAATCCGCCCTTTCCTCTCCACCCAAACTGTTACTATGTTGAGCCAAGCATTTATCATATCCCGCTTTGATTTCAGCATCAGTCTGCTCGCTGACCTTCCTGCCTCCTGTCTCTCCCCACTCCAATAATTACTTCCCTGCTGCCCAGAACATTTTTCTAAAGGAAATTCAGTCCACATCCCTCCACTCCTCAAGAGCCTGTAACAGTTGCCCATCCACCTCTACATCAAACAGAAACTCCTTACCGTCAGCTTTAAAGCACTGAGTAGTCGGCTTGCCCCTGCCTCACTTTGCTCCTCTAACTCCGACTTACTATAACCTTGTCCATCTCGCCACCGACCCCTTTGTCCACATCCTCCCTCTGGCATTCCAGGTAATTTATTTAATTATATTCGAGTCTGTCTGCCCCCTCTAGACAGTAAGCTCATTAAGGACAGGGAATGTGTCTATCGTTATATTGTACTCTCCCAAGCACTCAGTACAGTGCTCTGCACCCGGTAAGTGCTCAATAAATATGATTGAATGAATTCCCCCTTCCAGTTATGACAAAACACCAAACTCCCAACTTTCAAAGCCCTCCTACAATCACATCTCCCCCGAGAGGCCTTCCCCAACTAAGCCCTTTTATCCCCTACGCCCTGTACATTGGCACTTGGATCCGTACGCTTGGACACTTGATAGCCAGTCACCCCACCCGCAGCCCCACAGCACTTCCATACATGTCTGTAATTTATTTATTTATTTATTTTAATGTCGGTCTCCCCTTCTAGACTGTAAACTCCTTGTGGGCAGGGAACATGTCTACCAACTCTGTTGTACTGCAATAATAATGATAATAATAATTATGGTACTTGTTGAGCGCTTACTGTGTGCTGAGCACCGTTCTAAGCACTGGGGTAGATACAAGTTCATCGGGTTGGACCCGGTCCCTGTCCCACATGGGGCTCACAGTCTTAATCCCCATTTTACAGATGAGGTAACTGAGGCACAGAGATGTTAAGTGACTCGCCCAAGGTCACCCAGTAGACATGCGGCAGAGCAGGGATTAGAACCCAGGTCCTCCTGCTCCCAGGCCCATGCTCTTCCTAAAAACTCACGCTGCTTCCCTTCCAATCGCGTAGTCCAGGGCCCCGCACACGGTAAGCGCTCAACAAATATCATTGATTGGTTGATGGATTGGAGAGCCCCTGACCCCCACGGATAGCTTTGCCAGCCCCATCTGGCGCCAGCCTCAGTCCTTAGGGTGCCCTGGGAAGGGGGTTATGGCCATGGCTTCTGTGCCTAAGGGAGCCAGTCCTGGTGCTTGTCCTGGGGGAGAGAAGGCCAAGGGGGCCCTGAGGAGTGAACTGTCTGACAGTCTCTGTGGGGTCAAAGCCAGAGGAGGGGACAGGCTGATTTCCATCTCCATGCAGGGTAGAACAAGAGCAAATGGGCTGGCTGAGGATAGATGTGCGGGGCGGGATATTCTCAGACAGGCAAACTAATGAGGCCGAGGCCTTTCGGTCACTGGCTGAGCCGGAAGAAGGGTCATATTCTCTAGACTGTAAGCTCCTTGTGGGCGGGGGACGTGCCTGCCAATTCTATTGCACTGAACTCTCCCAAGTGCTTAGTACAGTGCTCTGCATATAATAAGAGCCCAATAATTGATTGATTGATTCTGCCGGAGGTAAGGGAACGGAGGTGGTGAACTCGGGTTAGCCCTACCAGACCTGGGAGTCTTGGATTCTGGTCCGCTAGTCCCGTGCGGAGTTTGAAAGGAGCGGGATGGAGGCCTTCTCTTTCCTCTGATCCCTTCCTGTCCTTCCACCCCCCGTCCCGGAAGCTTAGGATGGGACGGAGCCGCCCCCACCCGAACACTCCCCCCCGCAGTCAGCCCCCACCGTGGACCTGGAGTGTGTGTTGGGGGCGTCCCTTGGCTTCCTCTGTTGGCCGGGTGGTGCTGCCTTGGGGGACAGAGGCAGAGAGGGTGACTACTGGGTGTAGCTGGGCCTGGCCTTGCCTCCGCCCCCTCGCCTCAGAGAGGAACCGAGGGTCCGATGGGTCCGGGGAAGGTATCTGACGTCCCCCGCTCCCATGCCCCAGATGGGAAGAGCTGGTCTGCTGCACCCCAGAGAGAGTGGGGAGCAGGAGGCCTCAGGTACCGTTCCCAGAGGCGGTGGATGGTGGCCAGCTAGAGGTCCAGGGACAGTCCCCAAGGGAAGAAGGAAGACCCCTGTGCCAGAGCCTGTGGGATGGGCAGGGGCCGGGCAGGGGGCATGGAGTTGGGGATGGAGAGGACCAGTTGGAAGTTGGCCGCTGCTGCCTTTGGGTTTGATCCCTCTCCAAATTCCTCTCCTCAGGACAGCGCTCCCACCCCCGACCCTCTCGGGAGCCCTGGCCACAACTTTTCACTGGGGCCTGGGGGAGCCAGGGTTGTGCCTCTCCCCCACCCACTCCCGCCCGAGGGACCCCAGGTGCCAAAGCCGCTCCCCAATCTCTTCTTCCTGTGGACGGGAGCCCAGAGCAGCCGGAGAGACCCTCCCCTGCCGCCGTCCCTCCGGCCTCCACCGTTTCCGCTAGACAGTGGAGGGGAGAGCCTGGTATTGCTGAGAAAGGAACGCGTTCAGCACCAACGAAGGGGTCAAGGGTGAGATGGGGGAGTGAGAAGACTGGGCCTGTGCCACCACGCTCCCACCCTGCCTGGCCGGCGGCGGGTTTCAGGGTGGGCGTGGGTGGCATTGGGTGGGGAGAAAGCAGGAGGGGACAGCTGGCGGCTTGCTAGTGGGTCTGGAGTGTGACGTTGTGCTGGGGCCGGCTATTTGGGTGTCGAGGCGCCACGGGGAGGGAACCCCTGCCCGATGGAGATCCAAAGCCACAGATCATTATCTGGCCATGGCTTTGCCCTCTGCCACTGCTGCTCTGCCTTTGGTTGCTGGGCTCTGAGTCTGGAGTTTCCCTTTCAGTCCTTTCTTGGGGCCCCCAGGAGAGGCGGAACCCTCGGGCTGGGCCCGGGCCGGAGGGGCCCCCCGCAGCTGGGGGGGACCCGCCGGCCTGGCCGGATGGGATGGGGAGAAGCTCTCTCTCCGGCACAGCGACTGGCTCCGGGAGGAAGCGCTGAGGTGGCGGGCGGGGAGGCCGGGGGGCCTGAGGCCGGCTCCACGGGGCGCGGGGCTCGAGGACGAGGGCGGCCGGCTCGGGGGCTGCTTGGCGCGCAAGCCAGCGTGGACAGGAGTGGCGGCCGGCCCCGAGGGTCTCTGCAGCTGGAGCCTGTGGGGAGAGATAGAAAGAGGAAGACGAGAAGGGTGGGAGATAGTAATGGGAGGGGGAGTCCCTGGGTGTGGTGGTCAATGCACCCCACTCAGCTCTGAGTTTCCAAAGTAGCAACCAACCTGGCTTTCTCCTTCCATCCCAGCCCCTCCTGCTCCTCCCCGGGCTCACTCAACGCAGCCCCCACCTGTCTCAGCCTGGTTGGCCCGACGGCTAGGGGAGCGCTGAACTCGAGACCGGGGGCAGGTGGACCCTCCGAAGACTCCTGACCTCCAGGGCCAGTCCAGCCGTGGCCCACTCCGTGGTTTTGCTAGCTTGCGCGCGACTTGTTGAGAATGGGAACCTCTCTGGGGTACTCCTGGGGGCTCTGGTAGCTACTTCCCAGGCCTGGAGTGATGCTTGGAGGGTTCTGGGAGGGCTTTGGAGGTCTCCCAGGCCATAAGCGAGTCAGGGTTTGGATCCCCTGGGGAGGCCCAGAATCACCAGCCTCCCAGAATCCTCAGGATACGCAGGTCTCCAAGGGGCTGCCACCCAGATCGGTCTGAAGGGCCCATAAACCGCCAAGGGCCTTGGGAGGGAATGGACCCCCAGGTTAGTTGAGGGGTTCTGGCAGTGGTGGGGGGTTTTCTCTGGAGGGGCTCTGAGGGAGGGGGCTCAGGCGTGTCTGAGCGCTCACCTGCTGCGGACGGATGTGTCAGGCGAGGTGCCGCCATTGGAGAGGCCCGGGCCCTGTGGAGGTGGGCTTCCCCCCTGGCGCTCAGCCGCAGGGGCCCTGGCCATGGTGGCGATGGGGCGGGGGATGCGACTCCTGGTGCTCGGGGCCACTCGGTCTTCCCTGGGCTCCGGGGCCGCCCCTCGCGGTCCCCTCCTGGACCCGGTGTCATCCGAGCCATGGGTGTCCTCCTCCGAGCCCGTGGCGGACAGGGTCTCAGACGGCCGGCGGCACTCGTCCCCAGACGAGGTGGAGGACGAGGCGCCCGAGGCCAGGCGCAGGAGCCGGCTCTGCCGCTTCTCCATGATCAGCCGGGCCAGGTCGGGCTGCCGGACACGCTTGGACCGCCTCTCCTTGGCAGACGAGGAGGCGGAGGCGGACAGATCAGAGCCGGTGTCCTCCTCTGAGAGCAGGATGGGGATCCGGCTCCGGGAGCTGGGGCCCGGGGGTGTCCGACGGCCAGGTGGTGGCTGGGGGCCGGGGGCGCCCCTCGGGGGCTCCAGGCCCAGCCCACCCTGGTCCGGCCTCTGCTCCTCTGGCTCCAGCATCTGCAGCTTGGGAGGGGGCTGTCCATCCAGGCCGGTGGATGGCAACTGCCCATCTGGGCCGGCGAGTGGCCGAAGGGGCAGGCCGTTGGGCACCAGGCCACCAGCCAGGAGGACGGACAGGGTGCTACTCTCCGGCTCGGCCCCGTCAGCCCCAGACAGGGCGCTCACGTTTTCCCAGGGCACTGGGCCTCCCTCCAGCTCGGCCTCCTCCTCCAGGCCCAGCCCCTCACATGGCCCAGTCTCCTCAGGCCGCAGCAGAGGCTGCCCGTTGGAAGACATGACGTTCAGGTGGGTTTTCTCGGCAATGTGCACGAAGGTCCGCTCGACTTTGGTGAAGGGCGAGGAGGTGGCGGCGGCCGCGGCGGTGGGCGAGGGGGGCTTTGGCTCAGATTTGAGCACCGAGGACCACGTCCCCGGCTCCGAGACATCCAGCTGGCTGCCCAGGGGCTGGGGCCGCTCACCGTGAGGGCTCAGGGCAGCCAGGGTGCCCAGATCAGGGTCAGGTGCCAGGTCGGGGGTCGCCGGGGAAGACTTCTTCATGTCACCCGGGGAGAATAAAACCAGGGTCTTGGACCCCTCCTCCAACTCCAGATCCCCCTCAGCCACAGACGCCCGGCCCCTGGACTCTCTCTGGTCCTCCGCCAGCAGGGTGGACGGGGCCCCCTCCTGACTGCGCTCTGTGCTCTTCTGACTGACATCGCTGCTGGAAGCACTCTGCGGTTCCAGCTTCTCTCCCAGGAGGCCTCCGTCTTCCTCCTCTTCATCCTCCTCCTCGTCCTCCTCTTCCTCGTCCTCCTCCTCCTCTTCCTCTTCCTCTTCCTTCTCCTCCTCTTCCTCCTCCTCTTTGCCTTCTCCCTCCTCCTCTTCTTCCTCCTCCTCGTCTTCCTCCTCCTCCTCCTCCTCCTCTTCCTCCTCTTCCCTGTTACCCTTGCCGTTGACCTCCAGCTGCGGGGGAGGAGCGGGAGGGCAGGGGGCTGTGAAGACCACATGGGAGAACTCAACTCGCTTAATGCGTTGGAGGAGGCGGGCTCTTTCCCGGTAGTCTGACAGGTCCCGCTTGAAGTCTTGGTAAGGCAAACTTAAAGGCACTGCCTTGGGGAGTCCATTCATTTCAAAGGGCTTCAGGGAAAACATCTGAAATGAGACCCAGGGAGAGAGCGATCGCAAGTCAGGGACATAGAAAGTGGCAGAGAGAGAGAGAGAAAGAGAAAAAATGAAATCTGGAGCCGGACTGCCTAAATCCTCTGAGGTTGCCTTTACTGCCCACCTCCAGCTTCATGACCTCTTCCAGCCCATTTGCTAAATCTCCATAAATCACACATTAGTCCTCACACTTGTACATTTAACAGCATGAAACTTGGCCCTTTTTAAAGCCATTGATGCTTTTTTCTTGCTTTCTCGATTCTGACCGCCCTCAACCCAAGTACTCTTCCTACCAAGGGTCTTTGGGTCTGCCCTGCCCCAGCCCGGCAGACAGTCCCAGGATGGTGGTGAGCAAACATCTGGGCTGAGAGGGCTCAGAACCTGGCTTTCGCAGCGGCCCGGCTGGTAATGGGTCCCATCAGGAAGATTCTGCAAAGTAAAGCCAAGAAAAGGCCATGCGTTTTCTTGCCCCGTGGATGCTAAGCTTTTGGAATGCCTTCCCAAAGAGACAATCAGCAGGTTCAAGAGGGGTTTGGATCCATTTCCGAGTGAAATGTCCAGTGTGAGTTACCAGAGGGGATAGAGAGGGGGAATGCCAGCTAAATGAGAAGGCCCCAGAAGAGTTTAGTCCCCAATAAGCCCTCCTTAAATACCATCGATTGATTGATTGACTGGATCCATGATAAGTAATCCCAGGGCACGGTAGGGGTTTTAGAAGGCACATCTACAACTATCAAGGGCTATCAAGGACAGTATCACACTGTTCCTCTATGTGTCTTTTGGTGTCTCTGCTGGAAACCGAACACTGACTAGCTCACTGGTAGTCACAGGTCACTGGTCTTTCTCTAGCAGGTAGAGCATGTGCTCTTAGCATATTTTCCCCAGCTTTGACTTTCTGCTCCATCCAGTTGGCTTTCTGGTACCCCCACCTTCTGAGCCTCCCCTCTCACTCCTCCAAGCCTCTTCACACACCATCCTTTCTACTCCAAACAGCTGTCCTGCCATCCTGCATCCTGGCCAGTTGGCCACCCTGTTCAAGGCCCTTCCTCCAGGAAGCATTCCCCGAGTCACCCCACCCGCTCTCCACACTCTCCGACCCTCCTCTAATCTCACCTGTCAAACAGGTGCCTCTATGGACAGAGGAATAGGGATAAATCCAGTTTCCCTAACAGACTGGGAACTCTTGGAGGCAGGAACCATGACGGTCCCCAGATGCAACCAAAATCGCCGGTTCAGGACTTGAGGTCCCTGTGAGTCCCTCCCGTGAGCCTGCACAGCTGGGCAGTGGGGGAGAGGAGTTTAAGACAGGCAAGATGGGAAAGTAGACTGGAACCTATGTAAGGAAGATATTCCACCCAGGTTGTGCCCTCCAACTGTTCAGCTCATCAGTGCCTCCCAGTCTTGGGGTTGCATGCCCCATTTGGGGGCAGGAGGGGAAGGAGAGAATGCTATTAGGGTGCTCCTTGAAAACAGTAGTCCCCTAGAGCACAGATAATAATAATAATAATAATAATAATAATAATAATAATAATGGCATTTATTAAGCACTTACTATGTGCAAAGCACTGTTCTAAGCGCTGGGGATGTTACATGGTGATCAGGTTATCCCACGTGGGGCTCACAGTCTCAATCCCCATTTTACAGATGAGGTAACTGAGGCACAGAGAAGTTAAGTGACTTGCCCAAAGTCACACAGCTGACAATTGGCAGAGCCGGGGTTTGAACCCATGACCTCTGACTCCAAAGCCCGTGCTCTAAAAGTCTGGGGCCTCATCTGAGCCGAACCCCAACATTTGGCCAGGCCCAGCCTCACTTCTAAGGGAGTCATACGTGCATGGTGGTGGGAACATGCAGGTATGAGTGCATCCACACACCAGACCCTGTGGACTGCTTGATTGGATGTAGACCCTCTGGACCCTTGGGGGCAACTGCACATGTGGGCTGCCTCGGGGTCCTGATGGCCATGCTGTCACAAAGAAGGTCTGGCTGGACCCAGACCCAGGATCTTGCAGGGGCTTTGTGTCTCCTCCCTATCTTTGATTCACTAGCCTCCTCCCCAGGCCTCTGATTTCTCCGCAGAGACCAGACCGGAGCCTCCTGCAGGGCCTTCTTTCTGGTAACCAAGGCCCAGTAGAAAGAGCATGGGCTTGGAAGTTAGAGGACATGGTTTCTAATCCCAGCTCCGCCACATGTCTGCTGTGGCACCTTTACTTCACTTCTCTGGGCCTCAGTTACCTCGTCTGTAAAATGGGGATTAAGAACGTGAGCCCCACCTGAGACAACCTTGATTACCTTGTAAACCCCCCCCCCCCCAGTGCTTAGAACAGTGCTTGGCACATAATAAGTGCTTAACAGCACTTGGAGAAGCAGTGTGGCTCAGTGGAAAGAGCCCGGGATTTGGAGTCAGAGGTCATGGGTTTGAATTCCGGCTCTGCCACTTGTCAGTTGTGGGACCTTGGGCAAGCCACTTAACTGCTCTGTGCCTCAGCTACCTCATCTGCAAAATGGGGATTAAGACTGTGAGCCCCATGTGGGACAACCTGATCACCTTGTATCCCCCCCCACCCCGTGCTTAGAACAGTACTTTGCACATAGTAAGTGCTTAACAAATGCCATTATTATTATTATTTTAATTATTATTATTGTATCCCCCAGTGCTTAGAACAGTGCTTTGCACATAGTAAGTGCTTAACAAATGCCATTATTATTATTATTATTATTGTATCCCCCAGCGCTTAGAACAGTGTTTGCACATAGGAAGCGCTTAACAAATACCATAATCATCATCGACAAGTACCTTAATTATTACTACAACCTCTCCATCCCCTCACCAAGCTCTCTTTGAGATCCTCCCCAGCCCCTCTCACCCTACATCACCCCTCTGTTTTGAGCAACCCAGCGAATTTCCCAGGTCGTGGGAGAGAAATGCAGGCAGGGGAGGGCCAAGAGGTGGAGAGGAGAGCTCCTCCCTGTTATACAGCTCTCACTGTCCGCCACACCCAGTACTTTCACCTTCAGTTCTGTGACCCTCCTGGGATAATAATAATAATAGTGCTATTTGTTAAGCACTGAGTTGGATACAAACACATCAGGTTGGACAAAGTCCCCGTCCCACATGGGGCTTACAGTCACAATCCCCATTTTACAGATGAGGTAACTGAGGCACAGAGAAGTAAAGTGACTTGCCCAAGGTCACACAGCAGACAAGTGGTAGAGCTAGGATTAGAACCTTCTGATTCTCAGGCCCATGCTCTATCCACTGCACCACAGCCTAGTCTGGGATTAGGCCTAGCCAGGCTTCAGGATTCTCTCCAGACTCCAGCCTGATCCCCTGCCCATTCCAAGCTGGGACCGGGCGTCCTCCCTTTCCATCATGGAAAAGGGGCTTTGTAGCTTGGGCTCCTGGGGGCCAGGGGAGGAAGAGTAGACCCAGGGTTGGGAGAGCAGTCTCTGGGAATGGCGACAGAGCAGAACTCATGGTAAGGGGAAGCCCCCAGAGAAACTGGATCACAGCCGGTCCTGCTCAGGAAGAGACCCGAATCTCCCAAGTGTTGCCAAAAGAAAGGGCAGCCTGTAACCTGCTTAGTGCCAGGGAATCCTGGCTTGCCTCCCTTGACTTCCCTCTCACTTCTTCCAGTTCCCTATCTTGGGTTCTGCCATCTACCTTGCCAGAATAAATCCACATCATCACCCCTCCACATCCCGCACCTAATCTAAAGAGTCACTTGCCTCGGTCTCTCAGCTGTTTGTCTTTCAGTACAGCAGGGGAAGCCATGGGGACTAGTGGAGCAGGACCAAGGGGAAGGGGGGCTTAGGCTGCATTAGGAAGGCCCTGGGACTGGGGACAGGAAGAATACAAATTGCATGCCCGAGGCAGGAGGCCATCTGATCCAGGTACTGTGGATATCCAATTATCACACCTCCACAGACTGTGAAGTTCCACATGCTGCCCCAGTGTTTATTTATCCTGACAGTCCAGAAATTCTTCCTTAAGTCTAACCCAACATCCTTAAGCTGCCCATTTCCTGTTCTGTCTTCCGTGAAGTGAGAGCCGTGAGTCGACCAACTTCATAGGCTTGAAGGCTCCAGGCTTAACAACGCCACTTCCTTTCAGGTTTCCTCACAGGTTCTATTTCCTCGCCTTTCATCATTTTGCTGCTTCTCTCTGGCCCCTCTCCGGTTGTCTCCATAACCTTCTTAATTGCAAGGGGTCAGACCCTCTGGTGTAGGCCCCGGGCAATGCCAAGTGGACCAAAGAGGATTAATAAAGATTGTCTCTTGGGGATTCTTCCTCCATTCACCCCAGCCTTACATCACTGACTCCTGTGCAGGGCTGGGCTGAACTTCCAAGCTTCTCTCTGCCACCCATATATTACAGTCAGTCTTCCCTACCCAGGATTTGAGCTCAAGTATACTTCCTGCTGTTGCCCCCACTGAATTTTGCCCCAGATGGGACAGACCCACGTTTGCTTGCAATGCTTTTCCTACCAGCTCAGGGTTAGCGATTTCCCACCCTTCCCACTCCACTCCCCCTTTCCGGCTCAGCGCCACCTGCACCTGGGGCAGCGGGGGCAGCAGGGGGCAAGGGGGCATTCTCTCAGATAGAGGGGGGTGTCCTAAGTGAGAGTCAGGCCCTGGACCGCGTCAATGGGGTGGGGGTCGGGGGTCAAGAGGTTACCTACCTCAGTTCCTCCCCCAATTCTTCCCTGATCCTCGGTCGCTGTCCGGGGCAGTGCCCAGCGGGGGCTACTAGGGCGCCTGTTGCAGAGACCCTGCCAGGGTCAGAAACCAAGAAAAGGGCATCAAAGAAGGAAAAGTGGCTCTTCCGCCTCCTATCCTGGCTCGACTGAGTCACTGCTCGGGCCTCCCTGGCATCCTGTTGCCCACCCTTTGATCATGGCTTCTCCCCCTTTCAGACTGTGAGCCCACTGTTGGGTAGGGACTGTCTCTATATGTTGCCAACTTGTACTTCCCAAGCACTTAGTACAGTGCTCTGCATACAGTAAGCGCTCAATAAATACGATTGATGATGATGATGATGATGATGATGATGATGATGGCTTCCCTCTGCTCGCTCGGCCTGGTACTGACTATGCTCCCCGCCACCCCCCAGCTCCTCCCCCAAGCTCCTTGTGGGCAGGGAATGTGTCTACCAACTCCGTTGTACGCTGCCAAGCACTTAGTACAGTGCTCTGCACACAGTAAGTGCTCAATAAATACCACCGACAGTGATAATGATAATAATAATAAAATAATAATGGCATTTGTTAAGCGCTTACTATGTGCAAAGCACTGTTCTAAGCGCTGGGGGGATACATGGTGATCAGGTTGTCCCGCGTGGGGCTCACAGTCATCATCCCCATTTTACAGATGAGGTAACTGAGACTCTGAGAAGTTAAGTGACTTGCACAAGGTCACACAGCAGACATGTGGCGGAGTTGGAATTCGAACCCACGACCTCTGACTCCAAAGCCCGGGCTCTGTCCACTGAGCCACACTGAGAGGGGGCAACTTGAGAGCAGAAAGCTTTCTCCACTGGAGGTTTGGAAACCCCCTGAGGATAGGGACTGTGTCTAGTCCCTGCTTTGTCACTCTGAACTCCAACCAAATTTCATCCCTTGGACAGGGAAGGCACTCAGTATTCAGGAATTGAGTTCTGCCTGAAGCCAGGGGGATGTAGTAGCTGACTCTTAGCAACCCTAAGATTCTGCAAAGAGGAGGTGCCCAGGTCCCCACGGGCAAAGCAGAGATAATTGCAATCGATTGTCTGGGTAATTCAAATATTTAAAAACTGACCCCAGGTGAAATGGTAAGAGAGTTTGGCCCTAAATTCATGAGATTGTGCTTTAATTCTCTGCCTTGTTTGGGCCATAAAGACCTGCATTCTCACACCCCAAATTTGTTCATTCTCTCTTTTCCCGTCCTTTATCCTTCCTTGTCATGCCCCTCTTTCCCACTTCCTCCTCCTCTACCCCCCCAACTACTCTCCACACCCTTCATCTCTTTCCCTTCTCTCCCACCTCTTCTTCCTTCTTCGTGCCCTTCCTCTCTGCCCCAGCCCTCCTTTCCTTCTCTCTGCAGGAAAAATTCCTTTGAGCTGGGCCAGCCAGGCTCTGGAGCTCTGGGGGCTGCCAGTGAGCTTGACCTTGGGACAAAGGAACATCCTTGCCCAGGGAGGGGACTGACACTTTCTGGGCTCCCAGGCTACTTCTGGAGCCCAGGGTAGAGCAGGCAGAGGCCTCCCTCCCTCTCTGCAGTGCCTTGCCGGGACCAGCCCTTTCCCACAGCTTACCCCTGCCGCAGCTGGGCCTAGGTCACCAGTGTACCTCCTCCCTCCTCTCCTTCCTCCTCTTTTCCCTTCTCCTCTTCTCCTCCAGCATCCTTCCTCCTCCTCCTCTCTCATTCTTTCCCCTCTAGCTCTTCCCCGGCCTCCACTCCAAGGCAGGAGCCTGCCTCCTCTGTTATGCCCGTTGCAGCTAAGGAAGTCTAGGTAAAAACAGGAGGCTGGGGCCTACTGGGGGAAGGGGAGGTGCTCTGGGTTTCTGCTCTGTCCCTGCTGCAAGGACTGGTTAGTTGGCATGACAAACAGAGAAGTGGCTGCTACAGCATGGCTCAGTGGAAAGAGCACGGACTTTGGAGTCAGAGGTCATGGGTTCAAATCCTGGCTCTGCCAGTTGTCAGCTGTGTGACTTTGGGCAAGTCACTTCACTTCTCTGGGCCTCAGTTACCTCATCTGTAAAATGGAGATGAAGACTGTGAGCCCCCTGTAGGACAACCTGATCACCTCCCCAGTGCTTTGCACATAGTAAGCGCTTAATAAATGCCATCATTATTATTATTATTACTGCAGCCATGGCACCTTTGGGTGGGTGCCAACTGAGACTCCCTCCAGGACCCAGGGGCCAGCAAGGAACCCCTCCACCATCCCCATCATGAGGGAGGATTTCCAAGTTCCTATTCTTCTATTCCTTCCAAAGCCCCTTTCTCTGCCCCTCTCTTTTTCCTATTCCCAAAGATAGCCCGGAGCTCCAGTTCTGGGAATTCCTGACCCTGGGGCTGGTCACCTGGGAGGTGGTCTCCGCAGTGGGTAGAACAGGGTCCCCCTGATTGAAACAGGAGAGACTCAGGCTAGACATTAGGAAGAACTTCCTGACAGGAATGGGAGGGCAAGGGAGGCCCCGGGAGTGGCTTCCCGGTCAGATGCAGGAGTAGGGACAACCCTTGGGAAGTTCTTTAGCCAGGTCCCACTAGCGGGAAAAGTGATTCTAAGCCAGAGAGGAGTCTGCTGAGTCAGAGAACAGCCCTGGGCCCTGGGTCCAGCCCTCCTGACCCCAGGACATTCCCAGGAAATCCCAGCACAGTGGAGAATCTCTGGAGCCCAGGCTCTGGCACCCCCGGGCTTTCAGGGAACAAATGACCCGGGACCCATTTTCCTCCTTTGATTCTTTAATAAGGTTTTGGTAAGTCATACAGGCTTGTCCCGATTGTCTGGATTAACATACATGGATTTAAAAAAGGCACAAAATCCATTGCACAGCTTGTGTGTGTGTGTGTGTGTGTGCGTGTGTGTGTGGGTGTCTGCTTGTGTGCGGCGGCTTCAAGTGTTGGATTTTACAGTACTCGGCAGCATTTACAGCTTTTCTACACAGCGTCAGTGCATGCTCTATACAAGAGATAGACTCAAACTCTCTCTCTCACTCTCTCTCTCTCTCTCTCTCTCTCTCTCTCTCTCACGCTCTCTCTGCACCGCTATTTACAATAATACAGGGCTCCCATTAGGAAGAAGCAAGGAGAAAAGAAAAGCTTCTGGGTGGTTCTTGCATGCTGGGTGGGCCCGGGGTAGTGCAAGCATATATAATACAGGATTATTGCAGTACAAAAAGGGGGAGGGGCTTGGAGCAGCAGGAAAATGGATGAGGTTCAGGAAAATGGGCTCCAGCTCAGGGTCTCCCCGCCCAGACCCTGGGCCCTCCTCAACCAGCACATCGCTCCCCGCCACCCCCTCTAACTCTCTCTCTTCTCCCCTCAAGCCCAATTCCTTAGGGGGAAGGGTCATGGTTGGGGGAGAGGGCGCAGAGGGGAGGCCCTGGCCAAGGAGCATTTTCTCTGGTCTAGGCTCAGGGGACTGAGACATCTCCAGTCAGCGGAGAGCCCCCTCTATCCAGAGTACCCCAGGGGCAAGGCTGCCTTTCTCAGCCAAACACTATCTGACCTGAGGAGACTTTAGGCCCTACGAGCCCACCTGGGCCCTCCCCATCCCCAGCACCTCCCCACCTCCAGGAGTCCCACTCCAGCCACGGGAGGGGAAGAGGGGGAGACAGGCAAAGGGCACTGGGTGGGGAGCACGTGCAAAGGAAGCAGATGTTGGTCCCTGAGTTCATTTTCGTGGGGAGCCGGGTGATCGGGGAACAGAAGCCGGAGGGGCCAGGTGTCAGTGGCTAAGGGAGATCCGGAGAGGGGGGCTGGCGGCCCGGGCTTTTAGGGAAGCCGTACCCAAAGCTTCCCTCCCTCATTCCAGGGGTCAGAGCCTGCCGAGGCCCAACTCTTTGGCAGGAGCGATTTCAAGGCCGAAGGGAGGTGGGAGGGGCTGGCCCGGCCAGGGAGGGCAGCGGAGGAGGGGAGGTCAGTCCAGGGAGCCTGGATTTGCTCTTCCACTCTGTGGAGTTTCATGCTTCCCTCTGTTCTCCCCACCTGCACGTCCTGGAGACCCAGGAGCCCTGACAGGACCTCCCCTGGGCTCCTGACTTCCCCCGCCCCCGCCACCCCTGGAAGCGTGAGTGCCTGCCAGAGGGAGCTTTCCCCAAGGAAAGCAGCCCGGCCTGGCCCTGGGAGGGAATCCTGGGGCTCCGGCCCCTGGGGATAGATCCCGGAGAGCTGGGGAAACCAATGTATGTACAGTAGCAGCAGTTTGAGACAGGCTGTTGCGGGGCTTCCGCTCAGGACCATCCCCGGACCCTAGCTGGCCCCCATCATGGTCTCCCGGCAGCAGCGGGGGCCTTAGAGGTTCAACGGGGGCAACCAGATGGCCACAGGGCTGGGGGTCAGGGGATCAGGGCAAGGTCTGCCCCCGGGCGAGGGTCTCAGCACCAAACAGGCAGATGCACAAAGAGTCTGCCCCCTCCGAACTCTTTCCCATGCCACGTTCCTTAGCAGCTTGATTAAATGTCACTGTGTACAACCTCATGAGGTCTAGAGGAGGGACATTACCAGTGGGTTCGAGAATAAAGAGGGCGAACCCCTCCAGACAGGGTCCAGGAAAGGAAGGGGTTAGGGCCCTAGGGTGCAGGGAGAGGAAGAAAGTGCACACTGCAATAGAACAAAATTACAGCTGCAGGGGGTGGCAGAAGAGTAGCTGGCAGAGCAACTCCCTAAGAGGACGGGAGGGAGAAGAGAGCAAAGCAGCCCATTCTCAGCTGAGCATGGTCTTGAAAATGCAGAGAAAACAGGTGTGCTGGGGTAGAGGGCTCACTTTCCCTAGAAATCCCACCAACTTCCCCACAAGGTCAAGGCCAGGGAATCATGGGGGAGGGAAACTCCCAAATCCCTTCTTCCCACAGCCTTTTGGGTTTTTGCTCCTGCTCAAAATCCCCTTCCTGGAGCAGACACTAGCCACTCTCCAGGTCTGGAATCAGAGTTCTGGTGTTTTGGGGCTGACAGTACCCACCAGGCTCCTGGGTGGCCCTGGCAAGGAAAGGGGAGGAGGAGGAGATTACACTGAACTCGGGGCAGCTGTGGCACAGGCTAATACTTTGGCAGAAAGAGAAAAGCTCCAGCCTCAGTCCCTGTCCTGGACCCCAGGGCTATGAAGTCTAGGGGAGGCTGGCTGGGGGATCCTGAACAATCCCACCTGGGTCCCTAAACTCCAGTCCCTTAGCAAGGGAAGGGGTTGAGCTCACAGAGGCTCCTGCCCTTCTGCAGACTGAGGTGATGGCGTGGGATTTTCTCTTGGGTTGCCTGGGTGGCCAGAGAAATAGGCCCTTGAGGAGGAGGACCAAGGAGAGATTATTAGAAAGACTAGGAGCCTGGCCCTCAGTGGGTGGGGAGAGTAAATGTGAGAGGATGGAGAAGCTGAAGGACCTGGGTTCTAATTCCAGCTCTGACAGTTGCCTGCTGGGTGACCTTGGGCACATCACTTAGTTTCCCTGTGCCTCAGTTACCTCATCTGGAAAATGGGTTTTAAGACTGTGAGTCCCATATGAGACATGGACTTTGTCCAACCTATCTTGTAGATACCCCAGTACTTACTACAGTGCCTGGCATGTAGTAAGCACTTAACAAATTCCACCAAAAAAAAAAAAAGCTGGTTGTCTCTACCAATCACAAAGGCCCTGGGGCAGATTTGGTGTAGTCCTGGGCATCAATTGAGCTGTTGCCCTGAGGTTCTGCAAGGGTACCAACCAGCCACTCACCTCCCCATCCCGGGTTCTGGGGCTCATTACCTGGCACAGCCCACAAGCAGCAAGACTCTGCATGCAGGACGGAGGAGAGCAAGGAGGGGGAAGAAACCTTTGTCCACTACATAATGCAAGTCTTCCCATCCTGACCAGTACTAACCCCATCTCCCAGTGCCATAGAGAGAAGAGTCTCTTAACTGAGGAGGCTAACACAGCCTGCTCTTCCTATCCAGGTGCCTGGGAGGCTTGGTAAGAGTTCACAGGTTACTGTAGGAACAGGAGGAAGGAGTAGAGAAAAGGCCCGGTCTCTAATCTCACCTCCAGGCCTGGGGTGGCAACCCCTGGGGGAGAAGCCTCATTCCCCCACCCCTTGAGAAGCCCCGGGGGAGGTGCCTCCTCCACTAACTAGAAGAAAAAGCAAGATGAAGTGTCAGGTCCCCTGACTGGATGAGGGAGTTTTGCACTGGCCAGCCCCGGCCCAGGAGCCAGGCTTCTTTGACCCAAGTCCACCAAAATCAGGCCTGCTCAACCCTTGAATATTTCCTTGTGGGAAGGTGGTCACTTAAATGAGATGTGGCCCCTTTTAAATGCAAGCAGTTGGCCTTTCAGCCTCCTTCCTTCTCTACTTTGTGCCTGAGTCCGGGGGAGACAGAGGCAGTGGGGAGCGAGCCCAAACTCAATTGGGTCCTGCAAGCTGGGAGCAGTCCATGCATAGCTCGAGAGCAGAGGGGCCACAGAGAGGGAGGGGAAAAAAGGGAAGAAGGAGAATTGGGGGCCAGAAGCAACTCTTCAGGGAGATCTGGACTGATGCCCGGTCAGAAACAGCAGAAATCCAAGAAACCTGAGGGACTACGGAGCCTGGACTCCCAGCATGGGGTAAGTAGTACTGGCCTGTTGGCAGCCTTGGATAGAAATCTTCTGGGACCCCCTGGTGCTCTTCAACACTGTGGAGCTCTTCTGCCCTGACTGCCAGAGATGGGGCCCTTGACTAGATCTCTGGCCCTTGGGGGAACCCAGGAGACTGGGTTGGAGGTGGAAGGATTGGTGAGTCCTTTAGGAGGAGTCCCAACTCAGTCTAGGCCAAGGGGTGTAGAACACCCTCAGAGACTTGAAACTCCCTGTGGGCAGGGATGGTGTCTGTCAACTCCAATGAACTCTCCCAAGTGCTCAGAACAGGGCTCTACACACAAAGTGCTCAAATACCATTGATTGATTGAGGAGTGGAAGGGAGCTGTCTCGGGAGTGGAAGAGACCACACAGAAGGTGGGAAGCTTATTGCTATTTCTAGTGAATCCTGGGGCAGCCTCCTTAAAGTTTCAGGATTGGTGAAGAGGGACTTTCTGCTTGGCCAGATGCCTGGGCCCACTGGGAGAGCAGATGGGCAGGCCTTCTGCAACCCTGGGCTTCCTGAGCCTTCCTGCAACCCCCACGCTTTCCCCTGGACCTTTAGAAAAAGCCCCCAAGATTCTGCTGTACAAAATACACACACACACACACACACCCCCAGGTAACGCTAAAAATACTAAGAGCCGCCTCCTCCATGAAGCCCACCCAGATTTGTGGATCGAGAGAGGTAGGGTCATTTCCTCTGAATGCCATAATCTAGGTCTCAGCCTAGCGCCAGAGCAGTCTGGAATCAATCAACTCTCAGCAGGGAAGGGAAGAGCCCCTTGCTGTCCTTCTTAAGTCTGCTTCCTCCTTTAGGAAAGTAAGCTCTTAGTGGGTCACACGCATGCTGTACTTTCTCAAGCGCTTCACACAGTGCCCTTCACACAGTAAACACATGTACTACTCTTAGGCAGCAGGGACCGTCTATATGCTGTGAATGGCACCAGGCAGCTCGGGACACAGAATGAGCACCAAGTGGTCAACAACCTCTCCGGCTGGTAAAATCCATCTCCATCTCACTGTTCAACAGAGGGCAGGGGGAGGATCTGTCAGTGTAAACTGGTGGTGTCTGCTAATAGGTCTCGGCCGGGACTCCCTCTAACCTTTTCTCGCCTCTTGGAGCCAGTTACTTGGGGTGCAACCGTCCAGCTCCTCCTGGCTCCTTGAGACAGCCCAGGCAGAGGGTCAGCAGCCCTGGCTCCCATTGGCCCATCCTCCCCTGAGCCTGTGTGGATCAAAGAGGGAGAGGCTGTGGAACCCTTCCGTCGGAACGCTTTACTCCTCACCTGCGGACTCAGGTACCGGAGGCCGACGAGAGAAAAAGGGAATCTTCCCAGTGGGGCTATTGTCTTGCCACCCGGTGGACCTGCCCCTGCTGAGGACAATGCTGGGAGGCAGGGGGCTGGCTGCAAAGACCCTCCCGATGGAGGACAGGAAGAAGCCAGAGGGAACCCCGGACCAGTTTCCTGAGCTTGGGAGGATGGGGAAGGCAGGGACTGGGGCCTGAGCACCCGGAAGGAACGATAAATAAATAAATAGTAATAAATAGCAATAAATAGAATAATATAGTCTTAAACCATCATGGTGCTCTCCTGTCCCAGCCCCCTGGGTACTGAGAACCCAGGGGCTCTGGGGAGGTGGGGAAAGGAGGCACATGAGAGGCTTGTCTGATGGTGAGGGAGGGGAAGAGAAAGAAGTTGAAGAGAAGGAGGAGGCTGGACGGGCTCAGGGGAAGGGAAACCCTGATGCGGGGGCTGACTGGGAGGTAGTTGGGAGGACTGGGGAGAAGGCTAAGGCTCTCAGGGACCTACTGTCACATTGCCCCATTTGGAGTTTTGGCATCCATAATCCCCATCCTTCCTTTTCCAAGGAATCTTTGTGCTTATTCCCTGCTGCCTTTTCCCCAGGTTGTGGTGCGGGGTTAGTAGGGGGTGTTGGAAAGTCGGCTCAATCAGGCCCGAGCTGATGAAGGTGGGGGCTGACCAAACCCCGTCCCCTTCCCTGGGGCAGGTCTGGGAGGTGGGAGCAGGGGACGGTGGCGGAGTCAGAGCTGGGGGGCAAGGCTGCTGAGAGAAGAGATGGGGAACTGGTCTATCCACGGGGAGGCTGCAGGACTGTGCTGGGGTAGATGGGTCCAGGTTGCTAGGAGCAGAGATGGAGCTGGCCTAGCCCTTGGGAGGTGGAGGGGCTGCAGCAGGGGGTGGATCTAGAAGCTACTACTTTGGAGCCACACCCTGTGCATCACTAGGACGGTCCCACCCCCGGGGACAGAGGCCAGAACCGGCCACATCCTCAGAGTGTGCAGATCTGGGGACCCACCCCGGACAAACTTGTCCTAACCCGAACCCCGAAAGCCTCCCCCTGCACCTCCTGAATGGCACCCAGAGTGTTTCCTGCTTGCGCTGGAAATCTGGATTCCTGCCCACATCCTCTCAGCCCTGTCCTGTCCCCTGCCGGTGCTAGTCCGGCTTGGACTGAGCTGAGAATGTGGGCAGGAGTCCAGATTCCTGGCCTAAACAGAGGGATCGGAGTCGGGGGTGGGTGGCACATAAGGAGGGCAGAGTGAAGTGGTGGCTCCCAAGAGGTCTCTGTTCTATTCAAGGGATGGAGGGCCACAAAGAGCAGAGGGAGAGGGGACCAGGGCAGAAAATGGAGGGCAGAAAATGAGCAACTGGTTCTGCTCTTTTTGAAGGTGGGGAGCTGTGGGGTTCCCCGGGGACCCCAGGCTTTACTTTGGGGCAGAAGGCAGAGCGCCAGCCTCCCGGCATTGAGGCCAGGGGTGGAGGTGGAAGTGGGGCACGGCAGGACCCTGTCCCCAGCTCCTTCCCCAGGTCACCCTCAGGCTGGCTCCAAGCCCCAAGCCTTTCTTTGATCCCTGACCCAGACAAGAGGCTGGCATAGGGTGCAAGGCTGTGCTTGGCAGAGCTGGCAGGGAGAAGGAGGAGAAGAACTGCCTAGCCTAGCGACTCAGCACTGAACGTGTTTTGGATCCACAAACCAGGGCTCCCTTGCCTCTATGTGGGTCCAGGGACATCTCTCTACTCGGTTTCTCCCTGAGCAGTGTGGGCACCGGGGGGTACCCAGAAGGGGGCTTTTTGGGGAATGGATGGAAGCCCATTGTGCAGAAGTTTAGGGAGCCTGCCCGTGCTCTGGAGATCCTGTGGTCACCAGGGGAACCTGTCCCAAGCTGAATGCCCTTAGTACCAGGGCCTCAGAGGAGCAGAGGGGAAGCTGGGGGCTTTGCCCTTCATCTTGGCCTGCTCTGGAATCCAGAGATGGGGATAATACTTCCAAACTGGCTCTCTGGAGCTCCTGGGACCCAGGGCTGCTGGTCAGGAAGGAGAGGAGGCAGAGCCATGGCCCTTGCTCTCCCCAGGACAGTTCTCTATTACACTACCTCTGGCTCCTCCAGGGTGCTCTGCTAGCTCTTTCTTTCTTTCTCTCTCTCCCCTCCCTCTCTCTCTTCATCACAGCTGCTCAGTCTCTCCACCCAAAAATCCGGACCCTGCCCCAGGAAAGCAGAAGAGGAGGAGGAGGGGGAGAAGCCCTGAGCCTCCCTCCCCTGATGTCTCTGAGCCCTCACGCACAGTCCTTTCAGAGTTCCTGGGCTGGCCAGAATCCAAGCCCAACCACAGCCTTCTAGGGGTGAGGGGGAGCCTTCTCTCCTTTCCAACACAGTGGTCCCCGAAGGCCAGCTCTACCCCACAACGTCACATCCCAGTTCAGTCCATCGGGTCACCTGTCCTCTCACGCCTGGTTGGCCGCCTCCTCCAGGGTTTCCAGTGTCCCCTTTGTCCCTCCAAGGTCCGGAGGCCCAGGAAGCAGGAGAGAAGGGGATGTGAGGGGAGTTCTCAGCTCCACCTCTCCTGCCCCGCACTCTCAGACGCAGTGGCAGAATTCCCAGCCACTTGTCCTGCATCCTCGGGCCTGCTATCTGTCAAGGCAGTGTGCTCAGAGACATTGGGAGCTTGGAGATCCAATGCTAGAGAGTGACCCAATCTCCCCTGACCCACTGGCCTCCATCCTCCCCCGACCCAAGGCGTCAGCCAAAGGACTCGGGCCTGCTGCCAGGGAAGGCTAATCTCACAACACCTTCATTTCCACCAAACCCTCCTCTGAGCTTTGTGTCAGCAACTCCCGGTGGGTACCTGTGGTCTCTCCACCCTCCTTGCTCCCTCTGCCCGCTCTGCCTGGTCTGGCACGAGGGTGGCCAGAGTGGGAGGTGGGGACGACGAGCGTCGTCCTTCCCAGCCTCGGGAGCCCCGGGAGCAGGGGCCGGAGGGAGCTACGGTACCTTAAGCCAGCGCCTGGGGACGGGGAGGGCGTGGGGGGATATATTGCATGATGGGGTTGGGGCAGGGCAGATAAGAGCCGGTACTTTTGCGTGGGCGTGGGCTGCCGCTGCCCCCCGGGATGCCCCACTCCCCGCCCCGGCCCGGGTCTAGGTTTTGTGAGTGAAGCGGGCCCACACCTGCTGTAGCTGGGACCTGGAAACGCGCAGCACCGACGGCATGAGTCTGTGGTTGCCGGGAGTAAGGGGCATATGCCGGCGATGGGGCGCGCGCACGGGGCTGCTCTCGGCGGACCGGCTGCGCTGTATCAGGCCGCCGCCGCCCGGCTGTGGGTAGTGCTCGGTCTCCAGGGTGGAGGAGGAGAAAACGGAGGAAGCCAGTCGTCTCAGGGGGCTGTACCTCGGGAGAGACGGTTCTGAGAGCCTGTCCTCCTCCAACTGAAAAAGACCAAAAGAGCGGAGGGAAAAGAGGCGTCAGGCACAGACTCAACAGCTCCGTCTCGGGCCGGGAAGTGGGCAGGGACGAGCGGGGCGGCCCGGCCTGCTGCGGCCCCTTGGGCCGGCAACTGGCCGGGGGTGACTAGGCGGATCAGGGCAGAGACGCTGGCAGAGTGGGTGGAAAGGAGGGAGGGGAGGGAGACGTTTTGGCATGGGGGCGGTCAGCCTAGGACCCCCCACACCGGGGTCACGGCCCCGGCTTCTCCTCGTCCCCCAATGTCGTGGTCATTGCCACCGCAGAGGATGGAACGGCCCTGCTCCTGACCGACTCCGGAGTCCAACCGAGCCCTTGGAAACCCTCCCACCGCTGAGCCCCGTTCAAGTAGCTTTCCCTGATCGGCTCCCCTGGCCCTCACTGACCAGACGCTTGGCCTGCCCTTGGGATGGGTACCTGCGGATTTCTCAGGCAGCCGGCTGTGGCTTCATATGTTATTTATTTGTGTCTGTCCCAGCTATCAGACTGCCAGCTCCTCGGGGGACAGAGACCACACCTTCTCCATCCCACAGGATCGGTCAATAGTATTTATTGAGCACTCTATTCTGTGCACAGTGCTGCACTAAATGCTTGGGTATAGTCTAGCGTAGCGGCCATGCAGGCCATACTGGCTGGGGATGACCTACTAACTGCTAGAGAGCAAGCTCTTGGCATGTCTCTCAGCCCTCGATCCCCGAGGTCCCGGTTAAGGAGATTCCCGGCCTAGTGGAAAGAGCACGGGCCTAAGAGCCAGAGGATCTGGGTTCTAATCGTCTGCTGTGTGTCCTTGAGCAAGTCACTTAACTTCTCTGGGCCTCAACTACCTCATCTGTAAAATGGGGATTAAGACTGTGTGTCCCATGTAGAACAGGGACTGTGTCCAACCTGATTATCTTGTACCTATCCCAGCGCTTAGTACATTGCCTGGCACATTGTAAACGCCTGACATATACCATTACACACCGGGTCTTGCCTTTCCCTCCTCCGCAGCTTCTCCTTTCTTCTCTCTCTCCCTCCCTTGCGACCTTTTCCTTTCCCTCCTGCCAGGACTATACACTGGTTCCTGGGAAAATGGATTGGTTTAGAGTCTCCTGGGAGTTTGGGGAACACGGTTTCCTTGAGGATGCAGTTCGGTCTGGAATCTTCTCCACAGCCCCAAGCAAAGAGATTGGTTTGGGACCAGTCTGATCCAAGATTCCCTGAAGGTATCTATAGTAGTTGTCAGGGACCCAGGGGATTTGGACAGGTGAGCCACCCCTGCTCAAAGAGTCTGGAGAGATGGATTAATTCCCTGAGTGGAGGGCATTCGGATCATGGTCCAGAGAGCCCAAGATGCCCTGGGGGACACCAGGGGAACAGTATAGAGAATCCCTGGAATTCATGCAGCTGAGTCCAGCCCAAGATGGGGTTTGGGTCACAAGCAAGAGAAGACGGTATCATGTATTTGCCTTTGAATCTGGGCATGTGCGGAAGCTTCTGGGGCTTGTAGTTCCAATGACCACAGGGACAACTGTGCATGTGTGAACACACGGCGTATGTGCGGAAGCATTTCAGCATGGAATCAGCCCGTACGGCCCAAATCTGACCCAGACCAGACCCGGGGGGAGGTGGGGGAGGAGTCCATGGTGGCACCGGGAAGAGACTGAGCCAGCCTGAACGTGGTCCGATTTGGGGGATGCCCGGTCTGAGTTAGTCCACTGGCCATGATGCCAGACCTGAGTCCCACAGGCTGAGCCTGGTCCATATGGCAGAGCTGGGGTGGTCAAACCCCTGGCATCTTCTGGTGAGAACTGGGCCCTCAGAGGAACCTCAGGCCAAGTCAATCCTCATCTGAGCCCAGAACCAGCTTGGCAGGGAAGGACAGAGAAGTCAACAGCCAATATGGTTTGTTACCTCCAATTCTTGTCTAAGCACTGCTCAAGCCTTGGCCTCCTTCCTCTAGGTGACTGACTCCGAGGTGAGGCACTCCAGACTAACTGTTGGGAAGTTCTTCAAAATGTCTAACTTCAATACCTCTTCCTGCAGGGGAGGTTCAAAGGCCATCACCCCCAGCCCCCAGCCCCCAGATCTGTACCCCTCGAGTCACTATTCCATAAGAACCTAAGCAATGCTATTTCAGAGTCAGATCAATTGGCCACCCAGCCCAGCTTTTGGGTTTCCAGCAGGGATAAAAGATACTTGGAAAAACAAGGTAATAATAATAATTGTGGTATTAATTGTGGCTTACTAAGTGCCAGGCACTGTACTAAGCACTGGGGTGGATACAAGCAAATTGGGTTGGTCACAGTCCCTGTCCCACGTGGAGCTCACAGTCTTAATCCCTGCTTTACAGATGAGGTAACTGAGGCACAGGGAAGTTAAGTGACTTGCCCAAGGTCACACGGCAGACAAGTGGGAGAGCCAGGATTAGAACCCAGGTCCTTCTGTCTCCCAGGCCTGTGCTCTATCCACTAGGCCAAGCTGTCCTCCTGGACACTGATCCTAATGTTTAGGAATGGACCATCCTTAATTTTCCCTCCAGTACCTGTGATGCACCATTTGCTTGTAATAATAATAATGATAATATGGTATTTGTTAAGCGCTTACTACGTGCCAAGCACTGTTCTAAACACTGGAATAGATACAAGGTAATCAGGATGTCCCATGTGGGGCTCACAATCTTAATCCCATTTTACAGATGAGGTAACTGAGGCATAGAGACATGAAGTGACTGGCCCAAAGTCACACAGCTGACAAGTGGCGGAGCCAGGATTAGAACCCATGACCTCTGACTTCCAAGTCCGAGCTCTTTCCACTGAGCCACGCTGCTTCTCTTGTATTGAACTACCCAAGCCCCTCTTGCCCGACCTCCTGTTGCCCTATGCCCTATGCCCCTTGCCCTACGTTGATAGGACACCAGGTGCCACAGATTCAATTCTCCCCTCCCTGCAACTGCATCCACAGTTTTTTCTTTCGCTCTAAACACTTTGAGGATTGGGCTGGCTCCATTTCTCAGCCTGGAAAATGAGACTCAGAGAGGGAAGGAATTGGGCATGAAGTCACTCAGCACCCTGGGGTCAGAACACAGGTGGTTTGGAGTCCTGCCCGCTCCCTAGGCTCAGGCTCTAAGAGGGAGGAAGCAGCATGTTCAATACCACAAGAACAGGAGCCCGGAGGAAGGAGCAGAGCAAGACCAGAGCTACAGCGGGTCCTTTAGAAGTCAGGGACCAGAAGGGACCTCAAGAATCTGGATAATGTCCCCTGCCTCCAAGCGAGATCTTCCATTTTCCCTGCCCTTCCCCTAGCAGAGACCCAGCCCATTCCAATCCCAGCTCTGGTCCTGGTCCCCAAACAGGGGGAGAGGCCCCCATCCAGGGCACTGGGGGCCACAAATAGCCTGACGCCTCCATGCCCCGGAGACCTGCTCTTCTATCACGGCCGTGCCCTTCCCGAGAAAATAGCCACACTGAAAACACTCATAATGGGCAGCCCCTTCCTGCCCCCCAGGACAATTTAACCTGACTCCCCCTCCACCCTGGACGTCCACAAGACCTTAGAGACACACACGGAGAAACACCCACTCACACACATTAGACACATTCAATATCCTCGTATACACAATCTAATGTGCACACATAAACCCACATACCCCTGTATAACCCAATACACGCATCTCCATCCTACTCCAGTAGCCTGGCCAAGACCTTAGCTCTGTTGGGGGAGGGAGGGTACCTGCCTCTAAGGGTGGCATCCAGCACCCGGCATCCCTACTTGCCAGCAGCCTGCATCATTGCTTTAAAGAGCTCTCGGTCCTTGCCCTTATGACAGTTCCTGGTTGGCCATCGCTGGGCTGTCTTCTGCCCGTTGACCATCGGTTTCACCGACCACCTGCCCACTGGACTTCAAATGCAGCTTGCCCAGGACCCTGCCCACCCAGACACAACTGTTGGTTCTGACTCTAGGCTTCTGCCCAAGCTAAATGGCACCTGGCTTCCAGCAGCACCTCACCATCCTCTCCAGGGAGATGGATTTGGATGGCTTCAGGCCCCGAGGCCAAAGTGTTCTGAATGGCTCAGGTGGGTTTTGGGGAGAAAACTGAGTTTACCGGGCGCTGATGCTTGTGGGTCAGCAGGGAGGTAACTGGAATCAATCAATCAGTGGTATTTATTGAGCGCTTACTGTTTGCAGAGCACTGTTCTAAGTGCTTGGGGAGGTACAATATAATACAGTTGGTAGATACGATCCCTTCCCACAAGGAGCTAACATTAAAATAAATTACAGTTAGGGGAAACAGTAGAGTATAAAATGTGTACATAAGCGTGGTGGGGCTGGGGTGAGGATCGAAGTGCTGAAATGGTACACCAAGGGGAAATGACTGGGGTGAGGATCGAAGTGCTGAAATGGTACACCAAGGGGAAATGAGGGCTTAATCAGGGAGGGCCTCTTGGAGGAGATGTGACTTTAGAAGGGTGGGTAAGAGTGGTGGAGAGGCCTGCGGGAGGGCACGGGAGAGGGACTGGCTGCGAGATAGATGGGGTTGAGGTACAGGGAGTAAGTTGGTAAGAGAGGAGCGGAGTGTGCGGTTTGGGTTGTAGTAAGAGATCAGCATAAGGTAGGAGTGAGAGAGCTGATTGAGTGCTTTAATGCCGGTGGTAAGGAGTTTCTGTTTGATGTGGAGGCAGATGGGCAACCACTGGAGGAAGAGGGAAATGCTTATACCAAGGAGCCTGGGGAGAGTTGCCAGGCTGATTCCTGGTGGCCAATGGCAGGTAGGAGAATCTGGTGGGGGCAGAGATGGGAGAGGGTAGGGAGGGAGGGACGGCTGGGCGGGGAACAGCACTATCTGCTTTCCCTTTTTTTGGGCTGGGGATCAGAGTGGCTTCCTGGAGGAGGAGGGGGACCTGACCATCTGTACTAGACTGGTGGAGTCCTAGCTGCCTTGGGAGCTCGGGGGGCCCCCTCCCCTCTCCCATCACACTGGCTGAGAGCCTGGGGGGAGATAGACTTCTTGATTCCACACAAAGGCACGTACTCCCTAACCCTAGAGAAACAGGCTGCCACTCATCAAAACAACATCCAAGGGTCCCAGCGGGGAGAGGGGGAGGAGAGGGAGGGACAGGCTTTCCTTGGAGAGGGCTGGGTGGGCGCTGACACACCGAGCTGCCCAGCCCCAAGCCACCAGCTCTGACTTACTCCCGGCCCCACTGCAGCATTCCTTGCCCAGCGACTCACGCTTCCCAGTCCGGCCCTCCGAGCCGGACCCCAGTCCCCAGCCCCCAGGCCCCAAGGACTCCACCGGCACGATTCCCGCGCTCCTGATGGAGGGCGTTAGGGTGTGGAGGGTCG
Source organism: Tachyglossus aculeatus (assembly GCF_015852505.1). Taxonomy (NCBI): domain Eukaryota; kingdom Metazoa; phylum Chordata; class Mammalia; order Monotremata; family Tachyglossidae; genus Tachyglossus; species Tachyglossus aculeatus. Next base: position 15,182,924 of record NC_052084.1, on the reverse strand, counting down.
AGGAAATGGGCAGCTGGCACCACGCCCGACAACTCATCATGGGCACAGAGAGACGAAGCCCGTCTGCCTGCCCTGCCCGGCTTCGGCCCAGGCCCGCCCCAACCCTCTCCTCTCACGAATCCGCGCCGCGAGCACGCTCCCGCTCCGACGGGCCCTCACCTGTCTCTGGGGGCCCGTGGGGTCCGACTCCCTCCGGCGCTGACGTGTGGGGTGGATAGGGTGCAGGGGAGAATGGGCCGGAACACCCAGGAGGGCAGACTCCTGGCCCTCCGGCCGCTGCTGGCTCACGTCCTCTTCCGCCACGGTCTGCATGACCCTCCCCCGTCCGTCGGGGACCTTGGGCCGGACGGCAGCCTCGGCCAGCAGCCGCCTGCGCTCTTCGCCCTCCTCCAGCGGCCGCAGCTCCTCCGGCTCCTCGTCTGTGGTCCCCGAGGTGCTGGGCTCGGCTCCGGGGTGGAAGTCCTTGAGCTCCGTCTCCTTGTCGATGATGACCCACTCCTTGCTGTCAAAGTCCTCCTCCTCGGCGAGGGGCACCGAGCGGAAGGCGTTGCTCAGGGCCTCGTGCTCCACCGAGGCCGACGCGTCCACGCGCCCGCTGGCCTGTCGGTCGGCCTGGCCCGTGTCGATGGACAGCATCTGGGCTGGCTGGGAGGAGCAGGCCTGGCGGGACGGGGAGCCCGGCAGGTCCATGCGCGACCTGCAAGTGGTGGGACACCAGAGTCAGGGACTCCACTCTGAGGACCCCTGGGACCCCCGGGACCTGGGCAGGGAGGTATCCGGGGGAGCTGAGATCCTGTGCCCCAACCCCCAAGTTGCATGCCTTCCTCCCGGGCCCCCTTGGACTGAGAAGAGGCAGACGCTTTCTGACCCCACGGAATGAGCAGCATCTGGGGTAAGAGTGGGTAGGAGGGATCGAGATTAGGCGATCGGAAGAATTTCCCACCCTAACAGTTGCCGAGACGGGCAGCAGGGTCTCCTTTGGAGATGTTTCAAGAAAGGGCCGACAACTGCATGCCTGACTGGGGTAAGTACGGGCAGGGGCAGAGTCGGCGACGGATGAGAAGACCTCGCCAAAGCCTTTCTGGGGCCAAGGGTCTGATTCGAAGCCACTGGCCCAGTTTTCTTTCCAAGCAAGAGCCGTGTCCCGACTCCTCCTGCCCGGACTGCCCCAACCCCGGGGCCACCAACCCCACTGCATGCCCTCGCCTTCCCAATCCCGCTAACCACTCTGGCAGCAGCTTATCTTTGGGTTATTTGAGCAGCAAATGTGTCCGCCAACTGTTGTGCCTTCCCAAGTGCTTAGTTCAGTGTTCTGCGCACAGTAAACACTCAACAGGTACCACTGATGGACTGTTAAATGATTTCTCAACTTGCTGGTCCTCCTTTATTCCTGCCACCTATTCAGCTCCTTTTCCTGTGAAAGCCAGAAGCCTCAGCTTCCCATCCCCATTCCAGTTCTCACTCCTGTCTCCTCAGCACCCCAGCTTTCGGTCTCCCTATGCCCTCTAGCAGTCTTTTCCAGATTCCAGACTCTCTTCTGGCCCTTCCCCCAGTACCCAGACTCCCACACCACTACTCAGGGCCCGGCTTGTTTCTCCCAGCCCAAGCCAGAGACCCCTTTCTGACTGCCTCCTCCTTTGATTCCCCCCTTTCCTCTTTCCCCTGGCCCTCTGCTATGCCAGGCACCTAACTAGCTGCACCCTAACTTGGGTCCCGGGGGCCTGGGGGCCACAGCTCTGCCCCCGAGCCCTCAGGACTCGCTCCAGTTGGTCAGTGCCCAGCTTCACTGTCTTTCTTCTCCTACCTTAAATGTCCCCAGTCTGAAACTCTCTCTTCACCTGTCCCGCAATCACTTCTTCTTTTCCGGCCCTTCCAGGAATCCTTTGCTCCCTGGATAGCTTATCTCCCCCTCCTTTACTGTCAGCCTGCAGGTCACAGGCCAGGGTTGCTTCCCCCCTGCCCCTTTCTCCCTTTGTCTCTCTTTCCTTTGGTATGAAGCGTTTGCTATATTCCAAGCATTGCACTCCCTCAAACACTTAGTACAATGCTCTGCATGCAGTAAGTGCGCAATAAATGCCATTCATTAATTGATACTAAGCACTGGGGTAGATATACGATAATCAGGTTGGACACAGTCCCTGTCCCACAAGGGACTCACAGTCTAAGGGGGAGGGAGAACAGGTGTTATGTCCCCATTTTACAGAAGATGAAACTGAGGCACAGAGAAGTTAAGTGACTTGCCCAAGGTGACATAGGTGGCAGAGCCGGGATTCAAACCCAGGTCCTTTTACTCCTAGGCCCCTGCTCTATTTACCGGACCACGCTGTTTCTCTCTGGCTGAAATCCCAGCTCAATTCTTCCACCCACTTCCTTCAAGAAGGGTCCTGGGGCTCCGTCTTCATAGCCGGGAACGGAATCCTTCCTTGGACTAGAACCCCCAGAATAAGCCTCTGCGCTGCTGCCCCGCCTCGCATTGATTCCCCCTCCCAGAGTGCTCCCCATTCCTGGATCTGGTCGACGCCCAGGGTCCCCTCCCAGGATAGGGCGGCTGTGGTCCTGGCCGCAGCCCCTTCTTCCTTCGCCCCCCCAGGGGTCCCCCGGCCCAGCCGCTCCCCAGCCCCACCTCCTCTCGTGCAGGTCAGCCCGCCCGTCGGCGGTGGACAGGCGCTCCGACTCGGGGCTGTTGACGCGCCGGTAGCGCAGCGAGCGGACGGGAGTGGTGGGCGAGTCCGGTGGGGCCCGCACCGGGGAGCTGGGGCCCAGGCCGCGGCTCGGCTCCTCCTCCACCACACACTGCGTCTGCACGGGCACAAGATTGGCGAGAGGGGGGTTGGGGATGGCAGGAGTGACCGGGGCACCCTAGGGAGGGATCTGCTCTGCCAAGGTGTGCCTGGTCCTGGGAGCCCTTGCTCTTTTCTCTCTTCCCAGCCCTCTTCCTGAAACGACCTTCACTACCTCTTCCCCCAGTGGCCTCTCTCCTTTCTCAGCTCTTCTACAAACCCATCTGCCCCAGGAAGCCCAAGAGAGACTTTTTCTGGAGGCCCTGAAGGAGACAGATGAATCTGGGACCCTATCCAGGGATCCAAGCCTTTGTTGTTCCCTGAAACATGGGGTAGTCCCAGCCAGTCTGGGAATGAACCAGATCTTGGGACTCGGCAGGCCCAAAACTCACTTGTCTCCAAGGGCCCTCTCACCTGGACCTACCTGTGGCCTCCCCCCAACTGTGGGCACAGAACCCTGGGGCCCATGGACCAGTGCTGAGGCTGCCTGGGGGGAAATCAGTCCAACGGCACAGGGTTCCCCATTCTCCGCAAGCAGAATGTAAATAAAATGCCCATTTCCCCGCAGGATTTGGCTAGGGTCAACTGCTTGGGCACTTTTTGTGATTAGGTTGCAGCTCTGCCTGCTCAAAGGTAGAAGAAGAGGAAGTGGGGAGCTCCTTTCAGGCTTGGGAAAAGGCGGAGATGGGCATGGTGGCAGAGGGGGTGGCGCACTGGGCCAAGGGGCACCGCGGTGGTCCTCCTGGAGCTGGTTACTTTGCTGATGTTGATCCTGAGCTTGTTGCGATTGACGTCGGTTTCCTCCCAGACCTCAGCCTCGGGACCCGAGGGGTGGGGGGTGGGGCCCAGCCCCTCGACCGGCCGCCCGGGCAGAATGGGAGGCGCGTTCTCCTGGTCGCTTAGGTGCTCTCCCTGCAGCACGTCCTCCGTGTTCTCCCGCAGCAGGTCGCCTGGCATGGGAGTCACATTCACCACCCTGGCACAGCAGTGGGGAGGACACAGAGAGGGCTCATTAGCACGGGAGCTCACTGTCCAGCCCCTCCTTCCCCTCTGCTCTCCCCTTCTGCCTTCCCACCAAGAAGCTCCATCACTTCTGGAATCCCCCCATGACGAGGGGAAGGGGAAGAGCAGAGAAAGAAATGTGAGCATATAAAACCCAGACTTGACATTGCGGTTTCCATTTTCAATTACCCGCACTGATGAAGGGGAGGCACTGGAGCCGTTAGCCAAGGGGTGGGAGAACCTGGCCAAGTGAGAGATGTGTTGGGGGGAAGCCCCCTTCGTGGGCTGTGGGTTTAGCCTGGGAGAAGGCTGAAGAGAAAACTGGTTTGTGGCCAATGAGCAGTGATTAGTACAATGCCTGGCACATAGTAAGCACCTAATAATAATTATAACAATTCTGGTATTTGTTATTACACTCTGCTGTAGGTAGTGTGTTCACTGGTGAGAATTGGCACTGGTGAGAACCGGTGAGAATTGGCAACGGCATCTCTGGGGAAGCTGTGTGCTCCTGGAGAAAGTGCAGCAAGAAAGATTTAGGCTAGAGATTAAGTGGAACTTCCCAGAGTGCGAATCACTTGCAATGCGTAGCCAAGGAGGCATGGCAATCTCCTTCCTATTCCGTTTTTTAGAAGAGAAGGGATCTTTCTGCCTGGACTGGGGGAAGGGTTGCGTCGCTTGGACCCAGTGGTGGGTATAGATATTTACTTATGCAATTTGTTAAGCACTTACTACGTGTCAAGCACTGTTCTAAGCACTGGGATGGATACAAATTAATCGAGTCAGACACAATCCCTGTCCCATGAAGGGGCAGCCAGTATAAGTAAGAGGGAGGATGGGTATTGCATTCACATTTCTTAGAACAGTGCTTTGCACATAGTAAGCGTTTAACAAATACCATCATTATTATTATTATTATTTTCCAGTTGAGGAAACTGATGCACAGAGAAGTTTAGTGACTTGCCCAGGGTCACACAGCAGGCAACCGGCAGAACTGGGATTAGGACCCTGTTCCTCTGGCACCCGGGCCTGTGCTCTTTCCACTAGGCTATGCAGCTTCCCATAAATAATCAAAGTCCCTCCCATCTGGAGAGGTGTGTGATTTTGGGTAGTTGGAAGTCCAATCCTCTTCCCCTACCCTACCCCTGGGCAGACAGCCTAGATTAAATTGCCAAGTCATTAGAAATGGATAGAAAGGATTTAAAGCATTAAAAACACTAAGTGTAAATAGCATTAGCTTAATCTGTATAAAAACAGCAGATTGGCTTATGTCCGTTTGTGGAAACTAAGGCGTGTATCGGAACAAGGCACTAGAGCTCATTGAATACCAAGAAAGGCGATGCCATCTCCATCTCTGAAGATCTTTAAAATTAGGGAAAGTAATCATCTGCCTGGAGGTAGGAGGCTGACTCAGATGATTCCATGGAGAGCCTTCCAGTTTCCATGATTCTGTGATTGTTCGCAAGCAATTGCTTAGTTTCCTCTGTGGATCGAGTTTGCAAATTCCCATAGATCAATCAATCAATCAATGGTGTTTACTGACTGCTTACTATGCGCAGAGCACTGTGCTAAGCACTTGGGAGAGTACAACACAACAGAATTTGCGGACACGTTCCCTGCCCGTAACGAGCTTAGGGTCTAGAGGGATGCAGGGCAAAGGGAAACTGACGACTAACTGAAAATCAGAAAGTAAATGGCTTAAGCACACTTCCTTAGTAAAGACCCGGCATTCGCTTCGACCAAGAAATAAACAGACCAGAATTAAATTCCTGCTAATTGGCCACACGACCAGTGGGAAGGTGGTGTGTGTGGCTAAACAAAGTGCTAACAAACCACAGTCTTTTCAATTCATACTTTTGGGAGGGAAGGTGGATTTCAGTCCTTTTTAAATGAGAGGCTTGATCTTCCCTTCACTCCAATCACTCAATCGATTGATCCATCAGTGGTATTTATTGAGGGCTTACTGTGTGCAGAGCATTGTACTAAGCGCTTGGGAGAGTATGGCAGAGTTGGCAGACATGTCCCTGCCCACAGTGAGCTCACATCCCAGCCCGCCAGCCAGTTGCAAAAGAAGCAGATCTCTGCAGCCTACCCCCTCTGCCCCTTTCAGAGACCCCCAAGCTCTGGTCCTGCCATAACCTCAATGGTTCCACCCCTCAGACTCACCCAAACATGGCGGCGGTCTGGCGGGTATTCTGCTGCGGGGGGGTGGAGGTACTGGTGGAGAGCAAGATCTCAGAGCCCGCCTTCTCCCAGTCAAAAGCTTCATTCTCCGTGATGCCCCGCTCCTTCATGCTGTTCTCAAACACGGTCATGATCAGCTGCAAGAGGGGACATCCTGGTCATTCCGGGGCCGGGACCAAAGAGGCCCCCCAAGCTGGAGAGGTGCCCTATGATTCCTTGGTTCTGCTCAGATGCCTGCTTCCGGCACCTCCTGTTCCTCTGACGTCCTCTCAGGAAGCAGAGTGTAGGAAACCATGAGATGCCCCTGTCTCTGACAGCCCGAGGAAGCGCCGGACCTGGTCCAGCTTCTGGCGGTGGGCCTTCGGGTCCAGACTGCCCCTGGAATTCTTCTGGCCTCCACAACTCAAGAGGAGAGTGAGTCCTCTAGGGCTCAGGTTGTGGGTCCAAGATGCGGGGCCTTTTCCTTGGAGTCGAATTGGACTCCCCGGGCTCGACAAACAGCAGACTGAGCCCCTGGGGCCGTTGTCCTGGGATTCTGCCAGTCCTGGTCAGAACCGGGCACAGCTCACCAAAGAGAGCCTTGGGAAGGACTGGTCTTGACTGGAACTCGGCGGGTCACGTGGACAGAGAGCCCCGGATGCAGAGGTTCAGAAGGGTCTGTCCTACCTCTAGTGGTCCTGCTGCCCTCCCTTGGGATGCTCAGCCTGTGCGGGACCCTGCTTTGTGCACGCCCAGCCCGCTGACCCCAGGATCCTGAGGCCCAGCTAACAGCCTAGTCCCAGCATGGGGTGGGACAGGGCCAGAGCCTAGGGGACCGAGGGAGCGGGCGGGGGAAGGGGTCAGCCAGCACCTACCTGGTAGTCGGGCTTGGTGAAGTAATCCAGGTTGGCGATATGGTCCAGGAAGAGGTGGAACTCGGACGGCATGTGCTTCAGCAGCATCCGGTGTTCATACTTCTCCTTGATCATCCCCACCTGCTCCTGTAAGGGACAGAACAGGAGAGAGTGGCTCCATCGGCACTCCCTCCCACCCACCACCCCCTCCGCTCAACTCCATCTTCCCTGTAGGGTCCGCCCCACCTCCTCTCGGATCCCCAACCCCCGCCTCTATACCCTCCTGCCCTACGGCACCCCGGCATCCCAGCCCCCTCCTCCGAGGAGTCCCCCCCTCCCAGCCTCCCAAGCAGCCTCTCGAAATACCTGGGCGGGTGGGCCCCGGCGGGCTCTCACCTTGTCCTTGATTTTGCGCCATGGCAACTGTCCCACAGCGAACTCCACCAGCATATAGAAGAGTGACCACAGGTCATCGTGTCGGCCCATCTCCTGAGGGACAGAGACAAGGTCGCTAGGGCCCTTCCGCCCACATCTGCTTGTCTTCGAGGGGCACCTGGGCAAGCCCGAGGGGCCTAGAGGGACTTGGGAGACCAGTAGGCCAATTTGGGATTGTTCCGGCCACAGCAGGAATCCCCGGGCACAGCACTGTGTTGGCAGAAGAGTCCGGTGGGGTCTAGTGGGAGCCCAGAAGGGGAAAGCAGCATTTTGGAGGTGCGGGGTGGGTCGATCCTCCATGGGAAAATAGCACAGTTGGTAGTACAGTGCTTTGCACAAGTAAGCGCTCAATAAATATGACTGACTGACTGAATGAATGGTTCCACAAGCAGGGTTCAGAGCGGGCAGGCTAGGGCTACGAAGGAGCTGAGCTCCTCAGGGAGGGTGGAAGAGGACTGGCTGAGATCCTGGGAGTCCAGGAAGTGCAGGTGGTGGGGATGGGGAGAAAGGGTGGGCAATACCCAAAGTGGGACAACCAAATCCACAAACAAGAGACTGCTTGGCTCTGGTTTCTTTCTCTGCCCCCCAACCCCAGCTTTTTTTAAATTTGTAATGGTATCTGCTGCGCCAAGCACTATACTAAGCGCTGGGGTAGATACAAGCTGAACATGTTGGACACAGTCCGTGTCCCGCATGGGGGTCACAGGCTTAACCCGCATTTTACAAATGCGGTAACTCAGAGAAGTTAGGTGATTTGTCCAAGGTCACACAGCAGATGAGTGGCAGAGCCGGGATCAGAACCCAGGTCCTTCTGACTCTCAGGTCTGTGCTCTAGCCACTAGGCCGTGCTGCTTCTCCTTCCTTCCCCCTTCTCCTCAGCTGCCCAGACCAGAAGCCCCTTCCCCATACCCCAGGTAGCACTGCCACTCCCTCCCCGCACTCCGGCTACTCACCCGGTTCTTGTGTGCGTTCACTGAGGCATAGCGCACTGTCCCACGGAACCCAGCCACGTTGCGGGGCTGGAGAGATGGACAGCTGGTCAGCAAAAATCCTCAACCCCGCCTCCCCCATCCCAAAGGACTCCTGACCTCCCTGAGGGCTCCCGATAAACCGACCCCATAACTGTGGGCTTCTATCTCTGTGCTGGGCCCCAGGCTGCTTGCCCACTCTGACCTCAACTGTTCCATCCCCATTCCCTCCCCCAGCCCCTACACAGACCCCTTTCCCCTCTGGCCCTGTCACCTCCGACCCTCCCTACTCTCTCACACCGATCAACCATCCAATCCCCACCCACCCAGCCATAGGGGGTGAGGCCTTGGTACTCACAGGCCGGACTTCCCCGGTCGTGTTGGTGTACTGCCGGGCCAAGCCAAAGTCCAGCATGTAACACTTCCTGTAGGTGGAGGGCAGGCGGCCCATGGCGAAGTTGGACTGGAGGTGGAGGAAAGGGTATAATAAGGCTGTCAGTCAGTACTGCCTTGCCTCCTCACACCTCTTAGAGACAATGCCCATCATTAGTTAGAGGACATTCCCCAGTGACCATTCTCTCTCTCCGGGAAGAGTCTAGCTTGTCCTGCAAGCTGGATCGGATGGACAGGAGTGTAGCAAAAAGGGTTGGTCTTTCTCAGCCTGGACCCAAACCTGCACACTGGATCCTTTAATGGGCCAGCACAAATCCCGCCTGAGCTAGGTTGTGACTTGACTTTTGAATCCAACTGGCTCACAGGCTGAGTCCCTCCCCAGATCTGGTGGGTTTAAACAAGCTCAGACACCCCTGAGACCCCCACACCACCCCCTCGATCCACTTCATGCTGGATGTTTGGGGGGGGGGGGGATGCAGAAAAAGGACAAAGAGGCTGGAGCAGTGGATATACTGCTTCCTGGAGGGATGACACTCATGGCCCTGAAGAATCCTGGATCCCCCTATTGCTGACCTGGAAGTAGCAGACCTACATTACGATATGTAAATTAGGCAACATAACGTAATAGCGGAAATCCGCAGAACCTAGAGCATATAGTACAGACCTCCTTTGCTCTGTAACCACTGAGTCTCCCTCCCAGAGTCCTTCCCGGCTATGGTGCTCGGTGGGTAGGAGCCGAGGTGGAGAGAAATTGGGAGTTCAAAATGAAAATACCAAGCTTAAAGATTTCTGGAGCCATAGAAATATTCAGCAAGAGACAGACCAGCTGAAAAGTGGACTGTCCAATATGAAAATCGGACAAATGACCACCCTTGAGTTCACACACCCATGACAGAGGGCCCACAGGGGACCCTGGCACTGCAAAAACTCTCCGCTCCTGGGTGGTGGCCTCTAGCGTGACCGAGACCTGGATAGAACTAGATTCCAAGTCCCTTGCAGGGGCCCAGGACCGAGCTGTCTGCTCAGGGTTTTAGCCCATGTTGGACCCTCAACTCTTTGCTCCCAGGCCCTCTCCCTCTCAGACGCCCAAGTTATGCCTGAGATGGAGTGGGGATGGGAAAGATGGGGTAGAGCCAGTCCTTACCGGCTTGATGTCGCGGTGCAGAAAACCCACGGAGTGGATGGCCTCGATGGACTCCAGGATCTGTTTGCCCAGCCGCAGCGTGGTACTCAGCGTGAAAGTGCCCCGGGGCTGGCTACGGCGCAGGTCTGCCAGATTCCGGCCCTGCATTGGCACCAGAATATCAGCCCCAGCCTCGCGGCTCTGGGTTCAGCAGCTGCCATTGTGTCACCCAGACCACAACACCCCTCACTCCAAGAGCCCCTACTGCAGCTCCGAGAGCCCTGGGCTCACCCTACCATGCAGCCCACTCCAGCTGAGGTGGCTGAGGCTCAGGGGGAGGGGAGGAGGAAAACCCTAAATTCCAGTGGGGGTCTGGGTCAGAATCCCTCACTCTATATAGTGTCCTCCAGAAGTACAACTTAATCAAGTGAAGCTTGATGATGATGGTATTTGTTAAGTGCTTACTATGTGCAAGCACTGTTCTAAGAGCTGGGGTAGATACAAGGTAATCAGGTTGTCCCACTGTGGGGCTCACAGTCTCAATCCCCATTTTACAGATGAGGAAACTGAGGCCCAGAGAAGTTAAGTGGCTTGCCCAAAGTCACACAGCTGAGAAGCGGCGGAGCCGGGATTAGAGCCCACGACCTCTGCCTCCCAAGCCCGTGGTCTGTCCACTGAGCCACGCTGCTTCTCGTGAAGGGGTAAAGAAGAAGAGGGGCATGGGTCCCCTTTTAGACTGTGAGCCCACTGTTGGGTAGGGACTGTCTCTATATGTTGCCAATTTGTACTTCCCAAGCGCTTAGTACAGTGCTCTGCACATAGTATGCGCTCAATAAATACGATTGATGATGATGATGGGAGGTGACGTAGGAAATAAGGATGAAGCATACGGGGTAGATGTGGGACACTTGGAGAGGGGAGGGACAGAGGAGAAGGTTGGTGTGGAGGAATGAGAGGAGCGGCCTGGGGGACTCACCTGTAGCTGCATCACCACATAGTTAAACTTCTCGTTCCGCCCACAGCCAATGAACCGGCACACATGGTCCTTCCCTGCAGGGCACAGCCAGGGCCACCGTCACCCCCTCTTCCACGCATCATGGTGCCCCCACCCTCCGCTCAACTCCACTGGCAACCCTCTACCTCTCCACCCATCAGTTCTCTCCCCTCGCCCCCCGATCAGGCCTGCCACCTCCCCTCTCTTCTTCTCCCCTTCCCTCCCTTTCAGGGCAGGCTATCTGCCTCTTAAAGAGGGCCTTCTTTCTCCCATCCTCCCTAGAGACCGCAAGCCTCAGGCCAGAAAGTGGACCTCCTGTGGCTCTGTCAGTGAGGGGGAGGTTGGAGGATGACCCTGAAGTCCAAGCAGAATCTTAACAGTTGGGCCAAGGGTCAGCTGCCCTTCCAGGGAGATGCCTTGAAGCTACCTGAATGTCTCCCCACTTCTTCCCTCATCCCTCACAGCTACTGTTTCAGGGTAAAATAGTCAAGCAGTGTCAAACGGGAAAACCCATGCCTCTGGGAGCGGGCGGGGGAAGGCATCTGGTGGCTAGGGGAGGGCAGAAAACTTTGGAGGCCACTCTACCCTGCACCCACCTTAACCTGGCTCTGGGCCCAAGCCCGGTGGGGAAAGGGTTTGGAGTCCAGAATGTGAGGGGAGCCTAGGATCAGGAGGAAGACGAGGAAGACGACTAGAGGCAGGGAGCGACCCACCTTGTAGCTTCTTTAGCACGGCCACCTCCATCTTAAGCACCTGCTTGGGTTGCTGGGCGGACTCCACTTTGAGAGCCACGTTCTCCCGCGTCAGCAGGTCCATTGCCTCGTAGATCTCACCGAAGCCACCCCCGCCGATCTTCTTCAGCTGCACAGCCAGGGTGAGGGGAGGGTCCTCAGCCCGGGCACCCCACCCTGGGGTGCTCGCCCACCTGCCCCCCATCCATCCCCCTGCCAGGTTTGAGATACCTAGGGAACCACCCTCCCTGAGGATGGACGGAAAGAGCCGCAATTCTTTTTTCCAGGCTGTGTTGGATCTGCCCTCCTAACTGGGACCCCCGCTTGGGCCTAAATCATTCCTGGCTTCAGGGAACCAACCTCCAAGGGGAAAGGGGAGACTGAGACAAAGCAGGCGGGTTGTTTCTGTGACGTTTGAAGGAACTACATAGAGCAGAAAAGGGCCCGCGTGAGGAGCTTTCCCAGCCCTGCTCCTTCAATGAGCGCCCGGCCCCCACCCATGGGCTTCGCAGGAGACAGGCATCCTCTGTCACCGGGCTGGGCCTCCAGGCACTGGGGCTCTTCAGCGGTTTCCATGGAGACCGTACAGGGACCGGGTCCGCGCCCTCCGCCGGGTCCAGAGCTGCTACCCTTTCACAAAGCAGCAGCGCCCCATTCCATGCCACTTCAGCCCCGATAAGTCTTGCCCCAAGCCTAGATCCTTGACTAGCAGTCACCAGTCACCAACCAGTTTGCCCCCTCCAGCTCCCAGCCGAGTCCCACCGTGATCTTTTTTCCAGTTCCTCAGAGGTCCTGCAGCAGAGGAGGCCCAGTGAGCCCCCGGATACAAGTAGCCAAACTTGTCTCTCCCCCAGTTACATCCTTCCCTGATAATCTGGGGCAGCAGTGACGGGAGCACAGGATGGGGTGACCACAGAGGTCCAGGCTGCATTCTCCCCAGTCCCCCAAGAGCAGAGCGTCCAGAACTGCTTCCCCATTTCCCCGGTAGGTGAAGCAGCCCTGCCCCCTGAAGCTAACCCCCTCTAGGCTTTAAACTCATCATGGGCAGGGAATGTGACCGTTAATTGTTGTAATGAACTCTCCCAAGTACTTACTACAGTGCTCTGCACACAGCAAGCGCTCAATAAATACGATTGAACGAATGAATGAATGAACAAAGACCCGGCACTGGTGACAGGCTGGCCTGGCCTGGAGGGTTCCCGAAGCGGCCCCTTTTCCCAGGCCAGTTTTCCTGGGATTCCCACTGCCCTGATGTGGGTGGAAGTGGGGATGGGGAAGGAGTGGGGGTTCGCAGAGCGAACTTGGGGTGGGGGCTTCCTGGTCAGCAGTTGGAGAAGCGAGGTCAGAATTCACTGCCCTACTAAGCTCCCTCCCTGACAGCTGCCAACAAAGGAGGAGCCAGGCCGAGGCCTACCCAGGCGGCATCCAGAACTCCCTCTCTCTCCCGAGAGCCACCCCGGCCTCATCCTTCTTTCGCCACAGCCAGTTCAGCTCCAAAACCTCCTCAAAGGGCTGCCGAGACAATATCTCCCGCCTCGCCAAGCAGCAGAGCAACCTAAATCAGGCTGCGGATGCGCATGCTGGGAGCTGTAGTCTCCACTCGCTGCACCTCAGCATCCAGCCGCAGAAGGCAGAGAGGCGGGGGAGGAGGAGGAGGAGGAGGAGATGGGGGGAAGGGCCTGCCGACCTCCCTCTCTGCCCCTCCCCGCCATTCCAGGGGTTGTCTCCTCCCTTCTCCAACCCCAAGACCAGGGCAGGCTCCTGTCCACTCACTGTCCATTTCACAGGCACCTCCCTCTCCCCCTCCCCTCCCCTTCTCCTGTTCCCTCAGCACTGCAGCTCAGGCCGGGGACAGGCAGGTGATGCCAACCAGGAGTCCTTCCAGGCAGGACCGGTCAAGCCTCGGAGGCCCAGGGAAGAAAGAAGCAGGAGCACTGTGGGGGCGGGCAATGGAGCTGGTGGGGAGGAGGGGCTGGGAGCACTGGCACTGAGGAGAAATGGTAGGATCATCCTGGGGAGAGAGGCAGGGTCCGCTGAGGAATGAGGCGCAGGCCTGGGGGAACCAGAGGGAGAAAAGGATAGAAGGCCTGTGGAGAAAGGAGCAGGGCCTCAGGGGAGTTCAATGCATTTTGACATTAACTGACCCACATACAAATAAGATGCAAAATCACGGGCAAATTGGAGTCAGGGGCACCGCCATTTCTTAGGATTAGTCCGCAGCCCAGGCCGACCCCCTGAGCAGGCCGAGCTGCTCCATCCTGTGTCCGCGGGCTCCTGGGGGACCCCCGTTCCCTCCCCCTCCTTGGCCACTCACCACTTTCCAGCGCTCCTTGACCACGTAGTTGGCCGGGAGGATGTCAGCCTGCTCCCCTCCCCCACTCATGTTGGCCTCGTCCCTGAGCGCTGCTGCTAGGCACTGCATCTGCCAGCCAGAGGGGGTGTCCGCAATGCCCGGCTGGGGTGAGCCATCTACCTGTGGTGTGGACGCACGACGGGGCCCGTCAGTGCCGGGGAAGGGTGCTGGTTTTGGGGGGTCGGGGTAGGAGTGGGAGGGGGTGGGAGCATCCTGCAGGGGGGAATAGTAAGCTTCAGAAGTGGGGATGAAGCAATGTGTCCTCAGGGATGGGTCAGAGAATGGAGAACACCTTCACACCAGCCTGGCAGATAAGCCCGGAGCCAGGGGAAAGCCCAATCTCCAATCCTACCCCTCTCATTCCGGGAGTCAGAAGGAGATTGACATTCTATTCTCCCAAGCGCTTAGGACAGCGCTCTGCACACGGTAAGGACTCAATAAATACCACTGATTGTTTCTGCGCCTCTTGCCTAGCACCCTCGGTGTCTAGCACACACCCAACCCGGGGCGAAAGGGAAGCCCTTGTGGGTGGCTGGGGACGGGGACAGAGACATCGGAGATACACAATGGTGGGGAAAAGTGAACCTGCTGAGGACAGATACGCTAACCAGGGGGAAGAGATTCAGTCACTGGTGAGAGACCCATGAAGAGGAGACCCCTTGCTAACAGAGACAGGAAAAACTGCTAACTGGGGAGAGACATTCTGGCAGAATTGTGGAAAGGGAAGAGGAGGCTAATGGGCGCAGGTGGCAGGACAGAGCAGGGGGCTCTGCCCAGGGGATTAGTGCCAAGACATAAAGAGAGGGACAGGTCCGGAGCAAACAGCGGGTCCAGCAGGGTCCGGGAAGAGGGCAACCTTGTCCGTCCAGGTGTAGGCCTGACCTGGCATCTTCCACTCATGGCCACACCTGCCGGGCACAAGTGTGGTAAACCTCACTCCAACCTCTCTTCCCCGAGTCAGATCTGGTGGGTGGACCAGTCTAGGGGATTCTGGGGGGAAGAGAAGGTGGAGAATTCAGCAGCATTTAGCTCCGAATGGATCCACACTCTGTTCCCTAGGATAGTCCCTGAACTCCAGAGGGTGGGGGTATTGTGACCCAGAACGCTTGGTGCTCTGCCATACTCTTCCTCCAAGCAGGAACCCACATACTGATGGGGCTGCGGAGGCACAGGGAAGGTACCAGCCGCAGCCCCTCCCTCAGCCCCGGGCACTATGCTGGCCGTCCAGTTCCCCATTAATTCCCCAGTGGACAGATGGAAATACCCATCTGGTCAGATGGAAAGGCCCGGAGGGGTCAAGCCTCTTTCCCAAGGTCACACAACATGTCAGCGCAGGAACCTGAATTGGAAACTGGGTCTTCTGACCCCTGGGCACTTGGCGTTCAGACTCAATGGGTTTGCCAGTTCTCATTTTGTTTTCTGGTTTTATTTGGGAAGGGAAGAAAGGGGATATGGGGCTAGAGAGAAGGCGCCTGGGGAGAGGAGGAGGCCCCCAGGAGAGAAATGAGGAAAACTCTGACTGGTGGAACAAAGCAGAGGAGGACAGAGGGATTGACGAGGAGGCTGACGGCGAGTCCACTAAGCCCTGGAGGAGTGAGGTAAGGAGTCAGCAGAGGCCCCGGATAAGGAAGGAGACTGAGCCAGCAATGAACTGGTGAGTGGGGCAGGGAGGTTCGTGTGAAAGCGAAGGGTTGAGAGGAGTGTGGAGAGGGAAGAGAGGAGTGAAAATAGGAAGGAGAATCGGCTGTAGCCTGGGTTGCTTTGTCTCAGGGTCCAAGGAGTCTCTGGTCAGAGAAACGGCTGATGAGGGCCAGGGATGGGGAGGAGAGTGACAAGAAGGCACTTTGCTTGAGGGGTGGGATACGAGAGCAGCAGTTTTGCTTTGGCTGAAAACAGGACAAAAGGGAAGCCTGGGAGTAGGCATTAAGGAGAACTTTTTGCAAGGCTGGGTTTGAAATATTAGGCAGGGGAGTGAAGGAAGGCATGAAGTTTCTCTGCTTAGAAAGAAGAAAGATGGCAGCTCTCTGCAGGCTTGTCCAAAGGTGGTGGTGGTTAGGGGCGAGGGGGCAAGGTCACCTTTTGAGGTCACTGGCAGCCCTATCATTCAGTGAACTCAACACAGGGGCCCTTCTGCACCACCTTGAAAAGAAAGGGCTGAGTTGAGAGTAAGAAGAAGGAAACCTGGGAACTTGGGGAAAGAGAAGCCAGTTGTGATGAATGGGGTGAGGGCTAAGGCCAGGTGGACCCCAGGCTGGGGTCTCTCTTCAACCCCAGTAGAGGAACGAGGAAATCAGGAGACCACCATAGAAAGAAGGGAAAAAACCCAACTGATTTAATAAAACCATGCAGGCTAGCAAAGGCCCAGAGACCTTCAAGTCTTTCAAGCGGCAGAACTGAAGGAAATCAAAACAGGAGGGTTGGACATGTTGAAATCAGACCAGTAGTGAGCAGGAATGAAGGAAATCGAGTAGTGGGCCTACTGGAAACTAGGAAGCAGGGCTAAGGCAAACTGAATAGGGGCAGGAAAGGGGCAATGTGCGGATCATCTACAGAGACATCCTTGTCCCCTAACCTCTGACCAGTCCTACCCAGGAAAGTGGCACAGATAGGACTCCGGGGGGGCCCTGGAAGAGGGAGGGGGAACAAGCTCAGATTCTCCACCCCCAACTCCTCAACTCTTGGCCACTGGTTGGTCGCGATGCCCAGTGACCCAAATATTCCCCCTGCTAACCTTCTGGGTGTCCCCCCTTCCCCACCCTGTGTCCTTCCCAGGAACAGTGTGAGAGAAGGGACCAAGAAGAATGAAGGGCAAAGTGGGGGAAGGAAAGGAAGAACAGCAGGGGGTCAGGGAAACCGGGCTGATTGGAAGAAGGGTGAGAGGGTTGGAGTCTTTGTGAAATATGGGAGGTAGTGAGAGGCTAGGGACAGAAGCTGCGGGGAAGATTTTAGGGTCCTGACAATCCAGAAGTGGGACTGAGGATGGCAGAGGTGCAGGAGAGGTGCAGGAGAGCTAGTGGCTCAGAGCAGAGGAGGAGCAGAAGTGTGCCACTTGCCTTTCCTCTGCTGAGGACTGCTCCTCCTCTGAAGGTGGGGGAAATTGACCCCCCGCCCCCTCCAGCCCCCTCCATCCACCCCCCCCCCCACACACACATTCCTCTCAGGAACTGAGGACACCCTTCTAAACTCCCTCCCTAGCCTTAGCTCAACTCTAAGACTACAGCTCTTATGGGAGAGATAGAGAGATAGAGAGAGTGTGTGTTTGTGTATGCGTGTGTGTGTTCCTGGGAATGTATATGCATGAGACAACATACATATGTGGGGACCTGTTTGTGTGTGCACGCGTGCATGTAAGGGGAGAGGGGATCCGGGGGCAGGAAGGGAGGGTGCACTTTCCAAGAAGGGATGGGAGCTCAGGTACATTGTGTAAAGTGCAATGGTTATTGGAGGGCAGGTGTCAGGGGGTGTAGGATGGGCACAGAGAGATGGGGGACAGGTGAGAGGGTGATGTGGGATAAATGTGAGGACAATGAGGCTCGGTGGGGGAATGGGGAGAAGTGAAGAGGATGAAGAGCAGGTGAGGGGCTGAGGAGATGGGTAAGTGGGGAATGGCCCGGTGGGTGGGGGACAGCCGCAGCACCGGGTCGGGGTTGGAGGGCGCAGTGTGTGAGGGGGAGGGCGAGGGCCGTGGACGTGTGTGAGCCTGGTCCAGAGGAGAAAGGAGCGAGGGAAGGGATGGAGGGGAGGAAGGGAGAGGGGCCGCCGCTGCGGGGTGGTGATGGATGGGAGGGGCCGCCCAGGGGAGCTGATGGAGGCCCCGGCGGCGGGGATCCTAACCCCCTCTTCCCCCCGCAAACAGCCAGGCATCCCTCCGCCCGCATGGGCCGGTCCTGTGGGTCCGGGCCCGGTCCGGTCCTGCCGGGCGGGCCCCGCCCTCACCTGCTCTGGGGCCGCTGCGGCGGCGGGGGCGGGCGGCGCATCCCCGGGAGGCCGGCCGGGCGGCCGGGGCGGGGGCGGCTCAGGGCCAAGGCCAAGGCGGCGACGGCAGCCTTCGGACTCCCATCATCCCGGCCCGGCCCGGCCCCGGTCCTCCTCCTCCTCCTCCTCCTCCTCCTCCGGCGGCGGCGGCGGCGCTGGGAGCTGCCCACAATGCACCGCGCCGCCAGCATCAGCACCAGCCGTGACATCACGGCCCCACCGCCCGGGCTCTGACATCACCGGTCCCCCCTCCGCCTCCCACCTTCTCTGACCCTACCCTCGACCCCCACATCTTCCCCCTCCCTCTCACCCCACCCTGACCATCCTCCCTGTCCCCCGAGCCCGCCCATCCCCTTCTCTCACTTCTGGCTTTCCTCCGGCGGGGGGGTCCCCGATATTCGAAATTGCGGTTAGAAGCTCTAAAGAGGGTCAATCAATCAATCGTATTTATTGAGCGCTTACTGTGTGCAGGGCACTGGACTAAGCGCTTGGGAAGTCCAAGTCGGCAACACATAGAGACAGTCCCTACCCAACAGCGGGCTCACAGTCTAGAAGGGGGAGACAGAGAACAAAACCAAACATACTAACAAAATAAAATAAATAGAATAGATATGTACAAGTAAGATAAATAAATAAATAAATAGAGTAATAAATACGTACAAACATATATACATATAAACAGGTGCTGTGGGGAAGGGAAGGAGGTAAGATGGGGGGGATGGAGAGGGGGACGAGGGGGAGAGGAAAGAAGGGGCTCAGTCTGGGAAGGCCTCCTGGAGGAGGTGAGCTCTCAGTAGGGTCGACATTCATTCATTCAATCGTATTTATTGAGCGCTTACTGTGTGCAGAGCACTGTACTAAGCGCTTGGGAAGTCCAAGTTGGAAACATGTAGAGACGGTCCCTACCCAACAGTGGGCTCACAGTCTAGAAGGGAACAGGGGACGCTGTCGACAGCGTAAGACAGGACAAGGGGCTGGAAAGAAATAGGGGCTCAGGGGCTTTAGTCTTAGCTCCTCAAACCTACTGTGGCTTTGGTGGAAACTTTCGGAGCCTCAGTTTCCTTTGTCAATCAATAAATCAATCAGTTGCATTTATTGAGCACGTACTGCGTTGCTCAGTGGAAAGAGCACGGGCTTGAGAGTCAGAGATCATGGGTTCTAATCCCGGTTCCGCCACTTGTCAGCTGTGTGACTTTGGGCAAGTCACTTCACTTCTCTGGGCCTCAATTCCCTCGTCTGTAAAATGGGGATTAAGACTGTGAGCCCCATGTAGGACAACTTGATGACCTTGTATCCTCCCAGCGCTTAGAACAGTGCTTGGCACATAGTAAGTGCTTAACAAATGCCATTATTATTATTATTATTATTATTATTATTATTACTGCATGCAGCTCACGGTACTAAGATCTCGGGAGAGTACAATACAACAGAGTTGGTAGACATATTCCCTGCTCACAACGAGCTCACAGTCTAGAGGGGGAGGTAGACATTAATATAAATAAATAAATAGAAAGGCAACATGGCTTAGTGAATAGCGCACAGGCCTGAGAGTCAGAAGGACCTGGGTTCTAATCCGGCTGTGCCACTTGTCTGTTGTGAGACCTTGGGCAAGTCACATAACTTCTCTGTGCCTCAGTCCCCTCATCTGTAAATTGAGGATTAAGACCGTGAGCTCCATGTGGGACAGGGACTATGTCCAACCTGCTTGCCTTGTATCTATCCCGGTGAGTAGAACAGTGCCTGGCACATAGTAAGTGCTTCACAAATTCAATTAAAAATCAATAAATACACACATTATGGCTACATACATAAGTGCCGTGGGGCTGAGGGAGAGGTGAATAAATGGAGCAAATCAGGGTGACGCAGAAGGGAGTGAGGATTTAGGGAAGGAGATGAAGATGTGCCTTCAATAAGTCTTTGAAGTTGGAGAGAGCTTATCTTCAGTATAGCGATAAATAAGGAGAAATGGGGAAGAATAAGTGAGACAAAGCCTCTGGGAGAAAAAGACTGCATCTCTCTTAGATGGAGTTACATTTCTTGCTTTCGCAGGGGGGACACTGAGGCCCAGTACAGGTCATAGAAGGAGGAGCAGGGGCCTGGGAATTATAAGCCTCTGACAGCTAGAGCACAGCGACATTACTCTCTCTCTCTCACCTCTTGTGTGTGTTTGTGTGTGTGTGTGTGTGTGTAGAGGGGAGGAGAGCCCGTAGAGATCCTGCTCTGCTCTGCCTGTTCTACTTAGTATCCCTTAGTCCTGCTGTCACTTAGTGACGCTCTATCTCTTTTGTTTATGTCTACTGTTTTGCCAATCCCTATTTGGGTGTAGCTGTCCTCGTCTGAGACCTTGCCTGTGTGTCTGTCCCTTTTGTGATTGTGTTTGTGATTCCTGGAGGGATGTGTGGTGAGTGTGTTTTCACTGATCCCTACACGACGGCCGAATTAGAGAACACTCCTCTGCAACTACATCCCTGTCTGGGTCCAGCAGGACAATGCTGGAAGAAAAAGGTTCTGTGCATACATGCAGTATGGAACACAGGGTGCTTACAATGCAAAGTTAGTTTACTGCAGGATTCTGCGAGAATGCAGTCCATGAGTTATGGGATAATTAGGCATGTACATCTGTGCAGTTAAAGATGTGTAATACATGTCCGTGCTGCTTGGGTGTGAATTTTTTATGGCATTTGTTAAGCCCTTACTATGTGAGAAGCAGCGTGGCTCAGTGGAAAGAGCTCGGGCTTTGGAGTCAGAGGTCACGGGTTGAAATCCCGACTCTGCCAATTGTCAGCTGTGTGACTTCGGGTAAGTCACTTCACTTCTCTGTGCCTCAGTTCCCTCACCTGTAAAATGGGGATTAAGACTCTGAGCCCCCCGTGGGACAACCTGATCACCCTGTAACCTCCCCAGCGCTTAGAAAAGTGCTTTGCACATAGTAAGCGCTTAATAATAAATGCTATCATTACGGGCCAGGCACTGTACTGCACTGTACCAAATAGAGTCTGTCCATTTGGGTCCTTGTTTGTGTATCTCTGTGGCTATCTGTTCCTGGGTGTGTTTGTATA
This sequence comes from Tachyglossus aculeatus, assembly GCF_015852505.1. NCBI lineage: Eukaryota > Metazoa > Chordata > Mammalia > Monotremata > Tachyglossidae > Tachyglossus > Tachyglossus aculeatus. The sequence goes on along the minus strand of NC_052084.1, from coordinate 15,162,097 downwards.
TCTGTCTCTGGGAGTGTTTGTGTGTACAAGGCACTCACTCTATATAAGGAGTTTCATTTTCAAAGGGGCTGGTGCTTTTGGAGGGAGAACAAAAACGGGAAGGGACAGGGGAATAGCGGGCAGGTTTCAAAACTTGAGGGTTGGATTCAATCTGGAATACTTTCAGCCCTTTTTGAATGCCCTCATATTTTATTAGGGACGTGGGGTGAACGAAGCCTGGGCATTTAGTCCAAAAAGCTGTGGGGAAAAAATCAATGCCTTTGCCTATTTAGCCGGGAATCCAAGAGGTCAATAGCACTCATCTTTCCTTGGGCGTGGGCACCTGTTTTCTGTCTACGTGTGTCGCTGCCTGTTTCAATGTGCGGGTGTGTTGGTGGGTTGTGAAAAAGCTTTTTGGTGCCAGGTATCCAGCGCTTAGAACAGTGCTTTGCACATAGTAGGCGCTTAACAAATGCCATCATTTATTTATTTTATTTTAGCAGAGCTCCTGGGCGTGTATCGCTCGTGGTTTAGTGGAAAGGTGAGAGGACGCGGGTTCTAATCCCACCCCTGCCGCATCTGGTGTGTGACCTTGAGGAAATCACTTAACTTCTCTGTGCCTCAGTTACCTCATCTGTAAAACGGGGATTAAAAGTGTGAGCCCCACGTGGGACAACCTGATTACCCTGTGTCTACCCCAGCGCTGAGAACGGTGCTTGGCACATTGTAAGCGCTTAACAAATACCATAATTATTCTTATTATCGCTTTGATTTCTGCTGCTGCCCTCCTACCCCCCCAATCTACAAACCCGGCTTTGAAAAGGGAGCAAGGCAGAGGAGAAGGTGCAAAGTGAGGGTGGGTTCAGGGGGGAGGACAGAGGGTGTAATCAATCAATCAATCGTATTTATTGAGCACTTACTGTGTGCAGAGCACTGTACTAAGCGCTTGGCACTGTACTAAGGTGTAAGTTGTGGGGAGAAGAGGGGGAAAAACGTATAGAAGCCAGGACAGAGGGAGACGAGAGCCGGATCGTGCCCCGCTGCTGGGGCGGGATAATAATAATAATAATAATGGCATTTGTTAAGCGCTTACTATTTGCAAGGCATTCATTCATTCATTCAATCGTATTTATTGAGCGCTTACTGTGTGCAGAGCACTGTACTAAGCGCTTGGGAAGTCCAAGTTAGCAACATATAGAGACGGTCCCTACCCAACAGCGGGCTCACGGTCTAGAAGGGGGAGGCAGACAACAAAACAAAACATGTGGACAGGTGTCAAGTCATCAGAACAAATAGAAATAAAGCTAGATGCACCGCATTAACAAAATAAATAGAATAGTAAATATGTACAAGTAAAATAAATAGAGTAATAAATCTGAACAAACAAGCACTGTTCTAAGCGCTGGAGGGGATACAGGGTGATCAAGTTGTCCCACGTGAGGCTCACATTCTTATTCACACATTCTTAGGGAAGCAGCGTGGCTCGGTGGAAAGAGCCCGGGCTTTGAAGTCAGAGGTCATGGGTTCAAATCCCGGCTCCGCCAATTGTCAGCTGGGTGTCTTTGGGCAAGTCATTTCACTTCTCTGTGCCTCAGTGACCTCATCTGTCAAATTCCCCAGCCTTACCTCCTTCCCCTTCCCACAGCACATGTATATATGTTTGTACGTATTTATTACTCTATTTATTTTATTTGTACATATTTATTCTATTTATTTTCTTTTGTTAATATGTTTTGTTTGTTCTCTGTCGCCCCCTTCTAGACTGTGAGCCCACTGTTGGGTAGGGACCGTCTCTATATGTTGCCAACTTGTACTTCCCAAGCGCTTAGTACAGTGCTCTGCACACAGTAAGCGTTCAATAAATACGATTGACTGAATGAATGAATAAGGATGAAGACTGCGAGGCCCCTGTGGGACAACCTGATCACCCTGTAACCTCCCCAGCTCTTAGAACAGTGCTTTACACATAGTAAGCGCTTAATAAATTTTATTTATTTAATAATAATAAATATTTATTTTATTTGTACATATTTATTCTATTGATTTTATTTTGTTAATATGTTTCGTTCTGTTGTCTGTCTCCCCCTTCTAGACTGTGAGTTGAGTAGGGACTGTCTCTATATGTTGCCAACTTGTACTTCCCAAGAGTTTAGTCCAGTGCTCTGCACACAGTAAGCGCTCAATAAATACGATTGAATAAATGAATGAATAATAAATGCCATCATTATTATTATTATTATTAATCCATTTTACAGATGAGGTAACTGACACCCAGAGAATAATAATGCTGGTATTTGTTAAGTGCTTACTGTGTGCCAAGCACTGGGGAGGATACAAGGTAATCAAGGTTGTCCCACGTGGGGCTCACAGTCTTAATCCCCATTTTCCAGATGAGGAAACTGAGGCCCAGGGAAGTGAAGTGACTGGCCCCAAGTCACCCAGCTGACAAGTGGTGGAGGCGGGATTAGAACCCAGGACCTCTGAGGGCTCTTGCCACTGAGTCCAGGCTGCTTCTCTGAGTTTGGAGGAGTTGGGGGGCTGTCCGGGGTCACGGGCAGGGATGGAGGGGGAGGCGGGGGCTGCGGGCTGCCCCTTTTAGACTGTGAGCCCACTGTTGGGTAGGGACCGTCTCTATCTGTTGCCAACTTGTATTTCCCAAGCGCTTAGCACAGTGCTCTGCACACAGTAAGCGCTCAATAAATACGATTGATGATGATGATGATGCAGGCTTCTGCGGGAGACTCCAATCGCCGACCACGCGGCCGCCATATGTATACATGTATATACATAACCTCCCCAGAGCTTAGAACAGTGCTTTGCACATAGTAAGCGCTTAACAAATGCCATAATCGTTATTATTATAGAGAAGCAGCGTGGCTCAGTGGAAAGAGCCCGGGCTTTGGAGTCAGAGGTCGTGGGTTCAAATGCCGGCTCCGTCAGTTGTCGGCTGTGTGACTTTGCGCAAGTCACTTCCCTGGGCCTCAGTTCCCTCATCTGTAAAACGGGGATGAAGACTGTGAGCCCCCCGTGGGACAACCTGATCACCTTGTATCCTCCCCAGCGCTTAGAACGGTGCTTTGCACATAGTAAGCGCTTAACAAATGCCATCATTATTATTATTCTTATTATTCTCAGGGCCTCAGTTCCCTCAAGTGTAAAATGGGGATGAGGACTGTGAGGCCCCCGTGGGACAACCTGATCACCTTGTAACCTCCCCAGCTCTCAGAACAATGTTTTGCACATAGTAAGCGCTTAACAAATGCTATTATTATTATTATTATTCTCAGGGCCTCAGTTCCCTCAACTGTCAAATGGGGATGAAGACTGTGAGCCCCCCGTGGGTCAACCTGATCACCTTGTAACCTCCCCAGCGCTTAGAACAGTGCTTTGCACATAGCAAGCGCTTAATAAATGCTGTTGTTATTATTATTATTATTATTATTATTATTATTATTATTATTATGGCCTCAGTTCCCTCAACTGTCAAATGGGGATGAAGACTGTGAGCCCCCCGTGGGACACCCTGATTACCTTGTTAGGTCCCCAGCGCTTAGAACAGTGCTTTGCACATAGCAACGCTTAATAAATGCTGTCATTATTATTATTATTATTATTAGGGCCTCAGTTCCCTCAACTGTCAAATGGGGATGAAGACTGTGAGCCTCCCGTGGGTCAACCTGATTACCTTGTTAGCTCCCCAGCGCTTAGAACAGTGCTTTGCACATAGCAAGCACTTAATGAATGCTGTCATCATTATTATTATTATTATTCTTAGGGCCTCAGTTCCCTCAACTGTCAAATGGGGATGAAGACTGTGAGCCCCCCGTGGGACACCCTGATTACCTTGTTAGCTCCCCAGCGCTTAGAACAGTGCTTTGCACATAGCAAGCGCTTAATAAACGTTGTCATTATTATTATTATTATCATTATTATTATAAGCAGCTCCCGGAAGTGGGAGGGGGCGTGGCCAGGCCGCATCTGGCGGCGGGGTGGGGGGCGTGGCCAGGTTCCGGCTGGAGGGGGAGGGGGGCGTGTCGGGGGCGCGCGGAGGGCGGGGCTGAGGGCGGCGCGGGAGCGCGCGGAGGGCGGGGCGGAGGGCGGCGGGGGCGCGCGGAGGGCGGGGCTGAGGGCGGCGCGGGAGCGCGCGCGGAGGGCGGGGCGGAGGGCGGCACGAGGTGGTCGCGGGGGCGCGCGGGGGGCGGGGCTGAGCCCGGCGCCCGACGGAGGCCACGGGGAGGTCGGTGAGCGGCCCGGGAGGGCGGGAGACGGGGAGAGAGAGCGAGAGCGAGTGTGAGTGAGTGTGTGTGTGTTTTGGGGGGGGGGGTTGTCAGTCTTCTTCCCCTCCTCCCCGCCCGGTTTTCCCTCACAACAATCATGGAGCTTGTTAAGACTGTACTCTATGCCAAGCACTGGTTTTCCCTCGTCTTGTCCCCTTCCTCCCCGCCCGGTTTTCCCTCACCTTGTCCCCCCTCACTCCCTCCCGGTTTTCCCTCACCTTGTCCTCCCTCTCCTGCCGGGTTTTCCCTCACCTTGTCCCCCTCATTCTCTCCCTGTTTTCCCTCACCTTGTCCCCCCTCTCCTGCACGGTTTTCCCTCACCTTGTCCCCCTTATTTCCTCTCGATTTTCCCTCACCTTGTCCCCCCCCCCCCTTGCACGGTTTTCCCTCACCTTGTCCCCCCTCTCCCTCCCGGTTTTCCCTCACCTTGTCCCCCTCATTTCCTCTCGGTTTTCGCTCACCTTGTCCCCCATCTCCTGCCCTGTTTTCCCTCACCTTGTCCCCCTCATTCCCACCCTGTTTTCCCTCACCTTGTCCCCCATCTCCTGCCCTGTTTTTCCTCACCTTGGCCCCCCTCCCTCCCTCCTTGTTTTCCCTCACCTTGTCCCCCCGTCCCGCCCAGTTTTCCCTCACCTTGTCCCCCTCATTTCCTCTCGGTTTTCCCTCACCTTGTCCCCCTCATTCCCTCCCGGTTTTCCCTCATCTTATCCCGCCTCTCCTGCCTGGATTTCCCTCACTTTGTCCCCCCTCTCCTGCCCTGTTTTCCCTCACGTTGCCCCCCTCATTCCCTCCCTGTTTTCCCTCACGTTGCCCCCCTCATTTCCACTCGGTTTTCCCTCACCTTGTCCCCCTCATTCCCTCCCTGTTTTCCCTAACCTTGTCCCCTCCTCCCCTGCCCTGTTTTCCCTCACCTTGTCCCCCCTCTCCTGCCGGGTTTTCCCTCACCTTGTCCCCCTCATTCTCTCCCTGTTTTCCCTCAGCTAGTCTCCCCTCTCCTACACGGTTTTCCCTCACCTTGTCCCCCTCATTTCTACTCGGTTTTCCCTCACCTTGTCCCCCTCATTCCCTCCCTGTTTTCCATCACCTTGTCCCGCCTCCTCTACACGGTTTTTCCTCACCTTGTCCCCCCTCCTCTGCCCTGTTTTCTCTCACCTTGTCCCCCCTCTCCTGCCCCATTTTCCCTCACGTTGTCCCCATCATTCCCTCCCGGTTTTCCCTCACCTTGTCCCCCTCATTCCCTCCCTGTTTTCCCTCACCTTGCCCGCCCTCTCCTACCCTGTTTTTCCTCACCTTGTCCCCCTCATTCCTACCCGGTTTTCCCTCATCTTGTCCCCCTCTTTTCCTCCCTTTTTTCCCTCACCTTGTCCCCCTCATTCCCTCCCTGTTTTCCCTCTTGTCCCCCCTCTCCTGCCCTGTTTTCCCTCACCCTGTCCCCCTCATTCCTGCCCGGTTTTCTCTCACCTTGCCCCCCTCATTCCCTTCCTGTTTTCCTTCACCTTGTCCCCCCTCTCCAGCACGGTTTTCCCTCACCTTGTCCCCCCTCTTCTGCATGGTTTTCCCTCACCTTGTCCCCCCTCTTCTGCACGGTTTTCCCCTCACCTTGTCCCCCTCATTTCCTCTCGGTTTTCTCTCACCTTGTCTCCCTCATTCCCTCCCTGTTTTCCTTCACCTTGTCCCCCCTCTCCAGCACGGTTTTCCCTAACCTTGTCTCCCCTCTCCCACCCGGTTTTCCCTCACGTTGTCCCCCTCATTTCCTTTCAGTTTTTCCTCACCTTGTCCCCCTCATTCTCTCCCTGTTTTCCCTCACCTTGCCCCCCGTTTCCTGCACGGTTGTCCCCCTCATTTCCTTTCAGTTTTCCCTCACCTTGTCCCCCTCATTCTCTCCCTGTTTTCCCTCACCTTGTCCCCCTTTTCCTGTACGGTTTTCCCTCACCTTGTCCCCTTCATTTCCTCTCGGTTTTCCCTCACCTTGTCCCCCTCATTTCCTCTCGGTTTTCCCTCACCGTGTCCCCCTCATTCTCTCCCTGTTTTCCCTCACCTTGTCCCCCCTCTACTGCACGGTTATCCCTCAACTTGTCCCCCTCGTTTCCTCTCGGTTTTTCCTCACCTTGTCCCCCTCGTTCTCTCCCTGTTATCCCTCACCTTGTCCCCCCTCTCCTGCACGGTTTTCCCTCACCTTGTCCCCCTTCTCACCTTGTCCCCCCTCTCCCTCCCGGTTTTCCCTCACCTTGTCCCCCTCATTTCCTCTCGGTTTTCCCTCACCTTGTCCCCCCTTTCCTGCCCTGATTTCCCTCACTTTGTCCCCCCTCTCCCACCCGGCTTTCCCTCACCTTGTGCCCTTCATTTCCTCTCGGTTTTCCCTCACCTTGTCCCCCTCATTCTCTCCCTGTTTTCCCTCACCTTGTCCCCCCTCTGCTGCACGGTTATCCCTCAACTTGTCCCCCTCATTTCCTCTCGGTTTTCCCTCACCTTGTCCCCCTCATTCTCTCCCTGTTTTCCCTCACCTTGTCCCCCCCTCCTGCACGGTCTTCCCTCACCTTGTCTCACCTCTACTGCACGGTTTTCCCTCACCTTGTCCCCCTCATTTCCTCTCGGTTTTCCCTCACTTTGTGCCCCTCATTTCCTCCCTGTTTTCCCTCACCTTGTCCCCCCCTTTCCTGCCCGGATTTCCCTCACTTTGTCCCCCCTCCCCCACCCGGTTTTCCCTCACCTTGTGCCCCTGATTTCCTCTCGGTTTTCCCTCACCTTGTCCCCCTCATTCCCTCCCTGTTTTCCCTCACCTTGTCCCCCCTCTCTTGAACGGTTTTCTCTCACCTTGTACCCACTCTCCCACCCGGTTTTCCCTCACCTTGTCTCCCTTATTTCCTCTCGGTTTTCCCTCACCTTGTCCCCCTCATTTCCTCTCCGTTTTCCCTCACCTTGTCCCCCTCATTTCCTCTCCGTTTTCCCTCACCTTGTCCCCCTCATTCCCTCCCTGTTTTCCCTCACCTTGCCCCCACTCCTGCCCTGTTTTCTTTCACCTTGCCCCCCTCATTCCTGCCCGGTTTTCCCTCATCTTGTCCCCCTCAGTCCCTCCTGTTTTTCCCTCACCATGTCCCCCTCATTCCCTCCCTGTTTTCCCTCACCTTGTCCCCCCCTCCTGCCCTGTTTTCCCTCACCTTGTCCCCCTCATTCCTACCCTGTTTTCCCTCTCCTTGTCCCCCTCATTTCCTCTCGGGTTTCCCTCACCTTGTCCCCCTCATTCCCTCCCGGTTTTCCCTCACCTTGTCCCCTCTCTCCTGCCCTGTTTTCCCTCACCTTGCCCCCCCCCGCCCTGTTTTCTCTCACCTTGTCCCCCTCATTCCTGCCCGGTTTTCCCTCACCTTGTCCCTCTCATTCCCGCCGGGTTTTCCCTCACCTCTCCCCCTCATTCCCTCCCGGTTTTCCCTCACCTTGTCCCCCTTCTCTTGCCCTGTTTTCCCTCACCTTGTCCCCCTCATTCCCACCTGGTTTTCCCTCATCTTGTCCCCCTCATTCCCACCCGGCTTTCCCTCACCTGTCCCCCCCTCCTGCCCGGTTTTCCCTCATCTTGTCCTCCCCATCCCTTCTGGTTTTCCCTTATTTTGTCCGTCCTCTCCCACCCGGTTTTCCCTTATTTTGTCCCCCTACGGTTTACCCTCACCTTGTTCATTCATTCATTCAGCCGTATTTATTGAGCACTTACTGTGTGCAGAGCACCGTAGTAAGCACTTGGAAAGTACAAATCGGCAACGTTTGACCCCAGCTCCGTTTCCCAGTTGCGCCCCCTTCATCCCACGGGGGTTCTCCATCCCCTCCATCCCGGTGCCCAGGCTGGGACCTGCAGAACCCACAGCCTCCGCCACCCTGCCCTCTCTCCACAGTGGTGGTGGCGGTTGAGGTGACCCAGCCCTCGCTCGGGGTGGGCTATGAGCTGGCCCAGGCCGTGGCCCTCAGCAAACCCGTCCTCCGCCTGTTCTGTCCACAGTCCGGCCGAGACAAGGGCTATCCTGGGACTCGGGCCAGTGGGGCGGGCGGGCAAATGGGGCTGGCCACGGGGAGAAGAACCAGGCCCTGCTGCTGCCAAACTGGACCTGGGTCGTCTTTCCCCCCACCACCTGTCAAAGGTGCCCCAGAAGTGCCCATCTCTCTCAGACCACTGCTCCTGCCCCCCTTTCCCCTCCCGTGTCCAGACCCCAAGCACGCTGTTGTCCCTTTCTCGGCCTCTAATAGCCTGGGGGCCGAGTGTGGTGGGGGGGGGACCGAGGACCCCGATATAATGAGCTTTTCCATCCTCTTTCCCTTTCCTCAGTGCTGTCGGCCATGATCCGGGGCGCAGTAGATGGGGAGCGATTCCAGGTGTGGGACTATGAAGAGGCTGACGTGGAGATGCTCTTGGACTGCTACTTTGCTACCGACCCACCTGGAGCCTGCCAGTAGTCTCTTGGACCCTCTGAGCCCTGGGGACTCAAGTGCCTCTTCTCCCTCCCTTCCCCCTAAACTGTGAGCCCCTTATGGGATAGGGACTGAGTCTGATCTGATTTATCTTGTAACTACCCGAGCTATTAGTACAGTGCTTGGCACGTAGTAAATGTTTCACCTTATTATTAATAATTCTGAGACGATTACCTCCTTCAAGAGCCATGTTGGGGCTTTAATGTCTAAGGGGCTGGGAACTGGGGTGGGAGCCCTTGAGCTGTGTAAAAGTGAAAACCTCTTAAATAATGTTTCTCTGACCATCCCCAAGTGCCCCCCAGTTTGGCCTAAGGATCCCGGATAAAAAGACTTTGCCTTCCTCCTTGCGTCCCACCACCAGCGGAATCTAGGTAGGGAAAAGAGAGGAGAAGGACTGCTTCAGAGACAGCACGGTCACCGTTGGCAGAGTTAGAATGCAGATGGCACCCTGGGTGAAACTGGATGGGCATGAGACACCCCTCCCACTCAACCAGTCCTCTTTACCACCAGATCTGAGAACAAAGCTTTGTCTCTTTTATCGTGTTTTTGTGTTTTCATCTCTTCTTCTGTATCTGTTGCCAAACCCCTCCCCACTAGGTTCTTAGATTGTGAGTCTCTGGAGGAACAGAGGATGTGCCTAATTCTCTTCTGTGTATTATTTCCCCAGCACTTGGTACAGTGCTTTGCACACAGGTTCTTAATAAAGTTATACTCCATTGCTAAAAAGGGATGGGTGTATGTGAATATACAAGCATTCATTGGCAAGACTGTTGGCTGTGAAGGTGGTTGTGGTGGTCACAGTTCGCAGTTTGTGTTTGCTGCGTATCCCTGTGTAAGGTAGAAAGTTCCATTATATATAGGATTTGGCAGGATTTCAAAAGGTGCAATTCTGGGAATTATGTCAGATTATAATTGGAGTAAGCATCGGGTTTGAATTTGGCATTTATTTTGTTTTTCATTTTAATGCTTCACATAACATCTGAGAGCAAGAATTTCTTCGGCAGTATTAATCCTTTCCAGCAATGGCTGATTGATGTACTTCGTCATGTTAATGCATCTTCATTTAATTTAGGGTATCAGACTCAAGCCAGCCATCCTAAACTGAACAGCATTGTAATTTGGGTTTTGAGGAAGGGCTGTATATTGGAATACAGAACACTGACGAGAGAAGCGGAAATTGACGGTCGGTGCCAGTTATCCAAGGAAACTGCAGAGTTCACAGAGGGAAGAGAAGGGAAATCAACCGTATTTACTGAAGGCCCGCTGACTCCATGGTTCTGTGGGAATGGAGTCTCCTGTCAAAGGACGGATTCTCCTCAGCCCTGGTCCCTTCTGGTTCGTGCAGAGGCCGAGGGGGCGGAGGGCGAAGGTACCTGGTGAGCGGCAGGCCACACTGGTGAAGGTGAGTGTTTGGTTTTGTAGTGGTTAAAATCTGCCTTTCTTAACACATTTCTCCTTTGCTCAGTAGCCCGGGTATCTTCGAGAGACTGAAAGCCGACGGGCAGATCCGACACACAAACAGTTTCGCCAGTTACCTGGACCGCCCAGCCCAAACTGGTTCCAGCTGTCGGAAGAATGCTCCTGAATTCCGTAATCGCACTCCAGCTGAAGCACGGGGAAAACACGCGTTGATGGTACGAGTGAGTGAGCTGACATCCCATCACTGAACAATGCTCTGAGTTGACTTAAATTGACCTGGCAGAAATAGGGAGTATTTGTCGTTGCCAAAAAGTCCTGTGAGTTTACAGTGTTGGGAAAAATTGGGAGGAATTTAGTCCTGTTTTATTTTTTTGTGTGTGATAGGACTAAATTGGATAAAACCCACATAGATGACTGAAGGATTAGTCTGTGACAGGGAAGGGGGAGAAGGAGGGGTTTGCCCTTTTGTACATCATTTTACCTTTTCTTCTGTATAATAATAATATTTAAGTGCCTACTCTGTGCTCAAAACTGTACTAAGCACTGGGGTAGCTACAGATAATGAGGTCGGACACTGACCCCGTTATACAACAGGGCACGCAGTTTAAGGGGGAGGGAAAGCAGGTATTGAATCCTCGCTTTTCAGTTGCGGAAATCGAGGCCCAGAGAAGTTAATTTGCCCATGGTCACAGCAGGCAAGTTCCAGGCCTGTGCTCTTTCCTTAGGCCACGCTGCTTCTGAGCACTTCTTTCTCGTATCTCTTTCCCCTCATGGATGGGTATTGTAATTCTATTGTACTTAGAACAGTGGTCTGCTTACAGTTGGCACTCAGTAAATGCTACTGACAGGTGTCAATCAGTGGTATTTATTGAACACGTAGCGTGCTGAGCACTGTACCGTACAAGCACTCGGGAGAGTTCAGTACAGTTGAGTTGGTAGATATGATCCCTTGCCCCAAGGAACTTATCTAGTGGGGGAGGTGAACCTTCAAATAAATTACAGATAGGGGAAGGGACAGGGTATAGGGATATTCAGTCGTATTTATTAAGCGCTCACTGTATACAGAACACTGTACTGAGTGCTTGGGAAAGTACAATATTCTAAACAGTGACAGTCCCTGCCCACAACGAGCTCACAGTCTAGAGGGATATGTGTGTAAGTGCTGTGGGGGGTGGGGGGGGATGTGTGCTTTAAGGGAACAGATCTAAAGGAATAGGTGCCAAAAAGGGGGTGGTGTTTAGAGTGGGGAAGAGAGAGGTTTGTCAGAGAAGGCACCGGTTCCTGCTTGGCCCCGCCTGCCCCTTTCCCAGCCGTGAGAAGGTCTGGATTTCACCCGGTCCCAATCTCAGCCAAAGAGTGGATTCCCACTGAGCCCTGGGCATTTCACCTGGGTGTCTTGTGTATTTCTACACATAGACCTTAGCCCCCTGTGTGTAAGGTTGCATGCCAATTTCCCTGGCTCTGTGTTGGTGATGGGGGGCCTTCCAGGCCCCCAGAGTGAAGGGATGGGTAACTATGCCTCGTATTTTTTCCCAAACTGCCCAAAGTTCACCCCGACACTAGAAATGAAACGCTGGCATCCTTGTCAGCCTGTCTTCCTTTCTGGGTTCCTCTAGGGCACAGTCATCCACAGTTAACAACTCTTGAGTGACTGTTGATGATGTTCCTACGGCTTGTTGAGTTGGAGTAGTTTCCTGGAGGATGAGAAGCGTATTCTAATGCCAACATCTGGGTCCCTTATTGCTGCCTCCTCCAGCAGGGCCTCACGGAGTCGGATTGGACCTACAACCCAGTCCCACTTTACGCCGTTGGTGTTGCCAACTTGCACTTCCCAAGCGCTTAGTACAGTGCTCTGCACACAGTAAGTGCTCAATAAATACGATTGATTGATTGATTAATTGGATGGGACAGGGCACCCCAACTCTGACACTACCAGTCAGATGTCAGCAAAAACCTCTTGGTATCCAAGTGTACTGATCAACAAGTCATATCAGGTGCTTCTGTAAGGCCTCTGAAAATGGAAGTAGCGTGGCCTAATTGGAAAGAGCACAAGCTGGATTCCAATCCCCGCTCTGCCTCTTGACTGCTGTGTGACCCTGGGCAAGTCTTGATTATCTTAACTACCCGGGTGCCTGGCATATGGAAGTGTTCATAAATATCAGTAAAAAACCCGCATAGGGGTTTTCGTGCTGCTCCCTTCACTTTGCCAGTCTGGGTTGTGCCGCAGAGGTCAGAATGCAGTGCCCTGCCATTGCAAGCCTGAGAAGTGGTAGTCAGCGATGGTTTTAGTCAGCAATAGTCACGTTAACAGTGGAGAGTAGCAAGATGCCCCAAAGGTTTGACTTTTCCTCTCCGTCAGTGGTGCTTATTTGAGATGCTGTGGCATTTCCTCGGGGCCCCATAAACTAAGGGAAAACTGGTGCGAGTATTTAAGTGGGTAATTGTGTGCCTGCCAGTCTGGGCAGGTGTGCCGCTGTGCCCGGACACCCTACCACCCCCGGCTTTTCACGGCCGACTTCAACAGTGACTCCCTGGGGAGCCGGACAAGGGCCATGTTGTTTCCTTTCACTTTCGATAGGTGAGCATGTTGAATTGTTACTGCTCTCTGTATTCCCTATGTGGGATGACACTGGAACCATCTTCACCCTTTGGAGGTGCTGGGGTTGGGTAGAGGAGACCATGTAGTGTTTTTAATGCTGTATAAGAGTCCTTGGGTTGCCTGCGGAATACATAGGCTTGACTTCCCTCCCTTTATGCTACACACCACAAGGTGTGTGACTTGTCACAATGTGGGGTCTAAGCTGGCCGCAAGATTTTGGGAGGTGTTACTGATATTCCTCATTCTGCTACAAGTAATCTTTTTGATGTTGTTGTTAAACTTTGGAGTCCCCTTCACCGAATAAGCCTGGCCACGCCTAATGTCTTGATGGCTGTTTAGACAATAGTGGGGAGAAGGGCATATTTTCTGTTTCTATTGGAGGTTGTATCTGTGGTTTTTTTGTCCTGGTAAGAATGCTGTAAGGTGCCTGCAGAGCCCTTTGCTGGTAGGTTGTATGTATGTGTTCTCTGGGAAGAGGTGTGATTTCGGAAGGGCTCTGGAAAGGAGGAGAGCAGCGGTCTGTCGGGTGTGAAGGGGGAGGGAGAGCGTGAGCAAGGAGTTGGTGGGAGTGGTGAGAACGAAGTCCAAAGAGTAGGTTGGCTTGAAGAACCGAGGGTGCCAGCGGGGCTGTAATAATAGAAGAGTGAAGAAGTAGGAGAAAGAGAGCTGATTGCCTTAAAAGCCAGTTGTCAGAAGTCTGGGCTTGATAAGAATAATAATGATAGTATCTGTTAAGCGCTTACTATGTGCCAAGCACTGTTCTAAGCGCTGGGGTGGATATAAGGTAATCAGGTTGTCCCACACGGGGCTCCCCATCTTAATCTCCATTTTACCGATGAGGTAACCGAGGCACAGAGAAGTTGTGACTTACCCAAAGCCACACGGCCGACGAGTGGCGGAGCCTGGATTAGAACCCATGACCTCTGACTCCCCAGACCATGCTCTTTCCACTAAGCCACGCTGCTTCTCGTGCAGCGAGGAATGGGCAACCATTAAGATATTTTCGAGAGGTGTGCAAAGTGATATTTCAGAGAAATGATCCGGGTAACAGAAAGAAGATATGAAAGCTCAGGCTCAGTCATGGCAGATAGGTCAATTCCCTCGCCTCCTCCTTGTATATCCTTTGTGCTGACCCGAGCTACAGGGCAGCATTCAGTCTTTTCGTTCTTAGTTTTGACTTGAGCGACAGCTAGAGCCGTGCTTCTTCTCCATCTTCCGTATTCCATTTTTTTAATGGTATTAAGCGCTTACTATGTGCAAAGCACTGTTCTAAGCGCATTTGCTAGCAGCCACCCTGCTTACCTCCCTGGCAGGGCCATGGGGAAAAAGACAGCGAGGGCTTGTTGGGCCTGGATTGGGCCAGAGAGGGGGAGGCAAGGGGAGCAGCAGACGCTGGAATTGCCTCTAATCATAGGAGTAAGCAGGACAGAATTAAAAACTGCCCTCCAGAGCAAAGAAGGGGGCCCAGGACAACTGCCATCATCCCTGCCTTATCCCAAGGGGCAGACGGATGAGGCTGGGGGTCCGGAGGGTCCGCCCTGGAGTCCAGTTAAGATGGCTAGTGCCCGTGGCCCCAGCCTGGCAGCAGGGAGGTAAGGGAGTGTATAAGACTATGAACCTGATTACCTTGTATCTACCCCAACGCTTAGAACAGTGCTTGGCACATAGAAAGCGCGTATCCTCTTGGGGGGCAAGCCTGTGGGACTTGGGGCAGGAACTTATGCAGGCACAAAGTGCCAGTAGACTCGGCAAGGGTGTGGATAAATAAATGGACAGTGATAACTGTGGTATTTAAGCGCTTGCTGTGTGCCAAGCACTGGACTAAGCGCTGGGATGGATACAAGCAAATTGTGGCAGAGTCCCGGGCTCACGTGGGGTCTTAATCCCCAGTTTACAGATGAGGCAACTGAGGCACAGAGAAGTGAAGTGACTTGCTCAAGATTACCCGGCTTGAATTAGAACCCAGGTCCTTCTGTCTCTATATGTTGCCAACTTGTACTTCCCAAGCGCTTAGTACAGTGCTCTGCACACAGTAAGCGCTCAATAAATACGATTGTTTGATTGATTGATTCTGATTCCCAGGCCTCTGCTGTCTCCACTAGGCCATGCTGCTTCTCTACGGGGCATCTAGTGCAGAAAATGAGAAGAGAAACTACTGCCACGGCCACCTGCATCACCCCAAAGTACAAGTGGCCCCACAGTCCTGAAGGATGAACCCTGGGGAGCCAGGAGCAGCACCAGGAGCTGTGGCTGGGGTGAGTATTCTCGGGTGTGTTGTGGCAAGGGAGGTATAATAATAGTAATAATAATAATCATGGTATTAGGTGTTATGTGCAAAGTACTGTTATAAATGCTGGGGTAATCAGGTTGTCCCACATGGGACTCACAGTCTTAATCCCCATTTTACCGATGAGGTAGCTGAGGCCCGGAGAAGTGAAGTGACTTGCCAAAGGTCACACAGCAGACAAGTGGCAGAGCAGGGATTACAACTCCCGTCCTCTGACTCCCGAGCCCATGCTCTTTCCACTAAGCTACTTCTCCGTAATAATATGTGCTTACTATGTGCCAAGCACTGTTCTAAGCATTGGGGTAGATACAAGGTAATCAGGTTCATAGTCTTATACGCATTCGTAGACGTGGGGCTCGTAGTCTTACTCCCCATTTTACAGATAAGGTAACTGAGGCACAGAGAAGTGAAGTGACTTGCCCAACGTCATACAGCAGACAAGTGGCAGAGCTGGGATTAGAACCTCTGACTGCCAGGGCAGCATGGCTCACTGGAAAGAGCCTGGGCTTTGGAGTCAGGGTTCATGGGTTCGAATCCCAGCTCCGCCAGTTGTCACCTGTGTGACTTTGGGAAAGTCACGTAACTTCTCTGTGCCTCAGTTACCGCCTCTGTAAAATGGGGATTAAGACTGTGAGCCCCCCGTGGGACAACCTGATCACCTTGTAACCTCCCCAGCGCTTAGAACAGTGCTTTGCACATAGTAAGCTTTTAATAAATGCTATTATTATTACGCCAGAGTAGAAGTCAAACTGTGCAACCAGCCAAGAGCATATATAAAAGGAGGGCAAGAGCTCCTCTCGCTCCTGCTCCTCAGGCTGGTTGCTTCATTTCTCACGGCCTAGATGTCGAGCTATAGTGACCAGTGGCTGCCTGCTAGGGGCAAATGCTAGCAACTGAACAGTCCTAGCCCCTTTAGGCTATTGCCCAGTGCTTTCCAGCCATCTCATGGCCCTGGATGCCAGGCTGCAATGGGAAAGCAATTGGGAAAAGAGCGGAGATCTATCTTTCAGGTGTATGTGTTTGGAATGATTAAAAGGGAGGCAGAGTGACCTCTTGCACGCCCTACCTCCTCCGCCATCCCGTCCCTAAGACCGGGGCCTAGTCAGAGTACAAGAAAAAAAGTGTTTATTTAATAAACATGACAAGCTGTCTTCCCTAGGGCTGTTTCCTCAGAAAGATACAAGGCCAGTCCACGGGATCTGTGATAAAAAGGGGTGAAGCTCGGGCCAACGCGTGCCCCGTGACCCCAGACAGCCTAGTCGTAGTCCTCGTCATCAAAGAAGAAAGCGTGGGGTTCCAAATTGTCAGACTCATCGTCCTCATCGTCATCGTAGAAATTATCTTCATCCAGCTCCTCCTCATCATACTGGTGCCAGTGGGGTACATACTCCTCCTCTTCCTCCTCCTCCTCCTCTTGCATTGGTGTGGGAGACTCCTGAGAACTGGGAGGGGAGGACAAGCAGTGGGCTGAGGCTGCAGCAGACGCCCTCCGGCCTCAAATCCGCGTGGCCTAATCAGGGTGAAGTTAACTCTGCCCTCCCCCTCACTCACCCGCCAGGAGGGACGTTGGACCGCTTGAGCTCCTGCAGGTCTGAGCTGGGGGAACTCTGCAGACCAACTCGGAAATCCTGCTGGCGAGAAGGAAGTGGGAAGATGGCCAGAGGCGGGCCCGGAACTAAGGTATCTCGTGCTTGGATGGGGTGAGCGGGGAATATGTTGTTATACTGTACTCTCCCAAGTACTTAATACAGTGCTCTGCACACAGTAAGCGCTCAATAGATGACTGAACAGGGTGCCGACCCTAGGGGCTGTGGGAGAGGAAACTGAGGGGCGGGTTACCTGAGTGGAGTGCTGCAGGATGGCCAAAAGGCGCTCCTGAATGCGCCACAGCAGCTCCAGCCCCGTGTTCAGGTGCTCCGTCTTGAAGAGCTGCAGGGAGGAAGCCAGGTCCTGGCCCGGCAGCAGCGTTTCCTCTGGGGGCCACGGACAGGAAGGGAACAATCAGAAGGGGTGGCAGTCCTGGGCGAGGGGTCGGGGGGCGTGGAGGAAGACCCCCGGGGCCGGGGGCAGCGGGCCTCACCGAGCAGGATCTGCAGAGAGTCCGTGTGCCGCTCCAGGCTCTCCGTCTGCTGCTCCACCACATCCATGCGCTCGGTGTCCTGATTGTAGTAGCTGTACACGCAGGCGTAGGCCAAGACCTGCGGGGCAAAGGGGAGCTCACACCCGTCCTCAGTCTTCCCAGCTTCCTGCCTTCCCCCAGCCCCTCCGTCCTTTCCCTAAGTTCAGTGGGACCCCCCCCCCACAAGCCCCGCTTCCTCCCTGTGGCGGACGGAGCAGGCTCTGGGCCTGGGCTGCCGTCCCCACCGCCCCCCGCCCTCACCTTGCGGGCCTGCTCCAGGCTCTTGCAGGCGTCCGTGAGGAAGGCGAGGGAGCGGTGAGGGGGCTGCTTGGAGAGGGCGGCCACCTGTCTCTGCAGGGTCAGGGTGAACTCCTGGGCAGCGAGACCCACCCAGGCGAAAGGGTCAGTTGGGAAAGACGGACAGGGCATCAGCCCGCATTCTAGCCCGGCAGGCCGGGCTCGGTTCTGCCCCACCCCCAGCTCGTTCCCATTTGGATGCTAGCACCTCACCCGGGCCTGGTGATGGAAAGTGCATTTTTCGTTGTAATCCTGGAATCGCTTCTCCTGGCGAGCAGCCTTGCACACCTGTGGGGAACAGATGTGCTGTGAAGCCAGCCGCGGGGACACGGATGACATACTGCTCTCTGCCCACAGTCCCTCAGCTCACCCCTCCGGCTTCCCCCGTTCACAGGCGGCCCGGCCCTGACTCAGCTCTAAGCCGCTCACTCACCTTGGCAGAGCAATTGTAATAGTCTTTGTGCGTGGGTTTCCAGGGCTTGAGGCAACGCCAGCAGAAACCGTGGTTACACTTGGCACATGTCATGCTGTGGGCGGGGGGGGGGGACAATCATCAATCAATCAATCGTCAGGCCCCATCCCTCACCGCTCCCCAGTCCCAGCCTACATGCAGCCCCAGACCCCCTTCCCCGCATCCCTCCGCCCCGGAAGCCCCCGGGGGTCCTTCCCCCTTCTCCAGCCTGCTCTCCCTCCTCCTCCTCCACTGTCCACCTTTTCCCCGCCCACCAGGCAGACCCACCCTGGGTCTTCGCTGCGGATAGCCATCATGCCCCCCGTGGCCCGGACTCACTGCAGACAGCCTTCGTTCTTCTCAATGGGTGAATGGCAGCTAGGGCAACGCTTGGAGATGAGCTTGGCGAGGTGTTTGCTCTGGGCCTCCAAACTCATGCCCTCGTAATAGCCACCGTCATCCACCCACTGGGACATGTGGCTACAGCTGGCGGGGTAGTGAGCCTGGACGGAGCAGAAAGGGGCCAGTGAGAGCTGGGCCAGGGAAGGGGGGCAAGAAGGGAAGAACAGACTCTCCTCGGGGCCCGATGGGGTGGGGGGCCATGGCGAGCAGACTCCCCTCGTAGGGTAGAAACGGTCGGGGGAGGAGGCCGGAAAAGAGGGTCTCACCTCGGGAAAGTTGCAGTTGAAACAGGAGGCCCAGCCGCACTTGGCACAAGCAGCCCCGCAGCCCAGGCCTTGCTGGCACAGGATCCGGTCACAGCCCTGGGGGTTGGTGCACCAGGTAAGATTGGAGCAGCTGTCCACGTAGTCACGTAACAGCGCCTTCTCGTACTGTGGGGAGAACGAGGGCAGGGATGCAGGGATCAGCCCGGGCCGGTCCAGACAGGCGAGGCTCACCCGGGGCTCCCGGCCGCCGCCTCGGGATCCTTGTCTCCTGTTTCCCAGGAGTGCGTCCGGTTAGGAAGGAGCAAGGGAGTGGGGCGGGGGGGGGGGGGGGGGTGCACGCACCTTGGCAATGGCTTCAGGAGAGGAGACGATGGCCCGCACAAAAGCACTGGTTGGCTGGGCAGGGCAGGCGGCGATGGGGCAGGTGCAGCTCAGGGCCAGATTCTGCTCGATGCGGGTTGTGAGGTATTCGTTCCAGCAGGACTTGAGAGAGAGAGAGATAAGGGGAGGGAGGCAGTCGGTCAGAGCGGGCCTACAGGCCCCTCACTCACTGCGAGGGCTGCAGCTGAGGGCTCAGGTCGGGTGGATTTCTGTCCTTACAGATGCAGTGTTTTTGCGTTAACTCACTGGCAGCCCAGGCAGGGAACCCCCATCCTGGATGGGGCAGCGGGGCCAGCTGAGCTCGGCTCTGCCCGGCCCATTCAGAGCCCAACCGGCCCCTAGGACGGTGGCTGTAGGTGGGGGGGTGTCCCACCGCCCCCTCAGGCTCCACACGTCCCAAACTGAAATCCTCCTGCCCCTAGCCCAAATCCTCCGCTACTTCCTTTCTCATCACCATCGAAGAAACCAAAATCTCGTAAGCCTATAATCTTGGCACTCGTTATCCACGACCCCCCCTTCCCCTCAGCCTGCCTCCAAATCCCAACATTTCCTCAAAAGGTCACCAACGATCCTGGTCCGTGCACTCATCACATCCCGCCTTGACTCCTGCTTCGGCCTCCTCACCCATCTCCCCACCTCCGGTCCCCGCCTCACGCAGCCGCCCAGATCGTTTTTCTGAAACATCACTCTGTCCACGTCTTCCCACTCCTCCCAAACCCCCCGTGGCGGCCCAATCCCGTCTCTGGCAAGCAGAAATTCCGGCCCTTAGGCTTTAAGGC
The DNA here is from genome assembly GCF_015852505.1 of Tachyglossus aculeatus. Lineage (NCBI taxonomy): Eukaryota > Metazoa > Chordata > Mammalia > Monotremata > Tachyglossidae > Tachyglossus > Tachyglossus aculeatus. The sequence continues at coordinate 15,142,389 of NC_052084.1, read as the reverse complement.
ACTCGATGGGCTTCTCTCCCCTACTACTTAGCTCGCTCTCCTTGTTCCTTTCAAGCTAATCTACGCTGGAATGGACCCAGAGGAAAGAGAGCCGGGTCGTATGGAAGGGGAAGGAAGCGGATGGGAAGAGGGAGGGCCTGGGCGAGAAGGGGCTCGGCCAGTTTGACGAGGCGGGAGGGGCAGAGCCCCTCCCTTCCTTCTCACCTGGCAGCAGTAATGGAGGCAGCAGAGGGTAGGCGGGTGGTCGTCGGGCGGGTCCAGGGGGCCGACGCAGACCGGGCAATGCGTGGGCGGCGGCGGGGGGGCTCTGGGGCGGAGGCACCCGCAGGCCGGCGGCCCGCAGCAGGGGCTCGGGGTCCTCGCTGTAGCACTGCAGCAGAGCGTCGGCCCCCCAACGGCAGTGGGCCAGCAGGTGCAGGGCCACGTCCGGCTCCAAGCTAAGGGTCTCTTGCACCTGGAGAACCGTCTGCCGCATCAGCCCCTCCACCTCCCCGGAGCTCATGGTGCGGCCCGCGGGGAGCCTCAGGGACGACAGCACGGCTGCCTCCTCGGGCCTGAGGGGACGACAGGGCCGAAGGGATGGGGAGGCGGGGAGTGAGACGCCCACAGCTCCGCCCCGGCCTTTCCGCTGGCCCCACCGGGCCCGGCTCCCAGTCTCTCCGGCCACCGTTACCGGGGTGGCCGAGCGTGGCTCGGTGGCTAGCTACCTCCTGGGGGCCGGTTCTGAGCGACTCCTCAAGACCGGACGCTCGTTCCGGGCAGTGAACGTGCCTGATAATTCCGTGGTATTGGACTCTCCCAAGCGCTCAGCACAGTGCTCCGCACACAGCAGGCACTCGATACATACAGTCGATCGATCCCCCGGGGTTTGGGCCGGGATCGATCTCCCTGAGACTCCAGTCTGTTGTGAACCACTCCCCGACCCCAGAACTTGGAGAGCCTGGGCCGCCGTTCCTCAGGTCTCGACGCCTGAGAGGGGAAAGCGGCCCCGGGACAGCAGGCCTCCCGAGAAGCCTGCCCTGTTTATTCTGCCCCAAACTTAAGAGTTACCTAGAACCCCGCCGGGCCCGGAATCACAAAGGTGGAACCGGCAGCTCTCTGGGGAAAACAAATCTTTTCAGCCCCGTGGATGGCCCTGATGGGAAGGGAGAGAGGAGGGAGAAGAGAGGGAAGGAACACGGTCCGCTGGAAAAAGCACGGGACCGCACAAATCGGGAGACCCAGGTTCTAGTGCTGGCTCGGCCACTTGTTGGCTGCCGGGCCCCGAGCAGATCACTTTTCTTAAGGGGGAAGGGAAGAGCGAGGCAGAGCGAGACTCGTGTCCCCTCTGCTCGCCCCTGGGCCCTACCTGAGCGGATCAGTCCTGGCTGCAGATCCCTGGCCGCCTCCGCAGAAGGGGATGTGTGCCAGGCCCTGGGAGGGCCCAGAGGGCTCGGGGGCCGCACAGACCAGGACCTGGGGCTGTTCCTCCCGCCGCCGCATGTAACCCTGGCCCAGGAGGTGGAGGATGCAGGACAGAACATCTGCGTTGCTGCAGAAGCCGCCCCCCGCCGGTGCCGTCTCCTTCCAGGCCTCCAGTACCTGAGAGGAAATCGGGAAAAGGTATCATTCCCGGCTGCCCCGGCCCCCTTGCCCCCTCTGCCCCTCCTCACCAGGGACACAAGACAGTCTACATAGTAATGATAATAATAATAGCATTTGTTAAGCGCTCTGTGTGAAGCACCGTTCTAAGCGCCGGCGGGGATACAAGGTGATCAGGTTGTCCCACGCCGGGCTCACAGTCTTAATCCCCATATGACAGATGAGGGAACTGAGGCCCAATGAAGTGAAGTGACTTCCCCCAAGTCACACAGCTGACAAGCGGCGGAGCCGGGATTAGAACCCGTGACCTCTGGCTCCCAAGCCCGGGCTCTTTCCACCCCCAGACCCTCCCCCGGCCTCCTCGTCCTCCCTCCTCCTGCCCCTCCTCACCAGACACACAAGATGGTCGACGTGCAGCCCACCCTCGCCACGGGCCTTGAGGATGCGGACGAGGAGGCAGCTCAACAGGTTCCTCTTCCTCTCCAGGGCTCGGCCCTGGTCCTCCTTCACGCTCAGGGACGCCTTGGGGGGCAGCAGAAGCAGAGGGGGGCCCCCAGGCCTCACACCCTCTGCTGCCTCCTCCCGCAGCCTCAACACACCTACGACAGATACACACCGAGCTCGCTCGCTCGCTCTCGCCCCACGCTAGTCGGGGACAGCCTCTCTCTTTTCACACCCGGGTCACGCATCTATGGGTCCCCCCGTCCGCCCCAGTTCCTTACCCCCAGAGGGGAGGCCTTGGGCCTCGTGAAGCGTCAGGGGGCCGGGGCTGCCGGTGAGGGGGCCCAGGGCCTGGTTCAGCAGCTCCACGGCCAGGCCCGAGCTCCGCAGCAAGGTCTCCACCGTCACCTCCTGGGGGGCCGGAGGAGCGGGAGTTAGGGGAGGGGAGGAGGAAGGGACGGGGTGGGGGGAAGGAGCGAGGGTGGGGGCGGTCACCTGGGCCTGATTGAAGTGCAGCAGGATCCACATCTGCAGGGTGGACACCAACAGCCTCTGCTGGGCCCCGGACACCAGCTCGGCCCAGCCCAGCCACGTCCACTGCAGCCGTCGCCGGGGCCCTGACTCCGGGCCCGGCTGACCCTGACCTGAGACGCGTGGATGTGAGAGATAAAAAAAATCAGAAAAGGGGGAAAGTAAGAGACACAGACCCGCACGCGCTCGGGCAAATGAACATGCACCCTCAGAGAGACACACACACTTCTCAGAGGACCTGTTCGGTCTGGGGCCAAGCAACGGCCCCCAGCAGGCGGGGCTTCTAGTAACCGCAGCGGCCAGGGGCCGCCTCTCCTACAAACACCACCGGCTGCCCAGAGTTCCCACTGTGGCTAATTGGTGTGGAACCTGGGTTGGACAGGCTATCTGGGTGACCCTGGCTCCCTGGAATACTTGCCATCTCGGCCATGCCCAAAGTGAGCCGTCTGATGGGTCCATTGGCTTTCTGCCTGGTGGATTCCCCTCCTCCCTCCAAGACCCACGGTCCCCCTCCTAATATATTTCCGTCCCGCTGGCGAGCCCCGATCCTCCCGCCCGCCCAGGCCCTCACCGTGGCTGTAGAAGTCCGAGAAGCGGCCCAGGTAGCCGCTCAGGGCTCGGGGAAGGAACTTGCTGGGCTCGTGCATGTAGCAGAGGGGGGAGACGGGCCAGCAGCGGGGTGACAGGACCAGCACTCGCATCTCTGGGGACGGCTGCTCCTCCTCCGCCGCCTCCTCCTCCTCCTCCTCAGGTTGCTCCTGGATGGGCTGCAAGGACCCAGCGAAACAGTGACTTTAGAGCCCTTGATCCCTTGGGCCTTGAGGAAGCCAGCCCCATATCCTTTCTTGCCCCGTCCCCCAAGCCTCATCTTCCCCAGTGGTCCTCTCTCCCTTACTGGGCCCCCACTCGGCCTCCTGCCATATCTAAGCCCCTTCACCACCCGCCTTGGTAGCTCCTTTCCTGGCCCCCATCCAGCTGTCCGGTGTCACTATCGGACAACAGTTCCAGGCTGCGATCCCCACCCCTTCCGCAGGCCCCCGGCCCGCTCACCTTCCCCGGGGGCTCGGCCTCCGGCCCCCAGTCCTCCCCGTCACGGTCGTCGTCGTCCCCCCCGTCCTCGTGGCCCCGCTCCAGGAGACGCCGGTCAAGCTGCTGCAGCCGGAAGAGGCGGAAGTGGCGCTGCAGGTCGGTGGCGGCCTTCAAGCAGCTCAGCATCTGCTGGGGGAGGCGGTTGGGGAAGCAGAGCCCGATCTGCTCCAGCACGGCCTCTTCCAGCCAGCAGGGCCCGGGGCCCAGGAGGCGCTCCCCCAGGTAGTACCTGCAACACACGGCGGACGCCCTGGCCCCTCAGTCCGGCCCACCTCGGCCCCGGCCTCCTCCCCACTTGTGACACACGGCGCCCTAGCCCCTCACTCCAGCCTGCTCCAATTCTGGCCCCACTTCCCGCAACGCCCGGCGTCCCGGCCCCTCAGTGCTCGTCCAGCTCCGGTTTCCCTCCCTCCGGCACCGGGGTAGTTGAATCCTCTGCTTGGCCTGGCCTAATCCAGTCCACCCCCTTCCTGCAACCCAGCCCGGTTCCAGGCCTTGGACGAATCCCACCCTAGGAGCCCTTCCCGCCACTCTCCTCCGTCCAGGCCCCGACCCCTCCACACGGGCCCCTAGCCTCCCCGCGTTTCCACGGCCCGACTCGTCCCCGCCGTTCTCCTCCCTCGCCCTCATCCCTCACCGGTAGAAATGCTCGAAGGAGGTGGCCAGCTCCAGGCCGGACAGGACCAGGAAGGGCTCCAGGCTCAGCTGCAGCTGCTCCGGCGACTCGGCCGAGCCCACCCGGCCAGCCTGGATCAGCTCGTCAATGTAGTGGGCAAACCGCTCACTCACCTGCAGGCCAAGGGGACACGACACGGGGTAGACAGGGTAAGCAGCAAAATAAACAAACCCACAGAGGAGGTCAAGGGGCAGGAGAGAACATAGGCACTGCGGTTTCTGGGAGCAGGGCAGGGGACAGTTGAGATCCCGGGAAGAGGAGAGGGCGGAGGCTGGGTGTGCGGAAGGGACCGCATGAGCGCTGAGAGTCCTCTGCACAGATGCTACTTGGAACCTCCTGAGCAAGTAAGCATCCCAAGTGGGGGCAAAGTTCCCAGTGAAAAGACTCTAGACCGTGTCCGCCAGCAATGTTGTACTCTCCCGGGCGGTTAGTACAGTGCTCTGCACTCAATAAATACCAGGGGTTGATTGAAGAGAGTCAAGGTCCCAGTCCAGAACCTTGTGGGACACCCGCAGTTCTAGGGTGACGAGGGACCTAAGTGAACAGAGCCCAGCGCTGGGAGTCAGAAGACCCGGGTTCTAGTACTAGGTCGTCCACAAGGCTGCTGGGCGACCTTGGGCAGAGCTTCCTTCCTCATCTGTAAAATGGGGATCATCATCATCACCAATCGTATTTATTGAGCGCTTACTGTGTGCAGAGCACTGTACTAAGCGCTTGGGAAGTACAAGTTGGCAAGTTGGGGATAAAACACTTGTTCTTCCTCCCTCTGAGACTTAACGGGAACCCTTTGTGGGCCAGGGACTGTGTCCGATCTCACGACCTTGTGACTACAACAGTGCTTGACACATGGTAAGGACTTCGTAAATATTATTACTTTTAATAATGACAATGATCGCAATAACAACAGCAACTAGCAAAGGAAGCTGAGAAGGGGCAGGCCGAGAGGTCGGCTGAAAACCAGGGGAGCGTCGAGTCGGTGAAACCAAGAGCAAATAGAGTTTCTGAGGAGGAGAGGGAGGCCAACGCGGGGAGAGGATGGAGCGGGAGAGAGGAAGGAAGTCTAGAAAGGGGAGACTCACGTGGGAGGCGGTGAGGAAGGGGAGCTGCTGCAGGGCGGCGGCGAAGCCCTGGCGCAGGGCCAGCACGAAGCCCGCCTGGCAGGCCCCGAACAGCTCCGTCCCGGCCGTCTGCAGACGTTGAAAGACGCTGCAGAAACGAGGCACGAAGTCTGGGGCTTTCCAGGTCGCAGCCAGGAACCGACTCACCTGAGGGAGGGGGAGGTGGGGGAGATGATGAGGGTGGGTTGGGAGTGGAAGGTGCTGTGTACACTGGAGCTCCCGGACTCTGCTCCCCTCCCTCGCTCAACCCCCCTCCCTTCCAGGCCCCTTAGACCCCTTCCCTCCCAGCCACTTCACCTCCACGCCTCCCGGACGCCCAAACCCCTTCCTCCTCCTCTCTGGCGCGATCCCCTTCCCCACGCTCCTCCTCCCGCTCACGCGCACCCCACCTGCTCCTGGACCACTCCCATCCAGCAGCGGGTGAGATCCCGCAGGCTGTCGCCCTGCGGCTCTGGCCTCAGGCCGGGTCCCGGTTGCCGGCTCTGGCGGAGATTGATATCTACGGGAGCCAAGAGAAGGGCGCGCTGGTCCGGCCCTCGGGGGCCCAGTCCGCCTCGCCTGGCCGGGCCCCCACGGTGCCGGAGGGGCACTACCGGGCCGAAGTCGTCTCGGAGGGGCTCGGAGTGGCCGAGGCCGAGCCCCACCCCGCCTCCCTGGACATCATCTCGCCACCGCCCCCCGGGTCCCCGGGCGGCGGGACTCACTAGGCTGGTCGGGCAGGGCCGGGGGAGGAGACGGGGGCGGAGGCGGGGGGGCCTCCACGTGTACCAACAGGTGGCTGAGGCGCCGCACACGCGAGGCCAGGGCGGCGCTTCTACTTCGGGCTCGCCGGGCGTCCTCCCGGTGGGCCAAGTACTGGTCAAGCAGCCAGGCCAGGGGGCTCAGCCCATCCGGACCTGGAGGTGGGGAGGAAAGGGGAGGGGAGGGGAGGAGGCGCTCCCACTCCCTCCCAACCCAGAGTCTTCCTATGGGAAGCTCCAGAGGGGAAACCGGAGGGGTGGAGGCAGTGCGGGATGGAGAGGCCGGGGAGAGGGTAGGAAATGTGGCCGGGGGGCAAGGAGCAGTCACTAGGGGGTTTGGAGGAGAGCGAGACCGGTACCGGGGCTGGTGATGCTGTGCACCAAGGGAGTGATCAGCGCCTCCCGGCAGGTCCTGCCCAGCGCCAGGCCAGCCTCCTCGTCGGGGAGGAAGCGGTCGGCAAAGGCCTGCTCGTGGCCCAGAGCCTTGTTCAGCCTGAGGAGAGGGGAACAAGGAACCCGACTGAGACTCCTCAGCCTCAGTCTGGCTCCTCCGTTGCTCTCCCAGCCTTCCAGTCTTCCCCTAAGTCACATCCCTGGACCTCAGGGCCACAGTCCCGTGGTCCCAGAATCCCTCAGGCCACAGCCAGACGCGGACTCGAGCACCACACCCAGACGCCGGCCCCCGGATCCGCCCAGGGTCCAGTCGAGTCACCCGGTTCCCCTCTTCCCACCTCCTCGACTCCTGCCTCACGGTTCCCCGCCGCCCCCTCACCTCCCCGGTGCCACCCCCGCCCCGGACCTGGGGAAGAGCCGCAGCAGGCAGGTGCGGTCCTGGGCGATGTCGCGGCTCCAGGCCTGAGCCCGCACCGCGTAGAAGAGCCGCGAGCGGCGGCAGAGCTGCTCCCGGAACAACGGCCACAGCGTCGGCTTGGGGCCCAGCACCTCCAGGCCCCGCACGCGGGTGTCGATGCCGCCCTGCGAAGGGGAGGTGGGAGAGAGGACACCCCATCGCCTCTGCTGCCTGCACACACGGGTCACTGCCACCCCGCAAAGGCCACTGCGGCTACTCTGGTAGGAATCAGGAAGGGACCCACAGTCCAACACAGGCTCCGGGAGTAGGAGGAAGCCAGAGAGCCGCTACAGGACAGGGAAGTGGAAGCGAACGAGGTTAGCCGAGCCAACCGTGGGACAGGCTCTTCCGGGCCATCTCCGGCTCCTCCGAGCCCGCTGGGGTGTCTCTGCTCTCCCTGCTCCCTTGGGTTCCCCCTCCCTCCTCACCTGCTGGCATCGCTTGATCCGGATCTGGATCACAGGCCAGAAGTGGGTGAGATTTTCTAACAAGGGCACCCGACTGGCTGAGGGCAGCACGTTCACCTGGACAGAGGGAGAATGGGAGAGATGGGGTTGGACAGAGAGAGAGAGAGAGAGATCAGCCGCGCGTGCCCTCAGGCCCCTGAAACACAGGGTCCGTTTCCCTCTGCATCCCATCCCCCCTACCACCCCGATGCCCTCAGTTCCTCCAGCGACCACTCCCCAATTAAAGCCCAAAGCTTAATTCAGAAGGGAGCTTGGTAGCCACCCAGGGCAAGCAGACATAGGAGGGAGGGTCTGGGAGGGCTGGGCACGGACCAGGGCTCGGGTGGTTCAGGGGAAGAGGAGACTGAGGGCTGGGCACGGGCGAGGAAGCCCACCGTGTTGAGCTCGGTGCTGAGGGAGGCTGCGCTGTCTCCGCCCAGCACCACCACCCGGGCTGGCATGTAGCTTGAGTCCTCACTGGCCACCAGCATGGTCAGCTGCCTGGGGGCGGAGAGAGAGGACGTAGGAAAGCGGGGGAGGGAGAGTGGCTGCGGGAAGAGGAAGAGCTGAAGCACCGTCCTTCGGGGGTAGGAACCACCACCAGAACGGCCCCCTTCCTCCCCTCCAACCCCGTCCCAGGACCCGCCCCGGCAGACTCCCGCGTCCCCTCGCCCGGCCCCCGCCCACACCTGATGAGGACGCCGCGGCGCACGTGGAGGGTGATGTGGTGGGAACCGGTGCTGCCGTTGGACTCCCAGTAGGTCTTGGGGTTGCGGTCGGTCAGCTTGCTGGCCCGGTGCGGGTTGGAGGACACCTCCACCTTCTTCCAGCATCTGTCCTCCCGCACTTCCTCGCTGGAGCCTGGGGAGCCCGCGGGGGTGGACGGGGAGGGGCGGAAGAGCCCGAGAAAGAGGGGCCGGTGACCACCGGACCAGGGCCGTGGGGAGGACGGAGGGGCACGGGAGGGGACGGGGACACAAAGGGAGTCGGGCGGGGAGGGGGGGAGAAATGGGCTTTGGCCCCCGGGCAGCGGGGAGCCGGGGAGGGCACTGACCCTGGCAGAGGTGCCTGAGGAAGACATCCAGGAAGGGGATGTTGATGGGCTGCTGAGTCCGTCTGTGCTCCTCTATCTGGCCCAGCACCAGCTGTGGGAAACGGGGACAGAGAAGGTTCAAGGAGCCCGAGGGGATGGAAGATTGGACGGAGAAGGGCCGGGGTGGGAGCGGTGGGAGTGACGGCGGGGACCCCAGAGGGAGAGGAGGACGGCACTGACTAGAAACGGGGGAGGCACAGTGGGTCCCAGGCCCGCACACGGTTGCTGGGGAAGGGTCTCCGCCCCCTGGACCTCTGGCTGTTACAGGACCGGGCCGGGAAAGGGGACGGGGAAGGCGGGCGGGAGCGCGAAGCTGTGGTCGTCCTAGAGTCTTTGGTTCTCAGGGCCGGCAGAATGCACCCAGATTCCTCCCCCTCTCTCCCACTCGTTATGGGTGTGTTAATTCTGTTGTACTGTACTCTGTGCACACGTTAAGCGCTCACTAGATATGACTGATTTTTGGGCGCCACCCTGCTTCCTGGGCCCGGCCCCCAACTCCCGATTCCGTCCCCGGCCCCCGGTGCCGCCAACCCCGCCTCCCACCTGGATGCAGCCGGCCAGGATGCTGGTGGTCAGGTTGCCGTAGAGACCGGCCTGCTTCTGGCAGTGGTCCAGCAGCTCCCGCAGCTCGGGGCCCAGCGGCAGTTGGGCGCCGGGCTGGGCCAGGGCCTTGGTCAGAGCCTCGCGGGCCCCCAGGCGGCACAGCACCACGGCACAGTCCTTGTCGCACGAAGCCAGGCGGTGCAGGAAGCGAACCGCCTCCTGGACCACCTGCGCAGGGCCGGAGCCGTGGCCGCGGGGCACGGGGGCACGGTGCGGCAGAGGGCCGAACCAGGATGAGCAGCAGCCCGACAGGAATGGGGGGCACAGAGTCACGCGTAGTGGGACGTGACAAGGCCAAGGGAATGACAGAGATGGGGGTGGGCGGGAGGGGTGGAGATGGGACCAGTAGAGACAAGAAGAACAAAAAGAATGATGCTCCATTATTCTAGAGTCACTTCTGTCGTGCAGGAGACCCCAGGCCTTGAGGCCCCGAGCGTGTGAATATGTAAGTACACGCGGCCGTGAGTGGGACCTTTGCGTTTTGGGGCCCTGGCCCACCCTCACCCACATCCATTCTGCCCCACCAGCCTGCCTTGGTCTCTCTAGTGCAACCCACCGGAAACTGCCTCCCCGGGATTTTCTCCTCCTCTCCACTTCTTCCCTTCCCCCCGGGCATCCTGGGCCTCCCCACACCTCACGGTCGGTGTTGGAGGCGCTCATACAGGCCAGGCACGGCTCCACCACTTCATGCCAGGGGAGGTCATCGGCCCTGGACGCGTCCAGGAGCCAGGTCAGAACCCTGGGGAGGGAAACGACATTCGGTGGGAGGCTCTAGGCGGGAACGAGACGGGGAATTGGAGGAGAAGGGGAGGGGAAAGGGAGGGGAAATGGGGGGAGTGGAAGAGAGAAAGCGGGAGTACAGAGAGAATGGGGAAAATTGAGGGGGATGACGAGATGGAAAGAATGGGAGAGGAAGGAGATACGGGAGGAGAATGGGGAGAGGGAAGATGGTGAGAAAGAAGGGTTTCAGGGGGCCCGTCTAATGTCTCCCATTCTGCTCCATCCCTTCCCCATGTCTCAATTTCTTCCTCTATGACCCTCCATCCCCACCAGTAACCCACCCCCAGCCCGCAGTGTCCTGGCTTAACTCAGCCGGCCCCCAGCCCGTGCCCGCCTCGAGCCTCCCTCGAGCCTCCCTCCTTCCTCTCAGCCCTCACCGGAGACACTCGAGCTGGGTGTAACTGGGGCCCGATGAGTCCAGGCCGTGCAGCAGCAGCAGAAAGGGCTCCGGCTCCGCCTCGGGCCGGTGCCGCAGTCGCTGCAGGAGGCCCTTCAGGTCGTCTTCCTCCTCCCCGAGGCCCGGGCGGGCCGGGCGGGGCTGCGGCTCCCGGGACGGAGCCGCCGCGGGCGCCGGGCCCTGCGGCCGAGGCTCGGGCGAGCCAGCCCGGGGCTCGCCGGTCGACTCTGGCCCTGCGGCCCACAGATAGAGTCCGGCCGTCACGAGCCTGGGAGCCTCCCCGGGGGCGGGCCCCGTCTCCCGCGGTCAGGGGGACCCTGAGAGGTCGACTCATCCGTTCTCCCGGCTCCAGGCGGGACCGCCTCTAGCCCAGCCCAGCCCATCCCAGAAAGACAGTCACGTCTCCCACCTCGACAGATACCCGAGGTAGGAGAGTCCAAAGTCCTTCAGTGAACTGTTCCAGGGTTCTCCCACGCCACCCTCTCCTTCCCGGCGTCCAACCTGATGCCCACGCACCCCTCCCTGCACCGGGCTGCCGTCTAAGACTCCGGCAATCCCCCAAAACCCGTCCCCGAGAGTCCAGGGCGGAGGAGTCCGCCCGACGGGACTGGCCCCCCAGCTGCCACCTCCCTCCTCAGGCCAGCCTCCTCCGCGCTCTGCCCGGGGGTGCTACCTGGGTCCTGAAGCCTCCCGGGCGGCGGCTGCTCAGGGAAGTGTCCCAGCAGGGTCCGGATGAGGGAGAAGGTGGAGGGCACCTGCCCCGCCCCCTCACCAGAGTGGCGGCACAGCTCCTCCCGCAGCTCCTCCGTGGCCAGTTGCTCCCGCAAGGCCCGGTGGTTGCTCATGAGCGAGTTGAGGAGGAGAAGCCCGTTCCACACGGCCGAGGAGCACCTAGGGAGTTGACGGGGCGGCCAGGGACGGCCAGGAGGGACGACGGTCAGGGCAGACGACCGGAAGGGAAGGAGGGAGCCCCAGATCGAAAATCCTGCGACCTCAGGGCCCCCTGGACGGTCCGGGACGGACGGAAGGGAGGGAGGCTGAAGGGGGCGGGGGGCAACTTGGCCTTACCCGTTTGTGCGCAGCATGAGGATGAGGCCCGAGGGGATGGCCTCCAGGAGACTCTCGGAGCCGGGCCGGGCGGCGGAGCCGATGCTGGCGAAGATCTCTCGGATCACCTGGGCGTCCGACGGGGGCAGGAGCGAGGGGCTGCCGCCGTCCCCCGGGGGTGGCTCGCAGGGCCCCACCGCCCCGGTGAGCGTCTTCAGGGCCTGGGAGAGAACCGGCGTTGTCGCGGGGGCCCCGCCGCTCCCCGGCCGGGCGGACCCCGGGCGCCCGGCGGGCACTCACCGCCAGCCCCGCCTGCTGCACCAGGGGCGAGGCGCTGTACTCCCGCATGCAGGCCAGCACGGCGTACACCCCGCCTTCCGTGGCGAACGGCAGGCGCCACTCGGGCCTGGCCACGAGCGTGCAGAGCAGGCGGAGCGCCAGAGCCATCAACAGCTTCTCCCCCACCTGGTTGGTCAGCAGGTCCACCAAAACCTTCACCAGCTTCTCTCTGACGGGGGACGGGACGGGAGAGAAGAGCGTCTACGGCCCCGGTCCCAGCTGGGTCCCCGCCCGCCCCGACCCCCGCGGAGCCCACGGTCCGACCTGAGATTCCGGTCGGGCCGGCGCAGCGGGTGGTCCCGCCCGGCGGCGGCGGTGGCGGCGTCCTGCACGGCCCGCGACAGGACGTGCAGCCCCGCCAGCTGCAGCTTGACGTCCGAGCTCGACCTCTGCACTAAGGACACGGCCTCCGTCACCTTCTGCTCCAGGGTGCTCTGGCGGCAGGGCTCCCACAGGGCCCTGCACACTTCTGCCAGGGAGATTGCCCGAGGTCACCGGGGCCGGGCCGGCCCGACGACGCCCCGACCCGCCAGCCCACCGCCCCCCACCCCCACGATGAAGAAAGAACTTGCCGTTTGGGAAAGGCGGGAGAAGACGCGGCTGTGCCACCCGGGGACGTTACGGGGAGGGGATCCGGCCGACCGTCTGGGATGGGGGCAGGTGTCGTCCCACCCCGGAGGGGGAGAGCCCAGCCGGGGTCCCTTCATCCTCACCCCACTCCCCAGACGGCACCGTCTCGCCCCATTCACGGACAGTCGCCTCCTCCCTCCCGGGCACCCTTCCCCCTGCCCCACCCCCAACTCACCCTTGGCCGTCTCCTCCAGGCCCAAGGGAAACACGAGTCCCTCGGCTTCCAGGAGCTCGGTGAAGAGCTGGAAATCGCTCCTCGCTGCCGGAAGCGGGGCTTCTGGCTTGGGCTCGTTGGAGAAGTGGACTCTGGGGCCGGGAGCCGCCCGGGAGGCGTCTGGGGACCCCAGGCTGGCTTTCTCCCTCTCCCCCGCGCCGGGCTGGGGCCCGTACTTGTTGTAGATATAAGAGCTGAGCAGGACCCTGCGGGTGGCACCCCGGCACCGCTCGCTCAGTTCCAGCACCAGTTTCCGTGCCAACTCCACGGGCACCGAGAGCTCTGCTCGGGCCTCCTCCTCCAGGACCTGGGGTGGCAAGCAGGGTGTCCGTCGGGAACGGTGGAGGGAAAGGGGTGGGGACCGCAGGGCCCGGGACTGGAAGTCCGGCGGTCGGGGGTACGGGGGGTAAGATTTCAGGGATGAAGGGAGGACGATGAGGGCTGAGGGCTCCGGGGATGGGGTGGCCCACTGGCACTATCTCCTCCCTCCCGCTTTACCCTCCACTCTGATCGCGCCCGGTCTCCACCGGGTTTCTCGTCTCTGGCCCGATTGATGATGATGATGATGATGGCCCAGGAGCAGCCCCGGGGCCTCTCATCCCCAGGACCTCCTGTCTCCTCATCCTCCCTCTCCCTCAGCCCACCGAGCCCTCTCCTCACTCCTCTCCCGGCCCCCGACCTGGGCTGCCTCCTCCGGGCGCTCCTCCGCCCGACCTCTCCCTCCATTCTGCCTCGCCCCCGGTCCGCCCCCGCCTGCTCCCCGCCTGGGGCCTCCCTGCAGGACAGGGGTAGCCAGGGTAACCGCTCACACCTCCTTGCCCTGTGTCTCCTGGACGAGTTGGAGAAGACGCTGCTGCTCGGGCCCGGCCAGCTTCTTGATGAAGAACAGGATCTCCCACCACTCGGCCCGGCTTAGGAAGCGGGGGTCTGTGGGGCCCGGGGCCTGGGGCCGCAGGTAGGGCACACAGCACGGGTTCTCCTGGTGCCTCCAGGGCCAGGGCAGGGGTGCTGTGGGGACAGGACGCCCAGTTAGGGACCCGCCATGGGGCTCTGGTTCCTCTGGACCCCAGGCCCCCCAACTTTCTCTGCCACGCCCAAGACCCGATCCTCCCTGCATCCCTCACCTGAGTCTAGGGCCCAGCCCCCGCGGCCCCCTAGTCCCTTCTCGGGGGCAGCCCCGGCCTTTTCCTCCGCCGCCTCTCCCGGGCCCAGAATCTCCAGCATGTGCCAGTGCACCGAGTACGTGCGGCCCGTCTCCAGCCACAGCACCTAGAGGAGAGGGGTAGGGGGTCAGCCCCTCATTCCTCGGGGCGGGGAGGGGGGTGGAGAGGAAAGAAGGCAAGAGGGAGAGGAGGAAGAGAGAGAGAGCGTTGTAGGGAAAGACGGGGGGACTGTGGGCACGGGGCTGCAGAAACCGGGCACTGGCACCATCGCCGGGCCCGGGAGCTGGAGCCCAGCCCATTAAGCCTCTCTCCGGGACCCTAGCCACTAGCCAAGCTCAGAAGGCATCCTACGGCAGGGAACCGTGGGGGTACGGGACAGACAGCAGACAGACAGATGGTCAGAGAGAGAGAGGAACCGGGTCTTCCCCACACAGTTTTGGCTAACCCCGATCCCTCTGGAGTTTTTTGAGTGTTTGGGCACCCCTCTTTCTTCCCATCCCTGTCTCATTCCTCCTTGGAAGGGCTCTTCCGCCCCATAGCTGTTTCCTTGGACCCTGGATGCGTCCGACCCGGTGGTCTTGTATCTCCCCCAGCGCTTAGTACGGCGCTTGGCACGGAGAAGCGCTCAGCAAATAAGCCCAATTATTATTAAGCCCTACATCTCAGTCTCTCTGAACCTCCTGGTGCTGACTCTCTTTCTCTGAACTCCATCTTGTTGCTCTCTCCCTCCCCGGGGTCTTTCTCTGCCTCCCGCTCTGAGGACCCAACTTTTCCAAAGATGCTTGGGGGGGTCTCCCTGTTGGTCCCCGCACCCATCACCCCCTCAGCATCTCATGACCGTGTGTGCCTCCGTCTGTCTGTCTCACGCTGATCCCCAGGCCTTCCCAGTGCTGTCTCTCTCGCCCTCCATTCGCCCGCACAGAGCCACCTGGTCCTCCCAAGGCCATGCGGCCGTTGGGAGTCTTTCCCCCCCGCCCCAGACCCTCCTCCCACCCGCCTCGCGCCATCCTGGGGTTGTAGCCCTTCTTCCTTGGCCTACCTGCGCGGGAGGTATGCTGTCGCTGCTCTGCTGGAACTCGCCCTCGTCCCCGGCTCTGACCACCACGTAATTCTCCATCATCCGCACCCGCATGCCGGGCTGCAGGGTCTCCTGCACGTACACCCCGTAGCCGCTGCAGTCCGAAAAGTCGGACGGCGCCCGGAAGGTCCGACCTGGTCTCCCGTGGGGGACCGGGGCCGGGGCGGGCGGGACGAGGTCCGGGCCAAAGGCCACGGGGGGCTGGAAGCCGTGGAGGGGGGCGTCCGGCCGGCCCGGCCTCAGGTCCCAGCCCATGCCCCGCACCAGCTCGGAGATGAGGCTGCCCATAGCCATGCTGAACTCGAGTTCTCGCCGCCGCCGGCCGCGCTCGCCGCCGGGGGCCTCGCTGGCGACAGCCTGGGCTCCCTGCTCCCCGCTCCCTGGATCCGCGTTGCTGCTCAGCTGGTCCAGGAGGGACGTGGCGCACAGGTAGCGCTTCACCAGGGAGAAAAGCACCTTCCCTGGGATCTAAGACACAGGCACCCACATCCGCACACACAAAGAGATTGGGTCGGCACTTCTGCCCCGTTTAAGTCCCCGCTCGCGGGCCAAGTCAGTCCCCCCAAACTCGAGTCAGTCCCAAGCCCGGTCCTCACGTCAGGAACTGGGCCGGATCCATTTTCCGGCCTCCATCCCGCCGACTCAGACCCCAACACCTCCCTCCGACGGTCCCACCGGGTACCTGGGGCAGGCCGATGCCCTCGAAGGCCATGCAGTGCTCCTCGAAGGACTTGGTCTCGGCGAACAACTCGAGCAGGGTAGAGCGGCTGTCGAAGTCCATGTGCTGCTCGATGCCGTCCTGCTGACTCAGCGACAGGAGCACGTGGGCCCGGCTCCCTGCAAGCCACGCCGCTCGCTCACCGCCCATTCCCCCACGGACCTCACGCCCTTACCCGGCCCCCTCGCCCCCGGAATTACGGTCCCCGGAGCTCGCTGATCCCCCGCCTAACTGGCCTCTCACTTGTCGCCCGCTGACTCCACCTCTCCTACCCCGAGGTGTCTCTCTCTCTCTCTCTCCCAGCTCACCATCCCCAGTCCTCTCGCCGATCACCCCACGAGCGTCGGTCCCCCTCGACCGTCAGCGCCCACATCCCCGTTCCGTCCGTTTGGTCTCCCCAGCCTCGGCTACTCGGCCCTCCCCTCTCGCCCGAGCGTCCCCGGGCCGTCGGCCGGCCCGGTCCCCCTCGGGGTCTCCTGCCCCTCACCGGCGTCGTGGGCGGCCAGGGCCCGCAGCATCTTGCCGGCGCTGCGGCGGATCTGGGGCTCGGGCCCCCCCAGCATGGTCATGAGCAGGTCCAGGGCCCCGGTCTCCCGGAAGACGCCGGCCAGGGGCCCGATGCTGGCGTAGGCGCTGAGCACGTGGACGGTGTGCAGCAGCGAGGCGGCGGGGCTGGCCTCGCCCCGGCCCAGCTGCCGGGCCGCCCTGTGCACCAGCTCCCGCACGTCCTCCCCCAGCTCCCGCAGCGACGCCTCGTCCACTCCCGCCTCCCGGGGGAAGATGCCCGCGCCTCCCGCGGGCTCCCTCGGCAGCCCCTCGGCCTCCGCTCGCTCGCCCAGCAGCGAGGGGCAGCTGGCCCGGACCTCGGAGGCCGACAGCCACATGAGGATGTGCTCGGCCCTGCCCTCGGCGGGGCCCTGGCGGTCCTTGGCGGGCTCCCGCTCCTCGTCCCTGTGGCACAGCACGCTCCAGCGGATCAGGTACTCCGGGTGGCCGTCGGGCCCGGGCCGCTGGCGCAGCAGCTCCTCGGGCCGGGCCTGCAGCCGGGGGCCCAGGGGGACCAGCAGCAGGTCCCCGCCACGCCGCTCCCCCACCATCCTGGCCGCCTGAAACAGTCGGGAGGACAGCGGGGGCCGGTAAATGGACGGATGGGGCCGGGGGAGGGTGGTTCGGGGGAAGGGGGCGGCTGAGGCAGGGACAGAGGTAGGGGCGGGGTTTGGGGAAGGGGCAGGGGAAGAGGTACGGGCAGGGACTGGGAAAGGGGCAAGAGCAGAGGTAGGGGCAGGGGTTGGAGAAGGGGCAGGAGCTGGGGCAGGGACTGGGGAAGGGGCAAGGGCAGAGGTCGGGGCAGGGGTTGGGGAAGGGGAAGGAGCTGGGGCAGGGGAAGAGGTAGCGGCAGGGACTGGGGAAGGGGCGAGGGCAGAGGTCGGGGCAGGGGTTGGGGAAGGGGCAGGAGCTGGGGCAGGGGAAGGGGCAGAGGCTGGGGAAGGGAAGGGGCAGGGGCTGGGGAAGGGAAGGGGCAGGGGCTGGGGAAGGGGCAGGGGAAGAGGTATGGGCAGGGACTGGGGAAAGGGCAGGGGAAGAGGTAGGGGCAGGGACTGGGGAAGGGGCGAGGGCAGAGGTAGGGGCAGGGGTTGGGGAAGGGGCAGGAGCTGGGGCAGGGGCTGGGGAAGGGGCAGGGGTTGGGGCAGGGGCAGGGCAGGGAGATGGGAGTGAGCAGAAAAGCACTGTGATGGAGTTGAGCCCGGACAGACAGACAAGCAGGCAGGCAGAGACAGTCAGGCAGACAGGCCGGCTGGCAGAAAGGCAGGTTGGCAGGCAGGCAGGCAGAGGCAGACAGGCAGGCAGAAAGGCAGACAGGCAGGCAGAAAGGCAGACAGACAAAGACTTGCAGGCAGGCAGGCAGGCAGGCAGACAGACAAAGACAGGCAGGCAGGCAGGCAGGCAGAAAGGCAGACAGACGGATGGACAGGCAGGCAGTTAGACAGAGGCAGGCAGGCAGACAGATGGACAGACAGGTAGGCAGTTAGAGAGAGCCGGACAGGCAGGCAGAAAGGCAGCCAGAAAGACAAACAGGCAGACAGACGGGCAGGCAGGCAGTTTTAGACAGACAGGCAGGCAGACAGGCAGGCAGACGGACAGATGGGCAGGCAGTTAGAGAGAGCCAGACAGACGGAAAGGCAGGCAGAAAGGTAGACAGACAGACAAACAGGCAGACAGACGGACAGATAGACAGGCAGGCAGTTAGACGGAAGCAGGCAGACAGACGGGCAGGCAGGCAGGCAGCTTTGGACAGACAGGCAGGCAGGCAGGGAAAGACAGACAGACGGACAGGCAGGCAGACGGATAGATGGACAGGCAGGCAGGCAGTTAGAGACAGACAGACAGGCAGGCAGGCAGGAAAGCAGACAGGCAAGCAGGCAGGCAGACAGACAGACAGAGACAGGCAGGCAGACAATCAGGCAGGCAGGCAGGCAGGCAGAAAGACAAAGACAGACAGGCAGGCAGGCAGTTAGACAGAGACAGGCAGGCAGTTTTAGACAGACAGGCAGGCAGGCAGGCAGGCAGGCAGACGGACAGACAGGCAGTTAGATAGAGACAGACAAGCAGGCAGACAGTTAGGCAGGCAGTTAGAGACAGACAGACGGACAGGCAGGCAGGCAGGCAGACTGGGAGGGAGGGAGGGAGGGGAAGCGACGACTGGAGGTGGGGAGGGGGTCGCCCGAGGGGCGGGAGCCGTTGGGAAGGGAAAGGGGGGGTAGGGGAAGGGGAGGGGAAGGGGAAGGGGAAGGGGAAGGGAAAGGAAGGGGAAGGGGAAGGGGAAGGGAAGGGAAAGGGCGGCCCAACGGAACGGGACACCGGGGCGGAGGAGGAGGAGGAGGCCGGCGGGCGGGGAGGGGCGGGGAGGGGCGCTGACGCGGCGGGCACGGGGGGAGCCGCGGGGCGGGGCCGGGGGGACACACGGGACACACACACACACACACACAAATACACAAACACACAAACAAACACACAAACACGCACCGAGGGCCCGCCCCCCCCCGGCGGGCTGACCGACAGGGCTGACAGAGGGGCGGGCGCCTCCCCGCAGCCCCTCTCACCTCCCGCCGCGACGCGCGCGCACGCGCGAGGCCGAGGCCCCTCCCGCCCCGTCCGGCCCGGGCGGCGCCTGCGCGGAGAGGGCCCTACGGATCGCCGCCGGGGCCCGCCCCGGCCGCGGGACCGCAACGCGCGCGCGGCCCCGCCCGACACGTCCGGCCCGGGCGGCGCCTGCGCGGAGGAGGCCCTACGGAGCGCCGGCAGGGCCCGTCCCGGCCGCGGGACCACAACGCGCTCCGCGGGAAGCAAGGAAGGAAGGAAAGAAGAGCCCGGGCGGGCGGGGGACTCACAGCAACGGCAACTCCCTCATTCATTCATTCATTCATTCATTCATTCAGTCGTATTTATTGAGCGCCCCCTGTGGGCCCGGCACCGGACTAGGCGCTTGGGAAGGACGGCAAATACGGCTGAATGAATGAATGCACATAGTAAGCGCTTAATCAATGCCATCCTTATTGCTCGGTGACCTCATCTCTAAAATGGGGATTAAGACTGTGAACCCCACGTGGGATGAGCTGATACTTCCCTGTATCAGATATTACTCTATTTATTTATTTATTTATTTTACTTGTACATATTCTATTTATTTTACTTTGTTAAGATGTTTTGTTTTGCTTGTACATACCTGTACATATTCTATTTATTTTATTTTGTTAAGATGTTTTGTTTTGCTTGTACATGCCTGTACATATTCTATTTATTTTATTTTGTTAAGATGTTTTGCTTTGTACATGCTTGTACATATTCTATTTTGTTAATATGTTTTGTTTGTACATGCGCATATTCTATTTTATTTTGTTAATACGTTTTGTTTTGTTTGTACATGCTTGTACATATTCTATTTATTTTATTTTGTTAAAATGTTTTGTTTTGTTTGTACGTCCTTGTACATGTTCTATTTTATTTTGTTAATATGTTTTGTTTTATTTGTACATGCTTGTACATATTCTATTTTATTTGGTAATACGTTTTGTTTTGTTTGTACATACTTGTACATATTCTATTTTATTTTGTTATGATGTTTTGTTTTGTTTGTACATATTTGTACATATGCTATTTATTTTATTTTGTTAAGATGTTTTGTTTTGTACATGCTTGTACATATTCTATTTTGTTAATATGTTTTGTTTGTACACGCGCATATTCTATTTTATTTTGTTAATACGTTTTGTTTTGTTTGTACATGCTTGTACATATTCTATTTATTTTGTTTTGTTAAAATGTTTTGTTTTGTTTGTACGTGCTTGTACATGTTCCATTTTATTTTGTTAATATGTTTTGTTTTATTTGTACATGCTTGTACATATTCTATTTTATTTGGTAATACGTTTTGTTTTGTTTGTACATGCTTGTACATATTCTATTTTGTTATGATGTTTTGTTTTGTTTGTACATATTTGTACATATGCTATTTATTTTATTTTGTTAAGATGTTTTGTTTTGTACATGCTTGTACATATTCTATTTATTTTATTTTGTTAAGATGCTTTGTTTGTACATGCTTGTACGTGTTCTATTTTGTTAATATGTTTTGTTTTGTTTGTACATACCTGTACGTATTCTATTTATTTTATTTTAAGATGTTTTGTTTGTACATACCTGTGCATATTCTATTTATTTTATTTTGTTACAATGTTTTGTTTTGTGCATACTTGTACATATTCTATTTATTTTATTTTGTTAAGATGTTTTGTTTGTACATACTGGTACATATTCTATTTATTTTATTTTGTTAAGATGTTTTGCTTTGTTTGTACATACTTGTACATATTCTATTTATTTTATTTTGTTAATATGTTTTGTTTTGTTGTCTGTCTCCCCCTTCTAGACTGTGAGCCCACTGTTGGGTAGGGACCGTCTCTATGTGTTGCCAACTTGGACTTCCCAAGCGCTTAGTACAGTGCTCTGCACACAGTAAGCGCTCGATCAATGCGATTGAATGTATGAATGAATGCTTTGCACACAGTAAGTGCTTAATAAATGCCATCGTTGTTATTCAGCGCTTAGAACAGCGCTTTGCGCATACTAAGCGCTTAATAAACGCCATCGTTATTATTCAGCGCTTAGAACAGTGCTTTGCGCATAGTAAGCGCTTATAAACGCCATCATTATTTTTCAGCGCTTTAGAACAGTGCACATAGTAAGCGCTTAATAAACGCCATCGTTATTATTCAGCACTTAGAACAGTGTTTTCGCTTAATAAACGCCATCGTTATTATTCAGCACTTAGAACAGTGCTTTGCCCATAGTAAGTGCTTAATAAATGCCATCGTTATTTTTCAGCGCTTTAGAACAGTGCTTTGCACATAGTAAGCGCTTAATAAACGCCATCGTTATTATTCAGTGCTTAGAACAGTGCTTCGCACATAGTAAGAGCTTAGTAAATGCTATTATTATTCAGTGCTTAGAACGGTGCTTTGCACATAGTAAGCGCTTAATAAATGCCATCGTTATTATTATTATTATTGTTGGGAAGGACAAGTCGGCAACAGAGAGAGACGGTCGCTACCCAACAACGGGCTCACAAGCTGTCAGCTGTGTGACTTTGGGTAAGTCACTTCACTTCTCTGTGCCTCAGTTACCTCATCTGTAAAATGGGGATTAAGACTGTGAGCCCCCTGTGGGCCAACCTGATCACCTTGTAACCTCCCCAGCGCTTAGAACAGTGCTTTGCACATAATAAGCGCTTAATAAATGCCATTATTATTATTCTCTGGGCCTCAGTTCCCTCATCTGTAAAATGGGGATGAAGCCTGTGAGCCCCCCGTGGGACAACCTGATCACCTTGAAACTTCCCCAAGTGCTTAGTACAGTGCTCTGCACACAGTAAGAGCTCAATAAATACGATTGAATGAACTAATCCCCATTTTACAGGTGAGGTAACTGAGGCACAGAGAATAATTATAATAATGATGGCATTTGTTAAGCGCTTACTATGTGCAAAGCACTGCTTTAAGCACTGGGGAGGTTACAAGGTGATCAAGTTGTCCCACCAGGGGCTCACAGTCTTCATCCCCCGTTTAATAATAATAATGGCACTTATTAAGCGCTTACTATGTGCAAAGCACTGTTCTAAGCACTGGGGAGATTACAAGGTGATCAGATTGTCCCTCGGGGGGGGGGGGGGGGGGCTCCCAGTCTTCATCCCCATTTTACAGGTGAGGGAACTGAGGCCCAGAGAATAATTATAATAATGACGGCATTTGTTAAGCGCTTACTATGTGCGCTGTTCTAAGCGCCGGGTGACTTGCCCAAAGTCACATAGCCGACAAGTGGGAGAGTCGGGATTTGAACCCATGACCTCTGACTCCAAAGCCCGGGCTCTGTCCACTGAGGCCCAGAGAAGTGAAGTGACTGGCCCAAAGTCACACAGCTTTTTTTTGTTTTGTTTTGTTGTCTGTCTCCCCCCTTCTAGACTGTGAGTCCATTGTTGGGTAGGGACCGTCTCTAGATGTTCCCAAGCGCTCAGTACAGTGCTCTGCACACAGGAAGCGCTCAATAAATACGATTGAATGAATGAATGAATGAATGCCTGTCCCGGCCGCTAGGGGGCGAGCGCCTTGCGGGCCTCAGTCGTGTCCTCCCCGCAGCGCTTAGCACAGCGCCCTGCACGCAGCCGGCGCTCACTAAATAGCTCTCACTGAGGGGCGGGGGAGGAGGAGAGCGGCAACCGTGGCTCTGCTGACAGGGAGGGACCATCTCTATCTGGTGCCCATTTGTCCCTCCCGAGCGCTTAGCACAGTGCTCTGCACACAGGAAGCGCTCAATAAGTACGACGGAATGAATGAAGGAATGTCCGTCTTCCCCTTCTAGACTGGGAGCCCGTTGGTGGGGAGGGACCGTCTCTATCTGGTGCCCATTTGTCCTTCCTGAGCGCTTAGCACAGTCCTGTGCACACAGGAAGCGCTCAATAAGTACGACGGAATGAATGAAGGAATGTCCGTCTTCCCCTTCTAGACTGGGAGTCCGTTGGTCGGGAGGGACCGTCTCTATCTGATGCCCATTTGTCCTTCCCGAGCGCTTAGCACAGTGCTCTGCACACAGGAAGCGCTCAATAAGTACGACGGAATGAATGAAGGAATGTCCGTCTTCCCCTTCTAGACTGGGAGCCCGTTGGTGGGGAGGGACCGTCTCTATCTGGTGCCCATTTGCCCTTGCCAAGCGCTTAGTACAGTGCTCTGCACACAGTATCCATTCATTCAATCGTATTTATTGAGCGCTTCCTGTGTGCACAGCACTGTAGTGCTCAATAACATATTTATTACTCTATTGACATATTTGTTAATGCTATCTATTTTTAGAACAGTGCTTTGCACATAGTAAGTGCTTAATAAATGCCATTATTATTATTATTATTATTATCATCAGAGAGGCAGTGTGACTCAATGGAGAGAACCCGGGCTTTGGGGTCAGAGGTCATGGGTTCGAATCCCGACTCCGTCGCTTGTCAACTGTGTGACTTTGGGCCAGTCACTTCACTTCTCTGGGCCTCAGTTCCCTCATCAGTCAAATGGGGGTGAATCAATCAATCAATCAAATTTATTGAGCGCTTACTGTGTGCAGAGCACTGGACTAAGCGCTTGGGAAGTCCAAGTTGGCAACATCTAGAGACAGTCCCTACCCAACAGTGGGCTCACAGTCTAAAAGAAGACTGTGAGCCCCCCGTGGGACAACCTGATCACCTTGTACCCTCCCTGGCGCTTAGAACAGTGCTTGGCACAGAGTAAGCGCTTAATGCCATCATCATCATTATTATTATAGAGCTATAATTCCATTTATTCCGATGGTATCGACACCCGTCTACTGGTTCTGTTTTGTCGTCCGTCTCCCCCTTCTAGACTGTGAGCCCATTGTTGGGTAGAGACCGTCTCTATCCGTTTCCCAAGCGCTCAGTACAGCGCTCTGCACACAGGAAGCGCTCAATAAATACGACTGAACGAATAAATGGACCCGGAAAACGTCGGGGAGCGGGCCGAGGGGTGGCATCGGTGATTTTATTTTGTTAGTATGTTTGGTTTTGTTCTCCATCTCCCCCTTTTAGACTGGGAGCCCACTGTTGGGTAGGGACTGTCTCTAGATGTTGCCAATTTGGACTTCCCAAGCGCTTAGTCCAGTGCTCTGCACATAGTAAGCGCTCAATAAATACGATTGATGATGATGATGATGATGTCAAACAGCCCAGTCCTCCCCTTCCCCCCACCCCCACCGGACGCCCCCAAATCCTGGCTCTCCCGACCCCACCCCCACCCCCGCCACTGCATGCACCCACCTTCGGGTGGGAGATTTCCCTTGATCTTCTTCCCGAAAACCAGGCTCTGCAGAGATCTCCCCCGCCCCGCCTCACCCCCAAGCAGGGTCCGGGAGGCCAGAGTCTGTGCACAAAATGATACATTTATTGAAAGAGTATTTTTCCTTATTTTTTTTTTTTTTAATACAAAAGAAAGCTCTGTACATAGGACTGGGATCACATCCACAACTCCCTGGCCGGCAGCCAGAGATGTAGGAACCACGGACACCCGACACGCGCCCCCCCCCCCCAACACGCACACGCACGCACACACGCAGGCACATGCTCGCACAGACACGCACACACACGCGTACACACGCGCCCAGAGCCACCGGGGAGGGGCTCCGCTACACCCGGCGACCCTTCCTCCGCTTGGCGGGTGGGGAAGGCGAGGGGGCACCTGCCGCTCGCCCGAGGGCAGGACACTTCGCTAACCTGAGTCCCCAACTTCTTCCAGCCCCGGGAAGGTGGTAAAGGGGAGGGGGGCAGCCACAGATTGACCGGATTTCACCCTTCGTCTAACGCTCTGCCCCCGAAAATCCGGGAGAGGCGGCGGGGGAGCGGGTGCGGGGCCGACGTGGCAGGGATGAGCCGTGCCCGCCGGGCCGCGGGTGTGAAATGCCCGGGCGCACGCTCTCCCTGTCCTTCCCAAGTCCTGATCTCCTCCCCACCACCCTCGTCTCCCAGGAAGCGCCTCCGGCACGACAGCTCGAAGGTCAATAGTCGGGAAGACACCCCAGTCGCCCGCCCGTCTGCCCGTCCCCTACCCGGCAAGGGGGTAGGGGTTGGGGGGCGGGGGGGGGGGGGGGATTTTGGGGGTCGGTGGGGGCACGGCCCCTGTAAGAATTACATAAATACTGAGTTACACTTAGAAAAATAAAGTCATTTTCTTCAAGGCTTTTTGTCTTTTAATTTAAAAAAGTTACAGTAGCTGCTCACTCCCTGGAGAGCTGCCCCTCTCTCTGGCTCCCTGTCGCCTAACCGCGTCACCCTACGGGGGGCTGCCCCCCGCTGCCACGGACCCCCTTCCCGTCGCCCGACACACACCGCCACCACCACCACCACCACCCCCCGCCCCCCGCACTCACTGCAACTTCAGTCCCGGGCAGCCGAGGGTCCGGCACGGATGGATGCGGATGCCCGCTCCCCCGGCCCCCCGTAGCCGGGGCATCCTCTTCCGTCCGGAAACAGTCTCGCTAGCACGAAAGGGCAAAAACGGGCCCCGGGTCGGTGGCGACCCGGCCTCCCCCGCGCCGAGGACCCGGGCTTACGGGGCCCCGGGTTCCCGGCAGGCCGGTGGGGGAGCGGGGCCGGTCGGGTCGGGCCCCGCCGGTACCGGAGAGCCCGGCCTCGGCTCTGGGAGGGGAAGTGGGGGGTGGAAACGAGGAAAAAACACCGTTTTTAAAAAAAAAAAAGTTAAATATTTTAAAAATATATATTTATAGATTTGTTTTCACTTCGTCTCCTCAAAAGGTTCCAAAAAAAAAAAAAAAAATCAACCCTAAGTCAAGCAGCGGGGAGCGGGGAAGGAGGGCGGGCGCCCCTCTCTCCCCGTCCGGGAGCCCCGGCCGGCGCCGGGGCACGGCGGCCCGGGCCCGTCCGCCGGCCGCGGGCGGCGGGACGGGACGCGGGGAAGGGCGGACGGCTTTCCGGCGGCAACCTGAGGGGCGTTTCTCGTCCAGCCTGCGGCAGAGACGGCTCCGGCCCGCGGACGGCGGGAGGCCGGGGCCCGGGAGGGGCGGGGGGGACGGCGGCGGGGGCACCCGAGGGACCACGGGGCCCGTCGGGGGAGGTAATACTCGTGGCAAACAGCGAGCCAAGCCGGAGGGGGAGGGAGGGGAGGGGAAAGAGGGGAAGGAGACGCGGAGTCGGGGTCAGGCCGGGCCCGTTTCTTTGGCTGGAGCGGGAGGGCTCAGTCCCGGGGGCCGCCGGCCTTCCCCTGCCTCCCTCCCGCGGCCCGTCGACGTGTGTGTGAAGAAAACGTGAAAAAGGCAACAATAAATAAGTGACGCCGTCCGCCTGTCCATCGTCCCGTCGGTCCAGGGCCGCTCACTCGCTCTTGGTGCTGTGTGTGGCGTCCAGGTTCACCACCTGTAGCTCCGTCAGGTTGCTGCTGCTTCCCGCCTGCTGCCCGATCACGGCCATCTGGGGGGGGGCGGGCGGGGAGGAGCGGAGGTGAGGGGGGGAAGGGCCGAGGTGGAGGGCCGGGGGAGCCCCGGACCCCCAAAGGGAGGCGCGGGGTGACCGCAACTACCCACCTGGTGAAGCTGGACGGCGGAGACGGGGATCTGCACGGTCCCGGACGGAGCCGTCAGGAACACCTGAGGGACGCCGCCTGTGCCGCCGGAGAAACGGGGGGTGGGGGGGGTCAGGGTTTGGGGGTGGGGGGTCTCCTCTCC
This sequence comes from Tachyglossus aculeatus, assembly GCF_015852505.1. NCBI lineage: Eukaryota > Metazoa > Chordata > Mammalia > Monotremata > Tachyglossidae > Tachyglossus > Tachyglossus aculeatus. Next base: position 15,116,070 of record NC_052084.1, on the reverse strand, counting down.
CGCCTCCCCTCCCGGCATCCCCCTCACCTTGCTCCTGGACCTGCCCGTGAGAGACCTGCATGGCAGAAGGCGCCTGCGAGAAGGCGTTGAGCACGGCGAGGCTGCCGTCGGCCAGCCCCGAGGTGGGCGCGTACATCAACGTGTGGGAGCTGGGATACATCATGTGGCCGCCCACCGTCGTGGGCACCGACGACGTCATGATGGTGGCCGGCAGCGTCACTGGCAAACACGATCGGTCACGTTCATTGAGCGCTTACCGCGTGCGGGGCACCGCGCTGAGCGCTCGGGAGAATCCGCTACGACAGAGCGGGCGGACACGTTCCCTGCCCACGAGGAGCTCAGACGGGCAGCCGTCACGGCGAGGGTTGGGGCCTCTGTCTCCTCACGCTGCCCATCGCTCCCGATGGGCACCTCGCCTAGCTGGGGGTGGGCTTCCTCTCCCACCCCCCCACGACATCTCCACAGACCGTGCCCGTTACCCCCAACCGTCTGCCGGTTGCGGTGATGGCACCCAGAAGCCCGGTCGCCAAAGAACCGCTCGACCGGCGCCCCGAATTCCAGCCGTCCAAACTGACCCGTTTTCCGGTCCTTCCGCAGAACGGGTAGGCGCTCCCGTCGGAGCACCAGACTCCATCCCGTTTGGTTCTCTAAACATTGGTTTTATCTGCTCGGGACGGGCAGGGAAGGTGTTTGCTAAACCCCCGTCCGTCCGGTTCTCTAAACGTTGGTTTTATCTGCTTGGGATGGGCAGCGAAGGTGTCCGCTAAACCCCCGTCCGGTTCTCTAAACATTGGTTTTATCTGCTCGGGACAGGCAGGGAAGGTGTCCGCTAAATCCCCGTCTGGTTCTCTAAACGTTGGTTTTATTCATTCATTCACTCAATCGTATTTATTGAGCGCTTACTGTGTGCAGAGCACCATACTAAGCGCTTGGGACGTACAAGCTGGATCTGCTCAGGTAGGACAGGGAAGGTGTCTGCTAAATCCCTGTTCGGTTCTCTAAACTTTATCTTAGAACAGTGCTTTGCACACAGGAAGCGCTTAATGAATGCCATCATTATTATAATTATTCTCCGGGCCTCAGTTCCCTCACCTGTAAAATGGGGATGAAGGTGTCTGCTAAATCCCCATCTGGTTCTCTAAACTTTATCTTAGAACAGTGCTTTGCGCATAGTAAGCGCTTAATGAATTCTATCATTATTATAATTATTCTCTGGGCCTCAGTTCCCTCACCTGTAAAATGGGGATGAAGACTGGGAGCCCCCCGAGGGACAACCTGATCACCTTGTAATCTCCCCAGCGCTTAGAACAGTGCTTTGCATGCTTGCGACGGGCAGGGAAGGGGTCTGCTGAATCCGCTGCGCTGCGCTCCCCCCAACCGCGTAGTACGGAGCTCTGCGCGGAGCAAGCGCTCAGTGACTCCGATCCGTCTGGACCGGACTCGCCGACGGGGGCCCTCAGAGGAGCGGCTTTGGGCAGAGGGCGCGTTCCGGAACGACGGGAAGTTGGGGGGGGCGGGGATTGGGAGATGCCCGGGGTCTTACCCGCGCCGCTGGAGGAGGTCTGGGTGAGGTCTGAGCTGCTGTCGCTGGAGGGGGAAGCCTGCTGAGGGGCCTGGTGCACCTGGATGGCCTGAACCGGGACGTGCTGGGCCACCGCTCCACCTGCTAGGAGAAGGAGCCGTCCTGCCACTCCGGTCCCGGGCAATCCCTCCGTCCTCTCCGACTCACAGGGCCTCGCCGGTCCCTTCTGGCCTCTGCCCGCCCCGGGCCCCGTCTCTCGGGCTCCCATCCCCGCCCGGCCCGGCGCTGACCCGTCAGGGACACTATCTGGCCTCCGGCCGAGGCGGGGAAGCAGAAGACTGTCTGCTGTCCCTGCTGCAGCGGGGGCGAGGGGCTCGGCTGGCTAGACAGGGCCGGGGGGTGTGGTTGTAACTGACCGAGCGGGATGGCGGGGGTCCCGGCGGGGAGGGGCGTGCCCGCCGACGGGACACGAACTCTGCATCAGGCCCGGCCCCGCCCCCGGGACTGGCGCCGGTGCGCGGGTGAGGGAGCGGGCGGCGGACGCACCGGGCATCAGGGTGAAGCTGGTGGGCAGCTGCATGAGGCCTCCGGAGGAGACGGGGCCGCTGGCCGCGTTCTTCAGCACGGTCCCGTTGGCGCTGCTGACGGCACTGGGGCTGACGCTGGCGGACACGGGGGCCAGGTAGTTGGTGATGGGGAACGAAGGCCCGCCGCTGACCTGCATGGTGGTGGAAGTGCTGGGCGCCGTCTGGATGGTCGAGGTGGTGCCCGGCAGGTTGGTGATGGTGAAGGCGGGCTTCAGGGTGTCCTGCGGAGCGGGGCGAAGGAGTGAGGCGGCGGCGGCGGCGGCGGCGGGGGGATCCCGCCCCTCCAAAACGGGAGGCCAGTTTCGGTGGTCGGTCCGGCCGGCGCTCACCGCGGGCAGGGCACCGGGCTAAGCGCTCGGGACAGCACGAGCTAACCACGAAACGGCCGAGCTCCCCGCCCACAGCGAGCTCGGAGTCTACGGTCCTCTCCCCCCCCGCATCCCCGGCTAGGTCTGGGCCCGGAGGTGGAGGCCGAGTGCCAACCGTGGCTCGGTGGAAAGAGCCCGGGCTCGGCAGTCGGCGGTCGTGGGTTCTAATCCCCGCTCCGCCCCTTGTCCGCTGGGTGACCTCGGGCAAGTCACGTCACTTCTCCGGGCCTCAGTCCCCTCATCTGTAAAATGGGGATGGAGACTGTGAGCCCCACGGGGGACAACCTGACGACACTGTATCTACCCCGGCGCTCGGCACATAGTAGGCGCTTGGCAGATACCAACGTTATTATTACTAACACCCCTCATTCGTTCATTCATTCAATCGAACTGATCTAGCGCTTACCGTAACAGACACCAACGTTATTATCACTAACACCCCTCATTCGTTCATTCATTCAATCGAACTGATCGAGCGCTTACCGTAACAGACACCAACGTTATTATCACTATTATTAACACCCCTCATTCGTTCGTTCATTCAGTCGTACTGATCGAGCGCTTACCGTGCTGAGCGCTTGGGGAGTACGAGTCGGCAACAGAGGGAGAGGCTCTGGTCCCTAGCCAGTAACGGGAACCCTGTCCAAGTGCTGGCCTCAATTTAGAGTTAATCCTCCCTCCCCCAACTGGGTAGAGAACGGGGCTGGCGGGATAGAGGCTGTCGGCTCTCCCCATCACCCGCCCCCCTCCCCCAACCTCACTAAACCGGGAAGCGGGGGAAGAGCCGGGGCCCGGACGGACCCCGGGAGGGGAGGGAAGGGGGAAGGGGTTTGCCAACCCTCCTGGCCCGCGGCCACCGACCGCCTGAAGCGTTGCCACGGCAAGTCGCGGTGCCCCTTCCGAATGGAGGGCTTCGCCGGGGGGGTGGGCCGGCCTCATTGGCCTCGTCTGGCCCCTCCGACCCCGGAGAGGGCCGGCGGGGCGGAGGGGAAGGGGGCTGGGCCGAGGCGACCGAGCGGCGGCCCGGGGAGCCGGGCGACAGCTGGAGGGAGGAATGCGGAGGGCCTGCCAGGCCGGCGGCTGCCCGGCGGGAGGAGCTGGCCTTATATGGACACGGAGGCCGCACGCTTATCAATGGGCCGAGGACGGCGGGCACCTGTCCCCCCCGGGAGCCGGGGGGGGACTCTTCCTCAGCTGCCCGCCCCCCGGGGAGGAGAGGCGGGCGGGGGCCGCGGGGCCGGGCCGGGAGGCAGGGCGGGCCTACCTTGGTCTCCCCGCTGCTGTCAGACTCGGACACCTGGTAGGTGAGGTCGGTCTCCTCGAAGCCCGTGGCGCTCATGCGCTGGTCGGTGGTGGGGTCGGAGCGGGGCGGCGAGTCGGGGGAGTTGAGGCAGGTCTGGATGAGGGCCTTGCCCGTCTCGCTCGTGATCATGGGCTGCAGCTTGCGGGTGGCGAACGTGTACACGTGGCCCGTCTCGCTGGCCACCAGGAGTAGCACCTGCGTTCCCGTCAGGGTGGACAGCTCGTAGGCCTGGAGGCGGGAACGGGGCAAGGGGTGAGGGCGGGGGGGGGGGGATCAGCGGGGAGCCGCGCTCCAGAAACAGCATCGACTGATTGTGAGGGGTGCGGGGCCGGGGACAGAAGGACCCAATCTGACTCCGGGCACCGTCCCGCCACATCCCTGCCGGCAAAACGCAATCAAGCTCCTCTCTGTAATAATAATAATAAACGGCACTTATTAAGCGCTTACTATGTGCAAAGCGCCGTTCTAAATGCTGGGGAAGTTACAAGGTGATCAGGTTGTCCCACAGAGGGCTCACAGTCTTCATCCCCATTCTCCAGATGAGGGAACTGAGGCCCAGAGAAGTGAAGCGACTTGCCCAAAGTCACACAGCTGACAATTGGCGGAGCCGGGATTTGAACCCATGACCTCTGACTCCAAAGCCCGGGCTCTTTCCTTCTGTCTCTCTCTGTTTCTCCCCTCTCTTCTGCAGAGCCTAGAGAAGGGGGTTGCGGCACCTCCACTCCCACCTGCCCTTCATTCACTCATTCAATCGTGTTTATTGAGCGCTTACTGTGTGCAGAGCGCTGTACTAAGCGCTTGGGAAGTCCAAGTTGGCAACATATAGAAACGGTCCCTACCCAACAGTGGGCTCACAGTCTAGAAGTCACAGGCCATCTCCCACCCCCGCACCCTCCACGTGTCCCACCTGCAACCGACCTTCAGGGCCCAGTGGCCCCGGGGCTCTGATCGTGTTGCCAGGGTTGTGTGGTTGTATGTTGCCAATTTGTACTTCCCAAGCACTTAGTACAGTGCTCTGCACATAGTAAGCGCTCAATAAATACGATTGATGATGATGATGGAAACAGCCCTGGGCAGACAGCCGTGCCCATCCTCAGGAGCAAGCCCACCCCCTCCCCAGGTACTGCTCTTGGCCTCAATAATAATGATAATAATAATAATTGGCATTTGTTAAGCACTTACTATGAGCAAAGCACTGTTCTAAGCGCTGGGGAGGATACAGGGTGATCAGGTTGTCCCACGGGGGGCTCACAGTCTTAATCCCCATTTTACAGATGAGGGAACTGAGGCCCAGAGAAGTGAAGTGACTTGCCCAAGATCACACAGCAGACATATGGCGGAGTCGGGTATCAAACCCATGACCTCTGACTCCAAAGCCCGCGCTCTTTCCACTGAGCCACGCTGCTTCAAGTCCCCGGCACTGTAGTTGACCCCACCACCAAGTTGAGGGAAGGAAGGGACTGGGCCCAGCTGCCTTGGCGCACTGGATAATAATAATAATAATGATGGCACTTATTAAGCGCTTACTATGTGCAAAGCGCCGTTCTAAGCGCTGGGGAGGTTACAAGGTGATCAGGTTGTCCCACGAGGGGCTCACAATCTTAATCCCCATTTTACAGTTGAGGTAACTGAGGCCCAGAGAAGTGAAATGACTCGCCCAAGGTCACACAGCTGACAACTGGCGGAGCCGGGATTCGAACCCATGAACTCTGACTCCAAAGCCCGGGCTCTTTCCGCTGAGCCCTGGACGCTGCCTACCCAGAACCACGGCGGCTTGACGTCGGAGGCCCCGCGGCTCACCCCTTCTCTCCCCTACCGCCCGCCGTTCCCCGGGTGGGGCTGGGGGTGTGGGACCCGGGTACCCTTCATACCACCTCGAACCCGCCGCCCTCCCGGGGCCACCTAGTCGGTCGATGCTATTTACTGAGCGCTGACCGTGTGCAGAGCTCGGGAGAGGACAACGGGATACTTGGGAGACATTCCCTGCCCACACCGGGCTTCCAGTCCATCATCATCATCAATCGTATTTATTGAGCGCTTACTGTGTGCAGAGCACTGTACTAAGCGCTTGGGAAGTACAAATTGGCAACATCTAGAGACGGTCCCGACCCAACAGTGGGCTCACAGTCTAAAAGTCCAGAGAAGTCCAGAGAAGGGGACTCCACGGTAGCCGGCGCTGACCCCCGGCCAGGGGAGGGAATCCTACTCCGACCCTTCTCACCCCCAAGGCCTCGAGCTTCTTTCCCAACCCGGATGCCGGGGGATCCAAGCAGCCTTTCTTGGCACGGCTCCCCGCCCCCGACTCCCACCGTCCCACCATCATCATCATCATCAATCGTATTTATTGAGCGCTTACTATGTGCAGAGCACTGTACTAAGCGCTTGGGAAGTACAAATTAGCAACATATAGAGACAGTCCCTACCCAACAGTGGGCTCACAGTCACCACTACTACGCTCCCCACTGGACCACCAAACTTTGGGAGAGACTCCCCCCCCGTTGTCCCCCACCCTCGCCTGCTCAGCTCCGTGTGGGGAGCCCCAGACCCCTCAAACTGAAAGCCCCTACCTCCGTGCAGTCACATGGACCCCCAAATCCTCTTCCCTCCAACCCCTGACAACCAGGAAGGCTCTTCCCTTTCCCACCTCCGGGTCCCTCGCTCCCTTCGAACGGGAATCCGGCTCTTCCTGGGGGATGCCGAGGGGAGGGTCCTTTCCTAATCTCCAATCTGCAGACCTCGAACTCAAATCCCTCACAACTCCAGGGACCGACTCAGGGCGATGGGCGGCTTCGTGGGCCGTGCAAGGGATTCGTACTTACTGAGCGCTTACTGTGCGCAAGCGCCGCACTAAGCGCTTGGGAAGTGCAAACCGGCAACACATACAGACTCTCCCTACCCCACAGTAATAGTAATAATGGTATTTGTTAAGTGCTTACTATCATCATCATCAATCGTATTTGTTGAGCGCTTACTGTGTGCAGAGCACTGTACTAAGCGCTTGGGAAGTACAAATGTGCCCAGCGCTCTTCTAAGCGCTTGGGAAGTACAAATGTGCCCAGCGCTCTTCTAAGCGCTTAGCAAGGTCATGGGGCTGTCCCACGTGGGGCTCACAGTCTTCACCCCCATTTTCCGGGTGAGGGAACTGAGGCCCAGAGAAGTTAAGTGGCTTGCCTAAAGTCACACAGCTGATAAGCGGAGGGGCCGGGATTAGAACCCACGACCTCCGACCCCCAAGCCAGGGCTCTTGCCACGGAGCCACGCTGCTTCTCGACCAGCCCGATTCATTCGATCGCATTTACTGAGCGCTGCCTGCATGCAGAGCGCTGGACTAAGCGCATGGGAAGGACAAATGGGCGACGGATAGGGACGGTCCCTACCCCACCACGGGCTCCCAGGCTAGAGGGGGGAGACCAACATTCATTCAACTGTACTTACTGAGCGCTTCCTGTGTGCAGAGCACTGTGCTAAACGCTTGGGAAGGACCAATGGGAAATAGATAGAGGCGGTCCCGACCCACCAACGGGCTCCCAATCTAGAAGGGGGGCCCGAAACTCATTCACTCATTCAATCGTACTTATTGAGCGCTTCCTGGGTGCAGAGCACTGGACTAAGCGCTTGCGAAGGGCCCATGGGCACCAGATAGAGATGGTCCCGACCTACCAACGGGCTTCCAGTCTAGAAGGGGGGGGGGGAGGGACGGACCAACACTCATTCACTCGTACTTACTGAGCGCTTCCTGTGTGCAGAGCACTGGACTAAGCGCTTGGAAAGGCCCAATGGGCACCAGATAGAGACGGTCCCTCCCCACCCACGGATTCCCAGTCTAGAGGAGGTAAACAGACACTCATTCGTTCATTCAGTCGTACTTATTGGGCGCTTCCTGTGTGCACAGCACTGGACTAAGCGCTTGGGAAGGCCCAATGGGCACCAGAGACGGTCCCTCCCCACCCACGGGCTCCCAGTCTAGAGGAGGAAGACGGACACTCATTCATTCATACTTATTGGGCGCTTCCTGTGTGCAAAGCACTGCGCTAAGCGCTCGGGAAGGCCCAGTGGGCACCAGATAAGAGACGGTCCCTCCCTACCCACGGACTCCCAGTCTAGAGGAGGAAGAGGGACACTCGTTCACTTATTGGGTGATTCCAGTGTGCAAAGCACTGCGCTAAGCGCTCGGGAAGGCCCAATGAGCAGCAGATAGAGCCGGCCTGACCCACCGACGGGCTCCCAGTCTAGAGGAGGGAGACGGCCACTCTTTCACTCCCACTTATTGGGCGCTTCCTGTGTGCAAAACACTGCACTAAGCGCTCGGGAAGGCCCAATGGGCACCAGATAAGAGACGGTCTCTCCCCACCCACGGGCTCCCAGTCTAGAGGAGGAAGAGGGTCACTCTTTCACTTACTGGGCGCTTTCTGTGTGCAAAGCACTGCGCTAAGCGCTCCAATGGGCACCAGATAAAAGACGGTCCCTCCCCACCCACGGGCTCCTAGTCTAGAGGAGGATGAGGGTCACTCATTCACTTACTGGGCGCTTCCTGTGTGCAAAGCACTGCGCTAAGCGCTCGGGAAGGCCCAGTGGGCAGCAGATGTAGCCGGTCCTGACCCAGCGACGGGCTCCCAGTCTAGAGGGGGGAGACAGTCACTCACATACTTATTGGGCGCTTCCTGTGTGCAGAGCACTGCGCTAAGCGCTTAGGAAGGCCCGATGGGCAGAAGATGATAGATAGAGCCGGTCCTGACCCACCGACGGGCTCCCAGTCTAGAGGAGGGAAACGGACACTCACATACTTACTGGGCGCTTCCTGTGTGCTAAGCGCTCGGGAAGGCCCGATGGGCAGCAAATAGAGCCAGTCCTGACCCACCGACGGGCTCCCAGTCTAGGGGAGGGAGACGGCCACTCATTCACTTATTGGGCGCTTCCTGTGTGCAAGGCACTGCGCTAAGCGCTCGGGAAGGCCCAACGGGCAGCAAATAGAGCCGGTCCTGACCCACCGATGGGCTCCCAGTCTAGAGGAGGGAGACAGACACTCACATACTTATTGGGCGCTTCCTGTGTGCTAAGCGCTCGGGAAGGCCCAACGGGCAGCAGACAGAGCCGGTCCTGACCCACCGACGGGCTCCCAGCCTAGAGGAGGGAGACGGGCTCTCACTGACATCGACTCCTACTTATTGGGCGCTTCCTGTGTGCAAAGCGCTCGGGAAGGCCCAACGGGCAGCAGACAGAGCCGGTCCTGACCCACCGACGGGCTCCCAATCTAGAGGAGGGAGACGGACACTCATTCACTTATTGGGCGCTTCCTGTGTGCAGAGCGCTGCGCTAAGCGCCCGGGAAGGCCCAACGGGCAGCAAATAGAGCCGGTCCTGACCCACCCACTGGCTCCCAGTCTAGGGGAGGGAGACGGACACTCATCCACTCCTACTTATTGGGCAATTCCTGTGTGCAAAGCGCTCGGGAAGGCCCAACGGGCAGCAGATAGAGCCGGTCCTGACCCACCGACGGGCTCCCGGTCTAGAAGAGGGAGACGGACACTCACATACTTATTGGGCGCTTCCTGTGTGCTAAGCGCTCGGGAAGGCCCGATGGGCAGCAAATAGAGCCAGTCCTGACCCACCGACGGGCTCCCAGTCTAGAGGAGGGAGACAGACCCTCAGTCACTTATTGGGTGCTTCCTGTGTGTAAGTAAAGCCCTGCGCTAAGCGCTCGGGAAGGCCCAAGGGGCAGCAGATAGAGCCGGTCCTGACCCACCGACGGGCTCCCAGTCTAGAGAAGGGAGACGGACACTCATTCACTTATTGGGCGCTTCCTATGTGAAGAGCGCTGCGCTAAGCGCTCGGGAAGGCCCAATGGGTACCAGATGTAGCCGGTCCTGACCCACCCACGGGCTTCCAGTCTAGAGGAGGGAGACGGGCCCTCACTGACATCGACTCCTACTTATTGGGCGCTTCCTGTGTGCAAAGCGCTCGGGAAGGCCCAACGGGCAGCAAATATGTAGCCGGTCCCGACCCACCGACGGGCTCCCGGTCTAGAGGAGGGAGACGGACACTCACATACTTATTGGGCGCTTCCTGCGTGCTAAGCGCTCGGGAAGGCCCAACGGGCAGCAAATATGTAGCCGGTCCTGACCCACCGACGGGCTCCCGGTCTAGAGGAGGGAGACGGACACTCGTTCACTTATTGGGCGCTTCCTGCGTGCAAGGCACTGCGCTAAGCGCTCGGGAAGGCCCAACGGGCAGCAAATAGAGCCGGTCCTGACCCACCCACGGGCTCCCAGTCTAGAGGAGGGAGACGGACACTCATTCACTTATTGGGCACTTCCTATGTGAAGAGCGCTGCGCTAAGCACTCGGGAAGGCCCAATGGGTACCAGATGTAGCCGATCCTGACCCACCCACGGGCTTCCAGTCTAGAGGAGGGAGACGGGCTCTCACTGACATCGACTCCTACTTATTGGGCGCTTCCTGTGTGCAAAGCGCTCGGGAAGGCCCAACGGGCAGCAAATATGTAGCCGGTCCCGACCCACCGACGGGCTCCCGGTCTAGAGGAGGGAGACGGACACTCATTGACTCCTACTTATTGAGCGCTTCCTGGGTGCAAAGCGCTCGGGAAGGCCCAGCGGGCAGCAAATATGTAGCCGGTCCTGACCCACCGACGGGCTCCCAGTCTAGGGGAGGGAGAAGGACACTCACATACTTATTGGGCGCTTCCTGCGTGCTAAGCGCTCGGGAAGGCCCAACGGGCAGCAAATATGTAGCCGGTCCCGACCCACCGACGGGCTCCCAGCCTAGAGGAGGGAGACGGGCCCTCACTGACATCGACTCCTACTTATTGGGCGCTTCCTGTGTGCAAAGCGCTCGGGAAGGCCCAACGGGCAGCAAATATGTAGCCGGTCCCGACCCACCGACGGGCTCCCGGTCTAGAGGAGGGAGACGGACACTCACATACTTATTGGGCGCTTCCTGCGTGCTAAGCGCTCGGGAAGGCCCGACGGGCAGCAAATGTGTAGCCGGTCCCGACCCACCGACGGGGTCCCGGGCCCTCCTTGAGTCCTACTTCTTGGGCGGTCCCCGTGCGCGGCCGAGGCCCTCCGTCCCCCCACCCCGGCCCTCCCGGGGCCCCCCACCGGGCACCTTCTTCATGATGCCGGTCTTTCTCTTGCTGAAGGTGGTGTAGCGGCGCAGCTTGTTGTCGATGAACTCCATCTTGATCTTCACCCGCCCGCGGGTCTTCTTCCCGGGCTTGGCGCCGCTGACGGCTCCGCCTCCGCCGCCGGTTCCTCCTGCTCCTCCTCCGGGGCCGAAGGCGGCGGCGTTGGCGGCGTTGGCGGCGTTGGGCTCGGGTCCGCCGGCCCCGGGTCCCTCCATGTCGGCCAGGCCTCGCTTGGGGCCCCGGCGGTCGGGCCCCGGCCCCGGTCCCGGCGCGGGCCCGGGCTCCTCGTCGTCGCCCGAGTCGGAGTCGCCCTCGCTGCCGCTGTAGGGGGGCCCCGCTCCCGGGGGCCCCACCGGGGCCGCCTCCCGTTCCAGGCGGGCCGGGCCGCCCGAGGCGCGGGGCAGGCCGGCCCCCGGGGCCGCCGGCCCCCGGGCCTGGCTGGGCAGCATGGAGGGGGGAGGACGAGGGGGAGGAGGAGGAGGAGGGCGAGGGCCCCACCGGGGCTCAGCGCGGGGCTCCCGCCGCCATGACCGGGGCCGCCCCGGGACCCCCGAGCAGTCCTGGCCCCGGGCCCGGCCCCGCCCCTCCCCACGCCCCACGCACGCCCCGCGCACCACGCACGCACGCACGCACGCACGCGCACGCACGGAATCCCCCCTCCCGCCCTCCCGCCCGCCCATATAAAGCCCGGCAACCTCGCCTTCTACGGCGCGGCCGCTCCTTATATGGCGAGCGCCGGCGCTCCCCCCCGATTGGCCGGCGGAGGGACCCTCATCTGCATACATTCCGAACCCGCCGCTGTCACCCCCGGCGCCTCGCGGACTCTTAAAGGGCCAGCTCCCCCCCCCCCCCCCCCCGCCACCGCGCGAGCCATTCCTCCCTTTATTCGATCGCATTCATTCAATCGGATTTAGTCACTCATTCATTCACTCGTATTACTCATTCATTCAGTCGGATTTATTCACTCATTCAATCTGGTTTACTCATCCATTCATTCAATCGGATTTAGGCACTCGTTCAATCGGATTTATTCATTCATTCAATCGGATTTAGTCACTCGTTCAATCGGAATTGTTCATTCATTCAATTGTATTTAGTCGTTCGTTCAATCGGATTTATTCATTCATTCATTCAATCAATCGGATTCATTCGTTCAATCATATTTATTCATTCCTCCAATCGGATTTATTCACTCGTTCAATCTGATTTATTCACTCATTCATTCAATCGGATTCATTCGTTCGTTCAACCATATTCATCCATTCATTCAACCGGATTTATTCACTCGTTCAGCGGATTTATTCATTTGCTCAATCGGAATTATTCATTCGTTCAATCGGATTTATTCACTCGTTCAATCGGATTTATTCATTCATTCATTCAATCGGATTTATTCACTCGTTCAATCGGATTTATTCATTCATTCATTCAATCGGATTTATTCACTCGTTCAATCGGATTTATTCATTCGTTCAATCGGATTTATTCATTCGTTCAATCGGATTTACTCATTCATTCATTCAACCGGATTTATTCACTCAATCATATTTATTCATTCGTTCAATCGGATTTATTCATTCATTCAATCGGATTTATCCGTTCATTCAATCGGATTTATTCACTCATTCAAGCGGATTTATTCACTCGTTCAATTGGATTTATTCATTCGTTCAATCGGATTTATTCAGTCATTTAATCGGATTTATTCACTCGTTCAATCGGATTTATTCATTCATTCAATCCGATTTATTCATTCATTCTTCAATCAGATTTATTCATTCATTCAATCCGATTTATTCATTCATTCTTCAATCAGATTTATTCATTCATTCAATCGGATTTATTCATTCAATCAATCAGTCGTATATATTGAGCGCTTACTGTGTGCAGAACACTGTACTAAGCGCTTGGGAAGTCCAAGTTGGCAACATATAGAGACGGTCCCTACCCACCAGTGGGCTCACAGTCTAAAAGGGGGAGACAGAGAGCAAAACCAAACATACTAACAAAATAAAATAAAATAAAATTCATTCATTCTTCAGATTTATTCATTCATTCAATCGGATTCATTCATTCAATCGGATTCATTCATTCAATCGTATTTATTGAGCGTTTACTGTGTGCAGAGCACTGTACTAAGCGCTTGGGAAGTACAAGTCGGCGACATATAGAGACGGTCCCACAGTCTAGAGGGATGAGGGGAGGAGAATGGGGGTGTGACAAAGGGGTGGGAGGAAGCGGTAAAGAAGGTCTGGGAGAGGAGAAAGGGGTGTGTGAAAGAATAATGGGGTGTAAAAAAACTGAGGAGAAGGTGTGAAAAGGAGCTGGGGGAGAGGGGAATGGGGGCGTGAAAAGGGGCTGAGGAGAGGGGAATAGGGGTGTGGAAAGGATCTGGGGGAGAGGCGAATGGGGGGTGAAAAGGTGCTGGGGAAAGAGGGGAATGGGGGGGGTGATAAGGGGCTGGGGAAAGAGGGGACTGGGGGGGTGAAAAGGGGCTGGGGAAAGAGGGGAATGGGGGGGTGAAAAGGGGATGGGGAAAGAAGGGAATGGGGGTGTGAAAAGGGGTTGGGGAAAGAGGGGAATGGGGTTGTGAAAAGGGGTTGGGGAAAGAGGGGAATGGGGGTGTGAAACAGGGCCTGGAGGGTGAAAAAGGGGCTGGGGGAGAGGGGAATGGGGGGGTGAAAAGGGGCTGGGGGAGAGGGGAATGGAGGGGTGAAAAGGGGCTGGGGGAGAGGGGACTTGGGGGGTGAAAAGGGGCTGGGGAAAGAGGGGAATAGGGGTGTGAAAAGGGGCTGGGGGAGAGGGGACTGGGGGTGTGAAAGGGGGCTGGGGGAGAGGGGAATGGGGGGGTGAAAAGGGGCCTGGAGGGTGAAAAGGGGCTGGGGGAGAGGGGAATGGGGGGGTGAAAAGGGGCTGGGGGAGAAGGGAATGGGGGGTGGAAAGGGGCTGGGGAAAGAGGGGAATGGGGGGTGAAAAGGGGCTGGGGAAAGAGGGGAATGGTGGGGTGAAAAGGGGCTGGGGGAGAGGGGACTTGGGGGGTGAAAAGGGGCTGGGGAAAGAGGGGAATGGGGGTGAAAAGGGGTGAAAAGGGGTCTGGAGGGTGAAAAGGGGCTGGGGGAGAGGGGACTGGGGGGTGAAAAGGGGCTGGGGAAAGAGGGGAATAGGGGTGTGAAAAGGGGCTGGGAGAGAGGGGACTTGGGGGGTGAAAAGGGGCTGAGGAGGAAGAAGGCTGGGGGGGGGGGGTGTCTAGGTGTTTGGGTCCGCTCCCCGGGCCCTCATTCAATCGGATTTATTCATTCATTCATTCAATCGGTTTTATTCATTCATTCAATCGGATTTATTCATTCAACCGGTTTTATTCATTCATTCAATCGGATTTATTCATTCAACCGGTTTTATTCATTCATTCAATCGGATTTATTCATTCAATCGGATTTATTGAGCGCTTACTGTGGGCAGGGCACTGTACTCGATTGTATTCAAATATGACAATGGATGTACTAAGCGCTTGGACAGTACAATTCAGCAACAGAGACAATCCCTACCTAGAATCATTCATTCATCCATCCATTCATAGCCCCCCAGTGCTTAGAACAGTGCTTTGCACATAGTAAGCGCCTAACAAATACCATTATAACAATAATAATGGCATTTATTAAGTGCTTACTATGTGCAAAACACTGTTCTCCATTCATTCATTCAATCGTATTTATTTATTTAGTTAGTTAGTTTATTTATTTATTTATTTAGAGAAGCAGCGTGGCTCAGTGGAATGAGCCCGGGCTTCGAATCCCGGCTCCACTAATTAATCAATCAATCGTATTTATTGAGCGTTTACTGTGGGCAGAGCACTGTACTAAGCGCTTGAAAAGTACAAGTCAGCAACAGACAATCCCAACCCAGAATCATTCATTCATCCGTCCATTCATATAATAATAATAATAATAATAATAATAATAATGGTATTTGTTAAGCTCTTACTATGTGCGAAGCACTGTCCTAAGCGCTGGGGGGATACAAGGTCATCAGGTTGTCCCACGGGGAGGCTCACAGTCTTAATCCCCATTTTACAGATGAGGGAACTGAGGCCCAGGGAAGTGAAATGACTTGCCCAAAGTCGCACAACTGACAAGTGGCAGAGCCGGGATTTGAACCCATAGCCTCTGACTCCAAAACCCAGCCTTTTTCCACTGAGCCACGCTGCTTCTCATCCATCCATTCATTCATCCATCCATCCATATCCCCTAGAGCTTAGAACAGTGCTTTGCACATAGTGCTTAACATTTATTATTTCAATCGCATTTATTGAGCACTTACTGGGTGCAGAGCATTTTTTGAGCACTTACTGTGGGCAGAGCACTGTACTAAGCGCTTGGAAAGTACAATTCAGCAACAGGGACAATCCCTACCCAGAATCATTCATCCATCCGTCCATTCATCCATCCATTCATAACCCCCCAGCGCTTGGAACAGTGCTTTGGGAATAGTAAGCGCTTAACAAATACCATCATTATAATAATAATAATGGCATTTATTAAGCGCTTACTATGTGCAAAGCATTGTTCTCCATTCATTCATTCAATCGTATTTATTAGAGAAGCAGCATGACTCAGTGGAAAGAGCACTGTGTTGGGAGTCAGAGGTCATGGGTTCAAATACCATACCGGCTCTGCCAATTGTCACCTGTGTGACTTTGGGCAAGTCACTTCACTTCTCTGGGCCTCCGTTCCCTCATCTGTAAAATGGGGATGAAGACTGTGAGCCCCCAGTGGGACAACCTGATCACCTTGTAAACTCCCCAGCGCTTAGAACAGTGCTTTGCACACAGTAAGCACTTAATAGATGCCATCTTTATTATTATTAATACCTTCCCACAAGGATCAAACAGTGTACGTGAGTAACGTCCCATTTTCCCCTGCCCCTCGGTCATTCTTTAGAATGAACCTGGGAAGTGTGAGGCAAACACTAGGAAGTACAGAAACGAGCCCTGGATTAAGTTTGTACTCTCCCAAGTGCTTAGTACAGCGCTCTGCACACAGTAAGCACTCCACAAATACTTCCGAACGAAAGAATAAGTGGCTGGGTTCTACTCCCTCCAGATACTGATTCTAAGCTACATTATTTGGGCAGTTAAATTTCTAATTGTTTCGGGTTCACCATTTCCCTGCTGAGAGCTCACCTCCTCCAGGAGGCCTTCCCAGACTGAGCCCCTTCCTTCCTCTCCCCCTCCTCCCCCTCTCCATCCCCCCATCTTACCTCCTTCCCTTCCCCACAGCACCTGTATATATGGATATATGTTTGTACATATTTATTACTCTATTTATTTTACTTGTACATATCTATTCTATTTATTTTATTTTATTAGTATGTTTGGTTTTTTTTTCTCCGTCTCCCCCTTTTAGACTGCGAGCCCAATGTTGGGTAGGGACTGTCTCTATATGTTGCCAATTTGTACTTCCCAAGCGCTTAGTCCAGTGCTCTGCACATAGTAAGCGCTCAATAAATATGATTGATTGATTGACTGTTCCGGGGAAGGGTCTTTCCCCACATAGATTGTCGGTCCTTTGTGAAACAGGGATCGTTCAGGCATTCCTGCTACGACAGCGGTGCTTTAGAACCTCCGGTTATGGGAAAACCACGTTCTAGTAACAATAACGTCGGTGTTTGTTAAGCCCAACTCGAACCCATGACCTCTGATTCCCAAGCCCGGGTTCTTTCCACTGAGTCACGCTGCTTCCCCGTAAGGCACACCGAATCTACCGGTGCAACACGGGATAAGCGGAACGGACCGAAGTTGGCCGGGGGGAAAGAACGCTCCCCTGATACTTCCTACACGTTCTATCGAAATCATCTAACGACAGCACACGTTATAACAGAAATGACTATAACTCACCTCAGCGCTTGGGCCACAAGCGAGATACTTGGCAATCCCAGCCTTTTCACCTCCCTGCTAGACCGCGCGCCCCTCGGGGGGCACGGATCACGTCTATTTCTTCTACCGTACGCTCCCCGACGCTTAGTACGGAGCCTCGCACGCAGTGGGCGTTCAACAGTATCGATCGGACACACGGGTGTGTTAGCGACAAAGGCCCCGGAGATCTGACTGATCCCTGCCCAGTTCACTCATTCGATCGCATTGATTGAGCGCTGACTGCGTGCAGAGCGCTTGGGAAGTATGTTGCCAGCTTGTACTTCCCAAGCGCTTAGTACAGTGCTCTGCACAGTCAGCGCGCAATAAATACGATTGATTGATTGATTGATTGAAGTACAAGTCGGCAACGTATAGAGACGGTCCCTACCCGAGGCAGACGAAAGTCCAGGGAAAGAGGGAATGGGCAAGGACGGGGAGGAGGAAGAAGGGAGAGGGGGGAAAAACGAGCCTCGGAAGCATGCTACAAAAAGGGCTTCTTTATTGAGGGCAGCGAATAAAAACCCCCTCCCTGCCGTGAGTGCGGGGTAGGGGCTGGCCCGCCCCCCCCCACTCCCGCTCTTCCCGGCTTTCCCGCCCGCCCCCCTCCCCCCCCCCCAACCCCACACTGCAGCTACGTACAAAACCCACCCGTGGCGCGTACAAAAGGGGCAGGAAATAGTCAAAAGCTCCTGAAAAACTCCTTCATCTGCCAGGCACTTAGTACGGGAAGGAAAAAGGAAAGGGAGGAGAAAGGGCTGGGCTGGGCACACGCTCACTGCTCAGGCTAAAGGAGGAAGGCGTTTCGACGCGGGCTCGCCTCCATCCAGACGCCCCCCGGGGCTCTCGCTCCTTCTTCCTTCGGGCCGTCGCCCGCCCGGCTCTGCCCCGCCGCGGGGCAGAGGTGGGTCGCTGGGGGCCCGGGACCCGGCTGGACGCCTTTCGGAGAAGGCGGAGGCCGTAGCCCCCCGGGCGGCCTGACGCTCTTGGGAGGATCAAGCGGGCCGGTGGTCAGAGGCCGGGGGGGGGGGACAAGTCCCGAAATGGTCTTTGCTGTTACCTGAGGCGCGGACCCTGCCCAACCACCCGCCCCCGGTGGGCCCTGGGCCAGGGTGGGAGCGACGTGGTGAGGACCTGGGCTCTGCCCGGGCTACAGCTCTGTCTGTCCGTACGGGGCAAGCGGCCCGTGGGCAGCAGGAGAGGGGCGGGGGGGAGGGGAATCGGTGCCTGGTGTGCCGCCAGGTGAGCCTGAGAGGGCCCAGCGGGACGCAGCCCCCTCAGACACAGCCCGCTGGGGCCCAGAGCTCCTCCCTCACGGCTTGCTCTCCGCAGCGGGGCTGTCTCCTAGCGCGCCGGCGATCTCGGTGAAGGAAGGCCGGTCCTTGGGGCTCGGGGCCCAGCAACGCTGCATCAGCCGGTACAGCTTGGAGGGGCAGCCCTCGGGCTGCGGGAGGCGGGCCTTGCCCGTCTGCAGGCCTGCGGAGACGGTCCCGGGGCTCAGGCTGGGTCCCCCTTTCCACAACGCCCCCCCCCCCCAACACACACACACAGACTTCCCGCCGTCGCACGGCCCAACCCCCACGATCCCCTGACCTCCCCTCCCCTGGATGCAGAGAAGCAGCGTAGCTCGGTGGAAAGAGCCCGGGCTCGGGAGTCAGAGGACATGGGTTCTAATCCCGGCTCCGCCACACGTCTGCTGTGTGACCTTGGGCAAGTCACTTTTAACTTCTCTGAACCTCAGTTACCTCATCTGTAAAATGGGGATGAAGACTTGGGATGAGCCCCACATGGGGCAACCTCATCACCTTGCATCCCCCCCAGCGCTTAGAACAGTGCTTTGCACTTAGTAAGCGCTTAACAAATGCCATCATTATTATGCTGGGGAACCTCAGCCCCATCCTCCCTTCTAGACTGGTCTCCCCCTTCTAGACTGTGAGCCCACTGTTGGGTAGGGACCGTCTCTATATGTTGCCAACTTGTACTTCCCAAGCGCTTGGTACAGTGCTCTGCACACAGTAAGCGCTCAATAAATACGACTGAATGAATGAATGAATAGGATCCAGCCCAGCAACCCAGAGTGAGCGGGGAGAAAGTCTCCAAGGGGTGGTGGGCATCGCCTGGCCCCACTGAGGCGGGTGTCTGGCTGGAGGGGAGAGGGACAGGGAAGGACAAGGAGATGCCTACCTGCCAGCACCTCATCATCGGCCAGCGCCCCGTGGGGCATCTCGCCGTGCGTGAACACCTCCCACATGAGCACACCGAAGGCCCAGATGTCCGACTTGGTGGAGAAGTCACCCTCCAGCACGGCTTCCGGGGGCATCCAGCGCAACGGGATCCACGACTGCCGCAGGTGGTAGTACTCGCTGCGTGGCGGATTGAGCGGGCGTCACCCCGATCCCGTCCCTCCCCGGCAGCCCGGCACCCTCGGGAACGGAGCGGAAACCGACAGGGGACCTCGCCGAGCCCCGGCCCTACTTCCCTCCGCCCTGCAGCCCCCGCTTCTCCGGGAAGAAATCCCCCACCTCGATGAGGAAGGGGCCTAGCAAGGAGAACGGCCACTCTAGAGGCGACGCCAAGATCCGTTCCATCTGCCGCGGGAGACCTTCGGAGTCCCCCCGCCTCCCTCGGCCGGCCCTCCCTCGCCCCGTCCCGCCCCGACGGTACCTGTTGTAGACATCCTTGCTGAGCCCCAGGGCTGACACCTTCACCTGTCGCTGGGCGCTGACCAGGCAGTTGCGGGCAGCCAGGTCTTTGTGCACAAAGCGGCTGTTGGAGAGGTGCTCCATGCCCAGGGCCACTTGGGTGCAGAGTGCCACCTGTGGAAGTGGAAAGGAGGGTGGCAGGGAGGGCAAGCATCCCGGCGGGGGTCTGACACTTTGACACAGTCCAACAGCACACGATGGGCCTTGGCAAAGGCCCTCAGTTCTCCCACAACACGGAAGTTAACGCCCCCGACAAACTTGCATTATACTTAACACTCTCTGACTGGGGGCCGGGCACACGTGCCCATGTCCTTCTCCCAAACCCAGAACTGCACTCTATCCAGACAGACTCACGGTGCCTGCCGGACGTTCTCTAACCCCGGCGGCCCTCTATCCCAAATGAGAAGCGGTGTGGTCTAGTGGAAAGAGCACGGGCCTGGGCCTTGGACACCTGTCGACATGTTTTGTTTTGTTGTCGGTCTCCCCCTTCTAGACCCAGAGCCCGTGGTTGGGTAGGGACCATCTCTATATGTTGCCGACTTGGACTTCCCAAGCGCTTAGTACGGTGCTCTGCACACAGTAAGCACTCAATAAATACGATTGAATGAATGGGAGTCAGAGGATCTGAGTCTAATCCCGGCTCCGTCACTTGGACTACTCACTTCGCTTCTCTGTGCCTCGGTTACCTCACCTGTTAAACGTGGATTAAGACCGTGGGACCCATGCAGCACACTGGCTGTGTCCAAACTGATCAGCTGAGCAGACACTAGTACAGTGTCTGGCACAAAGTAAGCACTTAAACACTATTAAAAAAATGAAAAACTGAGCGGGCAGTTCAATGCCCTAGAGGTTCTACCTAATCACCCTTAACTATGCTGGCCCCACAACTAGTCAATCAATCAACAGTGTTTACTGAACATTACTGTACACAATGCACTCTACTAAGTGCCTGGGAGAAGATAATAAAAGAAGCAATCGACAGTACTAAGTGCTTAATGTGTGTGAAGCACTGTACTAAGCCCTTGGAAAAGTACATTACAACAGAGTTGGTAGACACAATCCAGCAGGGGAGGTGGACACAAAAATACTAGTCAAATAGGAGGGAAAAGTGCTCAGATAGTAGAATGCACCAGATAAAATACACAAAAGCGCAAACAGGGAGCAGTGAGCACAAAAGTGCTAAGCTGGAGAAGAAGGCTAGGAGAAGAAAAATTCACTGGGGACAGCATCCTGGACTAAGTGGGATTTTGGAAGGGTTTTGTAGATGGAAAGAGCTGTGGTCTGGCTGATTTGAAGGGGGAGTTTGTTCCAGGCAGGTAGTAGGACGTTAGGAAGGGGTCAGAGGAGGGAGAATTAAGAGCGAAGGACCCTGAGGAGGAACGGAGGGTGGGAGCTTGGCTGCAGTTCGGAGGAGATTGTGGATAGATTAGAGCGGCAGACCTGACGGGCTGCCTCAAAACAAATGGTCACAAGTTTCTGTTTATGAATTCAGAGGTTTGTGAGGAGTGGGGAGAAGGGGAGCGGGACATTTTAGAAAGGTGATCCAAGCGGCAGACTGAAAAACAAATGAGATTTAGTAACGGGCTTGGATGTGAGAGTTGAAAGAGCAAGGAATCAAAGAAAGCGCTCTCGTTATAAGCTTGGGAAAGAAGGAAGATGGTGTCTAAAATACCGAAAAAAAGGGGAGGCGGACGAGAGTATTTGGGGGGGGGAATGAAATGTTCAATCGGCCTTTCTAAATGTCTAGTTGTGGGTATGTGGAAACTGATGGCAGACAGACCTTAGACTTTTATAGTGGCACCTCTCCATTCCTCCTTCTGGTTAACAGGGGGAGAAGAACTGCTTGGGATAATAATTTGTTAAGCACTCACTACGAACCAGGCACCGTACTAAGTACAAGATCGTCAGGTTGGACGCTGTCCCTGACCCCCGTGGAGCTCAGAGTCTAAGTAGGAGGAGACCAAGAATTTCCTCCCCATTTTACAGACGAGGAAACGGAGGCACAGAGAGGTGATGTGACTGCTCGTCCAGGGTGACCCAGCAGGGAAGTGATGGGGCTGGGATTAGACCCTGGTCCTCCGACTCCCAAACCCAGGCTTTACGAACCACTACTGGGTTGGGTCTGTCTGGATCAGGACTTTACCGATAACTCAGTGGCGGCCTTTGTCGCCTGCAGAATCCCTGCAGTATTTCCTCAACACGTGTGAAGAGCGGGTTAGACTCAAAGGAAATGCCTATACTCCACCAGCCAAAGAGCATTCAGATAATTCCAACTACCAGGGCTAGGACAGACACTCTTTCTATTTCGATCCACAGAGCCTTCCCATTTATTTCTTTAGGGTACATCCAGTTGATTAGTCAGTGACCCTGCTGAGTTCAAAACCGAGACCACGGAAATTTGCGTCCACCCGCTGCCGCTACAGCGGAACCCCAGAGCTCGCAGGCCGGAGGGGCCGGGCCAGTCCTCCGGGCTCCGGGCCTGAACCGGCAGCGGACGCAGAGAACTGCCCGGCAACCAGAAACCTCAAGAACAGTGGCCGGCGGGGATCGCCGACCGAATCCGTGGCCGGCCCAGAGCCAGGGCTGGGGCCTCTGTGGGAGGAAGGGGCTGCCTTCTGCCCGTCCTTCCCTCCCCGGTTCCCACCCTGACGACGGCCAGGAGGAAGGGCGGGCGGCCCTCTGCCTAAAGTAACTGCCCATTCCTTCTCTAAAAGCTGCTTGAGTCTTTGGACGTCTTCGAGACATCAGCCCTGCTACGCGGACAAATGAAAAAAAAAAATCAGGATTCGGGAGAACAGCTCTAAATTTATCAAATCCTGACAGGCTCGGGCAGTGAAGGCACTCCGTGGGGTCGGATTCCAAAACCGGTCCCTGCCTTTGAGGAGCCAACAGACTGACAATCGACAATATTTGAATGTCTGTATGAAGTGTACACACTAGAGTCAGTAGAGGTATGATCCCTGCCCTCTGGGAGTCAGGCTCAAACAGTGTACAGAGATGTTCTGATCTACTACAACCCAGACCCCACATTTGTCTCTAACGCCAACCTACTCTCGGCACCTCTATCTTGTCTGTTTCAGATACCCCACCTCGTATCCAACAGAACAACCACGCTCCCCACCTTGAAAACCCTCCTTAAATCACACCTCCTCCAAGAGGCCGTCCCTAAGCCCTCATTTCCCCAACCCACCCTCCCCTCTGCATCATCATCATCATCATCATCATCAATCGTATTTATTGAGCTCTTACTATGTGCAGAGCACTGTACTAAGCGCTTGCGAAGTACAAATTGGCAACATATAGAGACAGTCCCTACCCAACAGTGGGCTCACAGTCTAAAAGGGGGAGACAGAGAACAAAACCAAACATACTAACAAAATAAAATAAATAGAATAGATATGTACACGTAAAATAAATAAATAAATAAATAGGGTAATAAATATGCATCAACTGGGCACTTGAGTTCCCCTTAAGCACTTTGATACTCACTCCAGCCCCGCAGCGCTTTCGTACGTATCCTTATGCTCTACTCTTTCCCTGATCTGTAATTTATTTTAATGTCTGTCTCCCCCAATAGACCGCAAGCTCCTTTTGGGCAGGGGGCACCTCTACCAATTCTACCTCTACCTGTGAGTTGACTATCCACGTCAGATTTCTACCCTCATCCCAGAGAATCTGCCCCACCCACCGGGTGGTCCCTGCTGACCACAACAGTGGGTCCCTTCGGGTTCCCCGGCCCCAGAGTCACCGCCTCTCTATCCATCCTCTGTGGCCGCTTCTCCACCTCCTCTATTCGCATCATTTATCTTCTGTTATTCACACCACGTCCCCACTCAGACAACCCAGAGTCGGCTTTCTTTCTATTTCTTCCCCCGGCCCTTGGATCAAATAGGTTTATGGGCCAGTAAGATGAGCCTGAGGCCTGGAAGGTTGTGGGGTGGAGAGGGTGCACAGTTTCTTCCCAGACAATCTTCGCCACCCTCCTCATCAAACCGGGTCTTCGGTCTGCTGACCCCCAAATCAAGGCCCTAGTCTTGCTCACCTTCTGCTTGGTGCTGATGGGCTGCGGCTTCGGCTTCTCCTCCTTGCTCTTGGAGATCCTCAGGAATTGCTTCAGGTCTCCCTGGGGAGAGATCAAGCCCCAAGTCTGGGTTAAAACTGAGTCAGAAATCTGAGCTAGGGCCCTACCCTCTTGACGGCAGGGTTGCCTAGGCCCCAGAAGTTACAAAGAGGTGAGGCCACTGCTCCAAATAGCATCGGGGGGCAGTTGCTTTCCTGGGCCCGGAGTTTGAACGACAACTCGGTGCGGAGCCCTTCAATGGGTGCTCTCAGGAAGGCAGTGAGCATCTTCCCTCTCTTTAAGGAGCTGATAATCTAACGGGGGAGACCCTGGGGAAGCAGCATGGCCTAATGGAAAGAGCACAGGCCTTGGAGTCAGAGAACCTGGCTCCTAATCCAGGTTCTGCCCCTTTACTGTTGGGTGGGCAAGTTGCTTCACTTCTCTGTGCCTCAGTTTCCTCAACTGGAAAATAGGGATTCAATACCTGTTGCCCCCCACCTACTTAAATCGTGAAGCCCACATGGGGCAGTGATAATCTGGCCTGATTATATTGTATCTACCCCAGCACCTAGAACGGCGCCTGACGCATAGTAAGTGCTTATCAAGTACCATTAAAATAGGTAGATAGATGGCCAGATAGACAGATGAATGCAAAAACCTAAGAAGCCAACAGTGGTAGAATAATCTAGCCGAGATCTCAGGGCTGATCTTAAATTTGCTCTCCTGCTCTATTATTCTCACAAACTTGTCGGTGGAATAGGTAAAGATTGGGGCTGGAATCAGGTCTCCTTGGGCCCCAGAGTTCCAGATTAGAGCGTAAACACACCAGGAGTGAACCACGTTCACACTGTGTGCGGTTCAAGTCCCAAACCCCAGAAATCCAGGAACTTGGGGTGCTGCTCTGAAAACTCCTGAACTCCTGGGGTCAACATGGAGGGCATTCCTGGGGCTTGGGGGTTCCCCGGGCCTGTGAAGGGTACCTCAGAGCAATCACCCGGGCTTCTTTGATGGCATCTCCCCACTTGATAAAACAGCAAGATGCAACAATTTGCGTTCAGAGACTTGAGAATAAGGTGAAGGTGAACTCTGTGTGGGACAAGGACTGGATCTAATCTGATTCTGCTGGATCTCTTCCCCGGTGCCTAGCCCCAGGCTTGGCACATAGCAGGCGCTTTGTAAATACCATTAAAGGTGGTTTCTGGAGTGGCTAGCGTTAGGTTAGGCTGACCGGGAACAGGATTCCTGGAGAACGAGGTGTTTATTTTTTTTGAAGAAGCAGGGGGACACCATTTGGTTTGAGCTACCTCGAAGATCACTTCCCACAGAAGACGTGATGTTCAATAGGAAAGTTCAGTGGTGGGAGAGGGCAAAACAGATGCAGGAGAGGGGAAGTGGGTTTGTTATGCTGGAGAACAGCGTGAGCTAAGGTGTGACTAGGACATTAGGAGAGTAAGGACAAGAGGCACACCTGAACTCAGGAGTTTTCTTGGAAAGCGCAGGGCCGAATGAGTGGTGATCACGATGATGTTTCAGGAAGATGCTACTTCCTTCCAAATGGGGGCTTTAAAGCCCTCAATCACCTTGCCCCCTCCTACCTCACTTCGCTACTCTCCTACTACATCCCAGCCTGCGCACTTTGCTCTTCTAATGCTAACCTTCTCATTGTACTGGGATCTTGCCTACCTTGCTGCGAACCTCTCGCCCATGTCCAGCCTCTGGTCTGGAATGCCCTCCCTCCTCACTTCTGACGGACGATTACTCTCCCCCTTCAAAGTCTTATTCTTCCATAAGACACGACTCCTCCAAGAGGCCTTCCCTTGACTAAGCCTTCCTTTCCTCTTCTCCCCACCTTTCTGTGTCACCCTGACTTGCTCCCTTTAATCAATCCCCTCCCAGCCCCACAGCACTAACGTACATCGCTGTAATTTATTTATACTAATGTGTCTCCCCCTCTAGACTGTAAGCTTCTGTCTGTTTACTGTTGTACTCTCCCAAGAGCTTAGTACAGTATTCTGCACAAAGCGCTCAATAAATACGACTGAACGAATGAATGAGGTACAGAGTCCGAGATGATAGACTGTAGTAATCCAAGGGCAAATGACCAACACTTGTGTGGATATGTGTGCTCCAATTGTGTCGCTGAGCTGATCATGTATTTGGGTGCTCTGTCTAAGTGTTTCTGTCGTTCCTTTCTGTTGCCTGATTCATTTATCTGGTGTGTATCTGCCTGTATCCCTCAGGGGTCTGACAGATTCCTGCTGGCTGGGGGCCAGGTGTTTCATCCCTCTGCCATTGGCTCCATACCCAGTGGGTGATGGATATAGATCGGGACTAGAGATGTGGCCCGAGAAGACACAGAAAGACGTAAATGCAGGAAATACCAAGTGGGATGACTGGGCAGGACAAAGGGAACGAAAGAGGAACACAAGATGATGTGTACAGAGAAGGGGAAGGATCGTCGGGAAGAAGAGCGGCTGCCGCTGGTTAGGGAAAGAAAGTCAGCAAGCATGACCAGGAAGGAATGTGGTTAGAAAAAGTAGCGGGAGAACAGACAGCAGTCACACCTGCCTGCTCCGAAAGGGCGATGGCATTCTTGAAAATCCCCACACTCCGGCAGGGCTCCTGCTTTACAAGCTTCCCCTGAGCAGTGTGCAATTCTGTATCAGCGGGGCGAGCGGTTCACTAAGCTGTGACTGCTGAAAGCTCACCACTTCCAACAGACAGCGGCTAACGGTGATCTTTAAACACCCGATTCCTTCTATGGCGTTAATGAACCGACACCGCGAGGGTGATTTGGTTCCCGCCACCACGGGACTCAGGTCCTCCCAATCCTTCCACGCGTTCCAACTAAATCCCATAATGAGAGCGGGGGTTAGGGCAGAGATGCAGGAAGGTAAGAGGTGCGAAGCTAAGAAGCTGGCAGAAGCCACTTCTCTGTACCTGGGTGAAGGAATTTAGGAGGATGCGGGGTGGGAGTCCCCACTTTCTCTCTTTCTTCCCTCCCCACTCCAGGCCCCCAATTTACCCCGCCCTCCGTCGTTTGCTGTCACGACGCAGGTGGGTGGGGAAACGTACCAAGTCCACATACTCCAGGATCATGTAGTGAGGCTCCACCTCCCGGCTCAGCCCCAGCAACCGAACCACGTTGGCGTGACTGAGCTTCCCGAACATCTCGAACTCCCGCCGGAAGTCCAGCTGCAGCTGCTCGTCCCGGCTCTGCAGGCTCTTCACCAGTACCAGGGTCTCGGCCACTCCCTCCTCTAGGCCCTGAGCCTTTGCCAGGAACACGTCGCCAAACTCGCCCTTCCCTGGAGGAAGAGGCTTACCTTAGCCACGTCCCCAATTCCCCCCTCACCCTTGTCCACGAGCACTTGTTGGCACTTCCCCATGAAAGGGGGGAGAGGAGGGGACAGAGAGGAGGGGACAGAGAGGGTCAGCTCCCAGTGGCCACCAAGCAGTGACGGAGGCGGAGGCTGTTTCCTTCGGCCAGGTACTCCCAGAGGACAGAGCCAAGGAACGGACCGGCGCCAGTCAAAGGGAGGAACCCCAGGGAAGGGTGGGACCAGCCCGGGGTGGGGAGTTGGGGGGGCTATACCCAGTGTAGTAATATGCTGCAGGCTGGAGCGGGAAAAGGTCATCTTGTCACCGGTACTGTGTCGCTTGCTGGCAGCCGAGGAGCCGGAGCCTAGGCTGGTCAGGGCCACTTCCTCTTGGATCTCCGCTGCCGGCTGTCCGTTCTGCAGAGGGCCACCTGAACGGGAAGATACGGCGGGGCCTAAGGCTTGAGTCCACTGCACTGGCAGAGTCCAGCCGTAGTCTGTAACCGTCCCGCTCCCCTAGGGCCGATAGACCACGCACCCCTCCGTCTGGGGTGGAAGGAGCGGGGCTTCTTTGATCCTATCTGAGGTTAGATAAAGCCCATGATCCCGCCCCCAGGAAGCAGAGGAAAAAGGCGCTCCTGCACCGGACTCCATCCACTGGCATCTCGGGCGGCTACTGGGGGGGCCTATGCCAGGGTTGCCCAAAGGGCCAGGGCCCAGCTCCCTCACCGTTGAGACACTCCATCTCGGGCTCCTCGCCTTCAGGTTGCTTCTGCAGTCGCTTGGCCTTGCAGCGCTTCTTGCAGTAAAACATAAGACCCAGCACGGCGATGATGTAGGCGACGGCGGCCCCCACGGACAGCCCGATGGTCTGGATCATCTTGTAGGGGGGTGGGCTTCCGGGCCCCTCGGGTCCCTCCACCACTGGTTTGTCTGGGGGTCATAAACGGGAGCGGGGCATCGTCGACACGTTCTGGGTTACCCCACAGCACCCCGGGGACAAGGCTCTGCTGTTCAATGGCTATGGGACCACCGCCCAGACACCCCCCCGACCAGATTCCAGCGGCCTTGGTCACACCACTCCTCTCCCTAGCACTGACGGCTATTTCTGCACTTGAGTTGTCGGTGTCTTTATCGTCTGGCGTCCTGCACGTACTTATGATCTCTGCCCTTGTCACTCTGAGCTTGAGGGCAGCTTCTCCCCGGCTGGCCTCACCCAGAGAGCGAAACTACCTCAGGGCCCGGCTGAGGTATCCGCCGTGGAATTGGCGGATATTAGAGAGGAGGTAATAGTAGCCAGGGAAGCCCAGCTCCTCCCCGGTCCCACCACCCTACTCCCCAGGCTTCCCGTACCCACGACGTAGAGAGAGGCCTCGACGTGCTTGATGTTGCAGCTGTTGCCGGCGATGCAGGTGTAACGACCTGAATCTTCGGGGGCCACGTCATGGATTACCAAGGAACCATTGGAAAGAATCTGCATCCTTGGGGCAACGGGGAGAGAGAGACGGAGTGGAAGAGGAAAGGGCCTGCCCGTCCTCACCCACCCTCCACGGCTCCTCCCACCCCGGACCGCATCCGGTGGGGAATTGGGAGGCCACGTGAGGCGGGGGAAGAGTAGGATCTACCTGGGTTCCAGCAGGGCGGGATCCAGGATACGGTCCTTGCCCTTCCACTGGATGAGCGGAATCGGATCGCCCTGGGCCTGGCACTGCAGCAGGGCGGTGTGGCCCTGGTACACCGAAGTGCGTTCCGGCTCCAGCTTGAAGGTGACGAACACTGGTTGGGGAGAGAGGTGTCGTTCAGGCAGAGCATCGCTATCTAGGAGAGGGAGGATCCCTTTGCGGCGTCCTGTTCTCCAGGCTGGACTTTATATACTTCCAATTTCTTAGTGTTCATAACGTTATCTGAACATCGGAAGATGCGGGACACATCAGCGTCGCCTCCTGCCTATTCATTCACTGCATTCCATGCCCCGGCAAGAACAAGACTGGCAGGGACGCGGGAGTGTCGTCAAGACGCTAAGTCGTCAGGCCACAGGGCCTGTGTAGGTTCTTACTCCACACTTCTCTGTTCCCGACAGGAAATTCCATCATCAGTCTTGGTGGGAATATTACACAATCTATTATGCCATTGTTTTAGAACAGCTGTACATAAACTCTGAGAAGGAGTCAGAGGACCTAAGTCTGACCCCGGCTCTGTCACCTGCCTGTTATGTGACTTTGGGCAAATTTTCACTTCTCCTTGCCTCAGGGGCCTCATCTGGAAAATAGGGATTTGATTCCTGGTTTCCTGTCTACTCAGACGGTGTGCTTCATATGGGACAGGGACTGTGTCCAACTTCTGGTCCTAGACCACAATCTGGTCTCTACCCTACCCACCTGGTAACGTGCTTGGCACAGAGAAAGCGCTTGATAAATGCGACAATTATTAGGAGACAGTGTCTTTCCTCTTTTCCATGAGCAGGGCCACTTTAATAACTAAGCTGAAGGGGAAATCGCCCTGGGCCCAACTTCAACCCTTCTGTCTCAAAATCCTCTGATAATGCTGGGGAAATAATAACGATAATAATAATAATAATGGCACTTATTAAGCGCTTATTACGCGCAAAGCAATGTTCTAAGCGCTGGGGAGTTTACAATGTGATCACGTTGTCCCACGGGGGAGCTCACAGTCTTAATCCCCATTTTACAGATGAGGTAACTGAGGCACAGAGAAGTTATGTGACTTGCCTAAAGTCACACAGCTGACAAGTGGCGGAGTCGGGATTTGAACCTCTGATTCCAAAGCCCGGGCTCTTTCCACTGAGCCACGCTGCTTCCCCAATAACTTCCCCTGAAATAACTTACAGGCACAGAAAGAGAGCAGGGGCGGGGGCGGAATACACCGTCCAGAGGGAACTTTGGCTTTGGGGACCCCCAGAAACGTGCCCAGGCCCCTCACCCACAGAGACGGACAGTCTCATCATCAGGAAAAGTATGTAACCTGCACGAATGAGGAAGGGCCTTCCTGTCCCGCTCCCATCTGTTACCTCTTCGCTACCGCCGTGGGCTCCTCTCCTCGTGGAGGAGAGCTAAGTAGCGGGATTATGAACGGGGGCAGAAAGATCAGGAAGAATCCAGTCGGTCGAACTTCCCTCCCTATACCTTTGGCCGTGCGACCCAGCGCGACTGGCCTTCCGTCAACGATACAAACCAAAAAGCCCTTCCCCTGACGCGGCCAGGTCCCGGGCCCTACCCGCCACAGTAAGGTGCACGTTGGCGATGATCTGGCCCTGAGGCTCATTGGAGGCGATGCACGTGTAGTTGCCGGCGTCTCCGCGGGTCACCTTGGAGAAATGCAGGGTTCCCGCGTTGTCCGTCACCCAGGCGGGCAGGCTGCTCCCGTCTAGAGGAAGACCGTGGGGAAATTGGGGCTCTGGGCCCGGACCGGCCCCAGAGGCAAGCGCCTGCCTCCCCATTCCTGCTCCACCCCACTCTGCCCCGGGGGGCTCACCCGCTTTCATCCACCGAATGGTGGGCTTCTCCCGGCCCGTGGCCGAGCAGGACACCGTGGCCTCCTTGTCAAACTCCATACACTGCTGGGGCTGCGGAGGCGGTGTGAACTTCAGCTTCTCTGGAGGAGGGAGGCAGAGCAAGGGACGGTCACCCCCCGTTCTTGGGGTCCGGGCGCAGGGCGTTTCCTTCTGTCCCCAACGTTGCTTTCCCCACTCTGGCTCAAGAATTCACCTAAAACCTTTCCCCCGCCTTCCGCCCCTCCGCCACCCCAGCGGATTCCCAACTTCCCGTCGATCCCGGTCCCCTCCGCCGGCTCACCCAGCACTTGGACCCGAGCCTGCGCCTCTACGCTGCCAGCCTGAGTGCTGCTCACGCATCGGTACCAAGTGCCGTCATACACCTCCACGTTGTTGATGCGCAGCGTCCCGTTTGCCGAGATCTCGAAGCGCGAGTCCTGAGGCGGTAGGGAAGAGGGTCGGTCAGGGGTACCGGGCCCGCCCCACCCCCCATTTCGGCCCCCCACTTCTACCATTTCCAGAGGGAGGCTCGGGCAGGCCGGTTCTCTCTCTGTTCACCCCTCCCTCCTAGCTCCAGAGCATTCGTTATGGAGAAGGGGAAAGGATGAACCAGGTGTGAGGGGAAGGACGGGAGGTGGTGGGAAGTGCCCCGTCTCACCTCGGAGATAGGCATCTGGTTGCGGTACCAGCTGATGGTGGGATTGGGTGTGGCCCGGCTCAGACAGTGCAGGTAGCCTGGCTTGCCTTCCTCCAGCTGGCTATCCTGGGGCTTCTGCAGCCACGTGGGCACCGCTGTGAAAAACAGGGTAGGAGGGAGGAGAAAGAGTGAGATCTCTTCGACAGGTTCGGAGGTAGGCATCTGGATGGGCAAATAACTTGGGGGGCCTAGTCCGGTACTATGAGATCAGTACTGAGTTGCCCAAATCCTAATACGAAAGCAGGTTTTTTTTAAACTCCGAGACCGATTATATTCTCTGTTCCCCCTGCTCCTCCAAAGTCTCAGCTTGGGGCTCCAAATCCCAATCCAGGTCATCAGCACCCTTGCCCCGTTTTCTCTCTACTCAACCTCTCCTTCCTTCCCCGCTGCTCACCCTCAGCATCTCTAAGCGCTCCCCAGAGCAGCCCCCGTGTACACCCACCCACTCTCTGGCACCCAAGGCAGCCAGGATGGGCCACACCAGAGATGCAGCTGGCGGTGGGACCCACCAACTGGCAGGCAAATAACTCCAGAACCAGATATGAACACCTGCTCAACCACTTCTGAACCTTAGCCGTCTTTTTCCTGCAAGGGCATGCGGGAAGAGGAATGGGCCCACTTCCGATAGCATCGGGGCAAGGCCCTCGCCCCGACCCAAGAACTGATTTCCCCGACTATCCCCCCAGCCTCTCAGCCCAGCGCTCCGGCCCACTCCCGGCTGTCCGCCGTCAAAGACGACAACAGTGATGGAGGAGTTCCCCTAACAGCCCGCGGGTCACTAATAATAATAATGACGGTATTTATTAAGCACTTACTATGTGCAAAGCACTGTTCTAAGCGCTGAATAAGACAGTGCGGGATCACAGTACCGCCCGCAAGGAGTGGGCGCTTAATAACCGCTAGTCATCAGGATGGTAGAGAGGATTCCCAGCCACATAACCTGAGGTCACGAGGGGACATTCGGGCCGGCCGGCCCTCGGGAGCCCAGAACGGGAGACAGCCTTCCCCCGACCCCCCCATCCAACTCCTTCCCCTCTACTCTCCGCGTGCTTACTGGCCACGGTAACACGGAGGTCCTGGTGCCGCTGGCCGGCCCGGTTCATAGCGTGGCAGGTGTAGATGCCGGCATCCCCCTCGGCCGTGCTGGCGAAGACCAAGTCCCGGCCCTCCTGGCGGACGCTGCCGTGGGCGGGCAGCCTGACTCCCGCCCGCTCCCACCACACGCTGGGCTCTGGCAGACCTCGCGGGGCCGCGCAGGTCACACGCTCTTCCCTGCCGGCCGCAAACACTTGGGCCTCCATGGGCTGCATGTCCTCAATCTCTGTGGAAGTGGGAGGAGGGAAGGCCACGGAAGAGGGAAGCAGGAGTTACAATCAATCAATCAATCGTATTTAGTGAGCGCTTACTGTGTGCAGAGCACTGTACTAAGCGCTTGGAAAGTACAAGTCGGCAACACACAGGGACGGTCCCTACCCAACAGTGGGCTCACAGTCTAGAAGGGGGAGGCAGAGAACCAAACAAAACATATTAACAAAATAAAATAAATAGAATAGATATGTACAAGTAAAATAAATAGAGTAATAAATACGTACAAACATATATACATATATACAGGTGCTGTGGGGAAGGGAAGGAGGTAAGGTGGGCGGGTTGGAGACGGGGAGGAGGGGGAGAGGGAGAGAGCTCCCAGCTCCACTACTTGTCTGCTGTGTGACCTTGAGCAAATCAAGAGAAGCATCCTGGTGCAGTGGATGTAGAGCCCGGGCCCGGGAGCCAGGAGGTCACGGGTTCTAATCCCGGCTCCGCCGCTTGTCTGCTGCGTGCCCTTCGGCAAGTCACTTCACTTCTCCGGGCCTCAGTCCCCTCATCTCGAAAATGGGGATTAAGACTGGGAGCCCCACGTGAGACGGGGACTGTGTTCAACAGGATTTCATTCATTCATTCATTCAATCGTATTTATTGAGCGCTTACTGTGTGCAGAGCACTGTCCTAAGCGCTTGGGAAGTACAAGTTGGCAACATCTAGAGACGGTCCCTACCCAACAGTGGGCTCACAGTCTAGAAGGGGGAGACAGAGAACGAAACAAAACATATTAACAAAATAAAATAAATAGAATAAATATGTACAAATAAAATAGAGTAATAACTACGTAAATATATATATATATGTTTTTATGTAGTTATTACTCTATTATATATATATATATATATATATATATATATATATATGTTTGTACGTATATCCATATATACAGGATTTGCAGGATATACATGTATATACATATATACAGGATTTGCTTGTATCTACCCCAGCTCTTAGTACAGTGCCCGGCACAGAGTAAGGGCTTAGCAAATACCATAATTATTATTGTTACTGTTATTAAGAGGGATGACTTATCTCCTCCCGGCCGGGCCAAGACCCTCTGCGGCCTCTTTCATTCATCCATTCATTCATTCGATTGTATTTACTGAGCGCTTACTGCGTGCACAGCACTGTACTAAGCGCTTGGGAAGTACAAGTTGGCAACATATAGAGACGGTCTCTACCCAACAAAGGGGTCACAGTCTAGAGGGGGGAGACAGACAATAAAACAAAGCATGTGGACAGGTGTCAAGTCGTCAGAATAAATGGAAGTAAAGCTAGATGCACATCATTAACAAAATAAATAGAATAGTAAATATGTACAAGTAAAAGAGAGTAAGAAATCTGTACAAACATATATACAGGTGCTGCGGGGAGGGGAAGGAGGTAGGGAGGAGGGGATGAGGGAAGAGGGGGCTCAGTGTGGGAAGGCCTCCAGGAGGAGGTGAGCTCTCTTTGAAGGGAGGAAGAGAGCTCTTCCCCGTCTCCATGCACACGCCCCTTCCCGGACACCCTCATCCTCACCCGAACCCCTACTTTCAATGCCTCACCATCTTCCAAAATTATCTCTCAGCCAAACTGAACCATTCCTACTCACTCCCCAGTGGGATGCCTTCTCCTGCCCTTTGGCCCGCCTCTCCCCCTTGCTCAGAAACCGAAGGTTGTCGACCCCAATGTGATCCCCCGGGGACCGAGCCGCCCTTCTGGGGTCAGCGACCGAGCAGCTCCGGGACGAGGGACTCGTGGTCTGACCGACAACCCCGGGGTGGGGAAGGAGACGGCTTGCCAAGTTGATGGCCCATGCGCAGCATTCGGTGAAACTTGCCTCAGCTGCAAAAAACGACTACTTATTCGTGTGTGTCCGCTCTCTTTGGACTCCAAGCCCTTCCCTGAGTCCTGGGATGGGAAGGCTGCAGGTGGGAGCAGGGATGAGTCTTTTGGAGACCCCAGGACGGTGCTATCTATCTTCACCAGAGAGCGGGGATTTTGTATCGCTCCGCTCAACTCTACCGCGTTTTCCTAAGGACAGCGCTCTGCACACATTAGGTGCTCAATAAATGCTACGGACCGCTTCCCCCCTCAGGGTCCCCGGAAATCCGAGACTCACCTGCCAAGTGCAGCTTCGCTTCCAGAACAACCGGCGGCCCTCTTTGGCCCCGGCCCACACAGCGGTACACCCCTGCGTTGCGTGGCCTGACCTGAGTCAACAGCAGGGACCCATTGGCGAAGACCGTAGCCCGACGGAGGTGCGGGGGGCTAGGAGTTAAGAATAGCGGTTAGAAGGCAGGCAGGATCCCCTGTGCCCACCACGGGAATCCCAGAGACCCCAGCCCCTGCTTGGTCCCTCCCAGTGCCCTCAGGGAGCAGGTCCTCTAGCCAGGCAGAAAAGAGGAGCCAGATTCGCCATAATCTGAGCGTCACGGGATAATACCGGGGGAGAAGGAGCCTTATGCTTCCCCGCGGGGTAGACCGCACTTACCGGCTGCGGTTGGTGATGGCAGAGTCGTCCTCGAAGAGCCACTGCAGGGTAGGGGGAGGGGTGGCACCAAACTGGCAGTGGAACATGGCCTCTTCGTTCCGGCCCACCACTTGGTCCTGGGGCACGACCAGGGGCCGGGCGAAGCTCTCGTCTGGGGTGGAGGGGAGAGGGTGTCCAAGCAGGGAACGGGGCCGGAGCCGAACCCGCGGCCGGGGAGGGGCCCACTCGAGCTGCCGGCAAACTCCCGCCCGGCCCTCGCCCCCTCCGCGCTCCACCCCGGCCGTACCGACGATGCTGAGGGTGACGTTCTCGCTGCTGCAGACGTGGCCAAAGGGGTTGTGGGCGCAGCAGCTGTAGAGGCCGCTGTGTTCGGGGCCGGCTCGCCGCAGGGTCAGGTTCCGTTCCTTGCTGCTCACTGAGTAGTTGCTTGGGTCCTCAGGGAGGGGATTGCCATCCTGGAACCACTGGTAGGTGGGGCTGAAGAATGGACACGTTAGGGGCTGCCGACCCTTGGGAAGCCCTGCAAACTGATTCCTTCCCACCTCT
The DNA here is from genome assembly GCF_015852505.1 of Tachyglossus aculeatus. Classification (NCBI taxonomy): domain Eukaryota; kingdom Metazoa; phylum Chordata; class Mammalia; order Monotremata; family Tachyglossidae; genus Tachyglossus; species Tachyglossus aculeatus. The sequence goes on along the minus strand of NC_052084.1, from coordinate 15,080,563 downwards.
CCTTCAGGTGACAAGGCAGGGGCAGGCCACACAGAGACCAACTGAAGGAGCAGGGCAACGGGAAATGGCTGAGGGGAGTCACAGAAGGGCAAGGGACGGTCCACCAACAACCCGGGAGAGAAGAGGCTGTCAAAGCTCAACAGGGCAGGACATCAAGTCCACCACTGCCTCCGTTTCCCTGGCAGGGGCAGGCCACACAGGGACCAACTGAAGGAACAGGGCAACGGGAAATGGCTGAGGGGAGTCACAGAAGGGCAAGGGACGATCCACCAACAACCCGGGAGAGAAGAGGCTGTCAAAGCTCAACAGGGCAGGACATCAAGTCCACCGCTGCCTCCGTTTCCCTGGCAGTGGCAGGCCACACAGGGACCAACTGAAGGAACAGGGCAATGGGAAACAGTTGAGGGGAGTCACAGAAGGGCAAGGGACGATCCACCAACAACCCGGGAGAGAAGAGGCTGTCAAAGCTCAACAGGGCAGGACATCAAGTCCACCGCTACCTCCGTTTCCCTGGTGCAGGGGCCCTCTCCCCTCCTCAACGCCACGGGGCTTTCAAGATGGGGTGCGCGGGGGCTTCCTCAGCTCTCCTCTCGAGACCCCGGGCTCCTTACCGAGGGTGTCCGTCGATGTGACAGCGCAGAGTGACCGGGGTCTGAGGCTGGATCTCCGCCAGGGAAGCGGGGTGCTTCAGGACCACGGGGCCCGCCTCGATCCCTGTGGGACAGAGAACCAAATTCAGGAGCCAGAGCAGGGCTCGGGCGGCGGAGGCGGAACGGAGACCTCCCCTGCCGGGAGCCGATACCCTGGGAGGAGTTGGGAGGTCGGCGGGCGCCCGTCTAGCAGGCGGTCGGTTACCACGTCGGGCACAGGAGGGCGCTCAGGAAACAGGACGGGAGGCGGAGGGGACAATGGATGGCTCCGGAAGTCCGGGAGTTGGGAAGTCCGGGATTTGGAGGGAGCAAGGACTCTAGAGAGGGAACACCCCTCTCCCCCTCGCTCCCACCCCCGGCACAATTCTTCCCCACACGGCCGGCCGGCACTCACACTTGATGTTGAAGGAGGCGTTGGCGCTGCGGACCTCCTCGCCCGTCTCGCCGTCCCTGGCCACGCACTGGAAGCTGCCGGCGTCCCGCAGCCGGTCCACCGCCGCAAAGCTCAGGCTGCTGCCCTTGACGAAGCGCCGCTCCGTGTCCACGACGGGGACCCCGTTGAGCAGCCAGTGCACCCGCACGCGGCCCGCTCCTGCCACTTCGCAGCGGAGCAAGGCCCGGCGTCCCTGCAACGCATCCTGGGATGACGGTTCTTTGGTGAAGATGATGGAGGCCCGGGTGCCTGGGTGGGGGGAAGAAGAAGGGGGGGGAGACGTATCATCAGGGGACGGTCGGCACACAGCTCGAGGGGGACTTGGCCTCTCCCCCCGCCCGCAAGAGAGAAACAAGAGCAGAGTTCAGCCAGGAGGTCAGCTCCTCTTCCGGCCCCTGAAGCTCAATCCTTTATTTCATCCTCCATCTGCCAGGCAGACACTCATATAGCTCCAAGATGGGTCCTGGGATCACACCAACTCCTACGCAGCCCCAGGGTCTGCTGAAGGGCCGGTGGGTTGTGGTTGCGTGGCGGGGAGAGAGGGTGTGAGGGACAAACAGCCAGGTAAGAAGCCCATCTGCCCCTCCAAGTCCCTTAAGGGACGATGGGCAGCAATCATGCCCCCTGTTCCGATAAACTCCCAAACCCCTGGGTCTCATTGATCCAACAGCCACTTTTAGCACTTACACTTTTTATTCAATTGTACCTTCAATTATTTATCCCGATTCCCTCTTGGCAGTATTTTTCTATGTCTCCCCTACTATGTGTCAACTCTTATAATAATATTGTGGTATTTGTAAGGCGCTTACTATGTGTTGAGCCCTACACTGAGGTACTGAGGTAGATGAGAAATAATCAGGTCCCACATGGGGCTCACAGCCTAAGTAGGAGGGAGACCGTTGCTGGGCAGGGACCGTGTCTATATGTTGCCGACTTGTACTTCCTAAGCGCTTAGTACAGTGCTCTGCATATATGTTGCCGACTTGTACTTCCTAAGCGCTTAGCACAGTGCTCTGCATATATGTTGCCAACTTGTACTTCCTAAGCGCTTAGTACAGTGCTCTGCATATATGTTGCCGACTTGTACTTCCTAAGCGCTTAGTACAGTGCTCTGCATACAGTAAGCCCTCAATAAATACAATTGAATGAATGAATGAACAGGTACTGAAACACCATTCTGCAGATGAGGGAACCGAGGCACAGAGAAGTTGCATGACTTGCCCAAGGTCTCACAGCAGACACATGACAGCCGGGATTAGAATCCAGGACCTCTGACTTTTAGGTCCACGCTCTAATAGGCCATGCTGTTAGAGAAGCAGCGTGGCTCAGTGGAAAGAGCCCGGGCTTTGGAGTCAGAGGTCGTGGGTTCGAATCCTGGCTCCCCCACAAGTCTGCTGTGTGACCTCGGGCAAGTCACTTCACTTCTCTGGGCCTCAGTTCCCTCATCTGTAAAAATGGGGATTAAGACTGGGAGCCCCACGTGGGACAACTTGATCACACTGTAACCCCCCCAGTGCTTAGAACAGTGCTTTGCACATAGTAAGCGCTTAACAAATGCCATTATTATTATTATTATGCTGTTTTCCCCAAGTGCTCAGTACAATGAGTTGCACCTAGTGGGTGCTTAATAAATACCATCACTACTTCCCAAAACATTGGACGAGGTCCGAATGAGGATCTGTGGTGGGCAACCGGGGGAGGGTCTGCCACACCTGGGTTTCTCCAAGGTCTGCTTCCTAGGGGACCCCTTGAGGGGACGGGGCGGACACCTTGAGGTGGTGGGGCCTGGCAAGGAAAGGCTAGGTGCCGAGCTTCCTGTGCCAGTCCAACCAAGTGAGAGGTGTGCGCTGCACACCGTACGGGTGGAGAGGGGCAGGGCAGGGCAAGGCAGGGCAGGGCAGGGCAGGTGGCCCGCTGTCACACAAAGGGCTTTGTTCCCCTGGACGTGGGCGCGCTGGAAGTCAGACAGGGGCACCTGGAGAGGGCAAGGAGTAGCTCACAAGCTCACAGGCCCTGGGGTGGGGACGGGGAGGGGAGAACATCCAGGGGAGGATGGAACGAGGATGGAACGAGGAGGAACCAGGGGAGACCCTGCTGAGCAGCAACCTTTGAAATCCGCCCTTTCCCCTCCATCCAAACTGCTACAACGCTGCTCCAAGCGCTTCTCCTACCCAACCCTGAAGACTACGACATCAGCCTCCTTGCTCACCTCCCTGCCTCTCTCCATGCCGGTCTACATTCTGCTTCTAAGATCATTTTTCTACAAAACCTTCCGGTCCACATCTCCCCACTCCTCAAGATCCTCCGGTAGTTGCCCAGCCACCACCGCATCAAATAGAAACTCCTTACCGTTGACTTTAAAGCACTCAATCGCTTTTCTCCTATCTTAACTCCCTGATTTCCTAATACAACCCAGCCCGCTCGCTTCATTCCATTAACACCAACCTACTCACTGTACCTCAACTTCGATTATCTCGCCGCCGACCCCTCGCCCATGTCCTACCTCCGGTCGGGAGCTCCTTCCCTCTTCACTTCCGACAGACCATCACTCTCCCCACCTTCAGAGCCTTATAATAATAACAACAATGGCATTTATTAAGCGCTTACTACGTGCCAAGCACTGTTCTAAGCGCTGGATCAAAATCACATCTCCACCGAGGGGCCTTCTCTGACTATGCCCTCATTTTCCCCATTCCCTCTCCCTTCTACATCACCCAAGCACTTGAATCTGAACCCCGCAAGCACTTGACATTCATCCCACGGCACTTCCATACCCAGACACGATTTATTTTCACGTCTGTCTCCCCCGTAAGCTCCTTGTGGGCAGGGAACATGTCTACGCACTGTTTTATTTGGAATCCCTGGATTCTCCCCTACCATGAACCCTTTTGAGGGTCAGGGCGCTTGCATTCCTCCCAGAGGTAGTCAGGTCTTTCCTGGGTCTTCAGACTATGTGTCCCGCCCCGCTCCCCACCTTCCTCCAGTGCTCAGGGCTGGGGCTGCAGGCCATAAGCTCCCTGTGGGCAGGGAACGTGTCTACCAACTCTGTTACAATGTCCTCTCCCAGGCTCTTAGTACAGTGCCCTTCACACAGGAAGCACTCAGGAAACGCGACTGATTTGACCGTTTTCAGCTGTGTGACTTTGGGCGAGTCCCTTCACTTCTCTGTGCCTCAGTTACCTCATCTGTACAATGGGGATTAAAACTGTAAGCCCCCCCGGGGGCAACCTGATCACCTTGTTACCTCCCCAGCGCTTAGAACAGTGCTATGCACATAGTAAGCGCTTAATAAATGCCATTATTATTATTATTATTACCAACTCTGTTGCTCTGTACTCTCTCACGCCTCGTGTCGTGTCCTGCCCACAGTTAAGTGCTCGATAAATACCACTGATCGAGGGGGTCACGGGATGGGTTACAAGAGATGCCTGAAACCTGAAGGCAGGCACCCGGACTTAGAGCAGGAGTTGCCCAATTTGGGGACCCAGAACCCAAAGGGGGATCAACTACCCCAAGGTGTCCAAGCCTCCCTGCACTCCGGAGCCTGTTCCCCCTCTCTCCCCTAATTCCAGCAGCAGTTAACAGTTCCCAGACCCCCAAGGTGTGGGCCAGGGGCCCAGACTCCAGAAGACCCAGGGCAAAAGGGCCCAGAACGCCAAGTCCCTCAGACGGAGGAGGTTCTCTGCCGCTCAACAGCTCCCATTTCCCAGCGGGAAAAGTGGATGTGGAGCTCTCACCTGAACCACGGTGGGGGAACAGCCAGCTGCCGGCCCTAGGGAGGGGTAACGTGGCCCATTCTACTGGGAAATCCCGGAGGCGACCGGGGAGCCGGAGGAGACGCGGCGGGGGAGCCCCGATGCCGTGAGGCTCAGCCACCTGCCCCCGGTAACCCGAGCCGCCGGGCTGGCGGCCAGACGGCATTCCTCCGTGGGGCCACGGCGCTCCTCCTTCCCTTCGGGCCCGGCCAAGGCTCAGCCACTGGGGGAAGTGGGGTGGGAGGAGGGGGAGGAGGGTGGTCCCCCTGGGAGATGAGGAGAACAGGGTTCTGGACTCCCCAGGGCTGTGGTAATCCCGTGTTCCCAGATGGGCTCTCAGAGCCCTTTCTGTTCACATGTGAGAGCCTGAGAAACATCAAAGTCGGGCCTCCGGGGCCCCGCTGGTCTGACGTCAGTTCACAGCAGGTCCTGGTTAAAGCTTGGCTCGGGGAGATCGGGAAGACTGCAGTCAGTGGGGGCTGCTAAGGAGGTCCCGGACATCGGGTCGGGCCCAGAGCCTCAGCGGCAAGCCCGGGGTCCAACTGGAAACAGGCGGACGGTCCGTTCTAGTCTCCTCCGGTCTCCCTCCCTCCACGTTCCCGGAAGGGAGCGAAAGAAAAGAAAAAAAGGAGTCGCCACTCTGCAGACTGAATTCGCAAGCGCAGTTGTCTCCCAGACACGGCACCCAACCGCACAGGCCCTGTGGGGAACCAAAGCTCATTGTTTAGTACAGTGCTCTGCACACAGTAAGCGCTTAATCAATACGAGTCCGTCTGCGTAGTCCTCCGGGGACCTAATTCCTGCAGCATGGAAGGAGACCAACTCTGCTCAGAGAGGGGGAAGAAGAGGTGCTGGGCCCTCTAGACCGCAAGCTCATTGTGGGCAGGGAATGTGTCTACCAACTCCATTATGTCGTGCTCTCCCAAGCGCTTTCGTGCGGTGCTCCGCACACAGAAAGCGATCGACAAATTCGATCGACTGCGATCTCTGGGAGCGATTTAGTGTTTCCAGTCCGGTCCCTGCCCTCCCCCAGCTCCGTGCCTCCAACCCACCCTGTGTGGGCACGTGGGGAAGGCTGCTCCGGCCGCGACTCCAAGACGGCTTGTCCGAGCTTTGTACCCGGGTTTCCTCGTCCAGTTTCGAGTCTGCCTGCCCGCGGCATGTGCCCGCGAGCCGGAGCAGAGGGGGGCATCCCCCTCTGCTCAGGTGACTCACATCACATGCAAGAGCGCTCCGGACCAGAGGAGCCCTGGCATCCAGCTAGGCCCGGGGCCAGGCACGGCTCTGGCTACCCTCCGGACAGCTTCCAGGTGGTTCCCATTTGTCGCCAGCTGAGGCTGAAGAGTCCAACATAGCTCCCCTCAACCCAACACAGACGTTCTCCAAAAAGCAGCCCTCTCTTCCCAGGACTCTTGGACAAGGAGCACTGCCCGGTCCCGGTCCCAGAACTCCTTTACCGGAGCTCTCCCGGGGAGGCCGTCCCTTTTGCTCACCAGGTTCACGCCCACCTGAAGATGAAGCATGATAGCCTAGGGCAGATCGACTTCCCCTAATCAATCAATCAATCAATCGTATTTATTGAGCGCTTACTATGTGCAGAACACTGTACTAAGCGCTTGGGAAGTACAAATTGGCATCACATAGAGACAGTCCCTACCCAACAGTGGGCTCACAGTCTAAAAGGGGGAGACAGAGAACAGAACCAAACATACCAACAAAATAAAATAAGTAGGATAGAAATGTACAAGGATGCGGCCTTACGCATCCCCTAGGATGCGGAGGCCCATTTCTAGACATTTTCCTAATGTCAGGGTCTACACTATCCCTTCCCAGAGGAAAAGCCAAGCTCAGTCAATCAATCGACGGCATTAAGCGCTCGACAAATACGGCTGAATGAATTTACTGAGCGCTGCGGGCAGGGCACAAAGTGCTTGGAACATTTGTACAACAGAATTGGTAGAGGTGATCCCTGCCCACAGGAGCTTACAGTTTACAGGGGGAGGCGGGAATCAAAATAAAATTATGGATAAGGGAAATAGATTATTAAGGATATTACATAAGTGCTGAAGGGCTGAGGTTAGTATTCAAGGGCTTTAGAAGTACGCAGCCCAAGTGCAGGGGGGAAGGCGGAGAGGAGAAATGAGGGCTTAATCAGGGACGGCCTTTTGGAGGAGGTGGGATTTTTGAAGGCGGACAGAGAGATGGACTGACCGATACAAAGGGAAGGGAGTTCCAGGACAGAGGGAAGATATGGCAAAGGTTGTTGAGGAGACAGATCCAAGTACAGAGAGTAGAGGAGCGGGGTTTGGGAACTTGCCAAGGGGTAGGCCAGTAGACAGATTTTCCGGGTGCCCCCTCCAATGAGTGCTTGGCACAGAGTAAGCGCTTTATACCATCATTTTTATCTTGGGAAACGCTTCCACCTGGATTCCCTTCAAAGCCCTACTGAGAGCTCACCTCCTCCAGGAGGCCTTCCCACACCGAGCCCCCTCCTTCCTCTCCCCCTCCTCCCCCTCCCCACAGCACCTGTATATATGTTTGTACAGATTTATTACTCTCTGTTACTTGTACATATTTACCATTCTATTTCTTTTATTTTGTTAATATGTTTTGTTTTGTTGTCTGTCTCCCCCTTCTAGACTGTGAGCCCGCTGTTGGGTAGGGACCGTCTCCACAGGCTGCCAACTTGCACTTCCCAAGTGCTTAGTACAGTGCTCTGCACACAGGAAGCGCTCAATAAATACGATTGAAAAAATGAATGAATGGAGGAGCAGAAGCAGCGTGGCTCAGTGGAAAAAGCCCGGGCTTTGGAATCCGATTTACTTCTATCTACCCAGTGCTTAATACAGTGCCTGGCACATAGTAAGCGCTTAACAAATACCGAAATTATTATTAAGTCACTTCACTGGGCCTCAGTTATGTCATCTGCAAAATGGGGATTAAGACTGTGAGCCCCGTGTGGAACATGGACTGGGTCCAACCTGATTAAACTGTATCCACCCCTGCGCTTAGTACAGTGCCTGGCAAGTAGTAAGTGCTTAATATCATTAGAAAACGTACAAAAAAACCCTCAATATGAAGTGCGAGGGGCCTCCAATAGGCCTCAGATGGGCATGTATCCTCACCATGGATCCCTTAAGGACCTTTCCTCCCTCCTTTCCCATCTCCTTCCCTCCTCCTTTCCCATCTCCTTCCCTCCTCCTTTCCCATCTCCTTCCCTCCTCCTTTCCTTTCTCCTTCCTTCCTCCTTTCCCTTCTCCTTCCCTCCTTTCCCATCTCCTTCCCTCCTCCTTTCCCATCTCCTTCCCTCCTCCTTTCCCATCTCCTTCCCTCCTCCTTTCCCATCTCCTTCCCTCCTCCTTTCCCATCTAATTCCCTCCTCCTTTCCCTTCTCCTTCCCTTCTCCTTTCCTCCTTTCCCATCTCCTTTCCTCCTCCTTCCCCTCCTCCTTCCCTTCTCCTTTCCTTCCTCCTTTCCTTCTCCTTTCCTCCTTTCCCATCTCCTTTCCTCCTCCTTCCCCTCCTCCTTCCCTCCTCCTTTCCTCCTCCCCTCCTCCTTTCCTCCTCCTTTCCCATCTCCTTTCCTCCTCCTTTCCCATCTCTTTTAGACTGTGAGCCCACTGTTGGGTAGGGACTGTCTCTATATGTTGCCAACTTGTACTTCCCAAGCGCTCAGTACAGTGCTCTGCACACAGTAAGCGCTCAATAAATACGATTGATGATGATGATGATGATGACCTGAAGTTTCTGGAGCTAGAATGGGTGTGCCGTGGGGACTACTTAGGCTCCAAACCCCAAACCGGTAGATCCATATTCGGTGTCCGCCGAAACTCTAGACACCTCCAGACTCCAGACTTCCATCGGTCCGGGACAGCCGGGCCCTGCTCCCCCTTCCCAAGGATGTCCCCCTTCCCCTCCCCTTCAAGCCCACTGTTGGGTAGGGACCGTCTCTATATGTTGCCAACTTGTACTTCCCAAGCGCTTAGTACAGTGCTCTGCACACAGTAAGCACTCAATAAATACGATTGATTGATTGACTGATTCATAGGCCCCGGCTGCCTCTATAAGGGTTCTTTCTGCCCCTGGCAGGATTGCCACCTCTTCTCATTTTGGGCCACATTCCTAGCTGGAATAATGAACTTCCAGGGAGATGAGCATGGACTTTCCAGGGGAACTCTGCTCGGGAGAACTTATTTGCTCGTGCTGAGAGTAGACCACAACGACTGCCAGGGACGCTCCCCACTCCCTGACATTCATCCCACCTCATCCCCCTACTCTCAGTTCAGCCATCCCTGGAAAAAAAAAAAAAAACTCAGGTGCCCAATCTATAGCCCTGGACAGATAGGTAAGTCAGAGGCCAGAGGAGATAATAATAATAATAATAATAATGATGATGGTATTTGTTAAGCGCTTACTACGTGCAAAGCACTGTTCTAAGCACTGGGGAGATACAAGGCGATCAGGTTGTCCCATGTGGGGCTCAGTCTTAATCCCCATTTTACAGATGAGGGAACTGAGGCACAGAGAAGTGAAGTGACTTGCCCAAAGTCACACAGCTGACAATTGGCGGAGCCGGGATTTGAACCCATGACCTCTGACTCCAAAACCCATGCTCTTTTCCACTGAGCCCTGCTGCTTCTCCTAAGGAGATGTCCTTAGGAGCCAATAATTAGCTAGAGTAGCAGCATGGCCTAGTGGAAAAAGCACAGGCCCTGGGTGTCCGAGGACCTAGGTTCTAATCCTGGTTCCGCCACTTGTCTGCTATGTGATGTGGGGCAAGTGCCTCAGTTACCTCATAAGGAAAATCAATCAATCAATTGTATTTATTGAGTGTTTACTGTGTGCAGAGCACTGTATTAAGCGCTTGGGAAGTACAAGTTGGCAACATATAGAGCCCAACAGTGGGCTCACAGTCTAAAAGGGGGAGACAGAGAACGAAACCAAACATACTAACAAAATAAAATAAATAGAATAGATATGTACAAGTTAAATGAATGAATGAATGAATGAATGAATGAATGGTCAGCTGTGTGACTTTGTTAGTATGTTTGGTTTTGTTGTCTGTCTCCCCCATTTAGACTGTGAACCCACTGTTGGGTAGGGACTGTCTCTATATGTTGCCAACTTGGACTTCCCAAGCGCTTAGTACAGTGCTCTGCACACAGAAAGCGCTCAATAAATACGACTGATTGATTGACTGATTGACTGGGACTGTGGGCCCTATGTGGGACAGGGAGTATGTCCAACCTAATTATCTTCTATCCACCCCAGCGCTTAAGTACAGTGCCTGGTACATAGTAAGGGCTTAACAAATGCCATTAAAAATAAATAAATAAATAGATAAATAAATAAATAAATAAATAAATAATACATGAATAAATGAATGAATGAATGAATGAATAAATGAATGAATAAATAGATAAATAAATAAATAAAAAATAAATAAATATAAGGGTCCCTGAGTTCAAGAACTCATTGCAAGCTTCCAAAGTCTCAATGAGGTAGCCCCCCCACCCCCCGCTCGCCAAGTCTGCCCAGACTGTTGGAGCCAAATTTTCAGGCAGAGACCTCCCTGTTTGCAAGCTGCTCCCGGGGCGGGAGAGGAGAGGCAGAGACAGCAACCAGCTGCCTCCCAGAGACCAGACTGCTAAGGCCAGAACCGAGAGGGGCCCCAGCGAAGACTTTCCACCGAGATAGGAGAAATCCCAGCTGCCGGGAGGAGGGGAAGGGAGAAAGAGAACAAAGCCAAGAACCACCAGGCCCCCAAAGAGAAAGAACATGGAGTGAGTTGGTCCAGAATGGGCCCCTCATGAGGCCCGGGCCTTTGAGATGTTCCCTCATTACTGGAGCGGCCCTCTCCTCCCCTGTCTCTGCGGCCCCCTCCCCTCAGCATCTGTTTGAATCCCGTCACATACATCAGGCTTCCCATTCCAATCACTCCCCCTTGGCCAGCAGGAAGTGGACAGGAAAATATTCCCCAGAGGCTCCCAGCCCCTTGTCCGGAGAGCGGCAGGGACACGACTGGTTTGAGGTGGCTACCTCCTCCTTCTCACCTCTCCCAATCAACGAAAATAATAATAATAATAATGATGGTATTTGTTAAGCGCTTACTGTGTGCAAAGCACTGTTCTAAGCACTGGGGGGGGGGGGGGGATACAAGGTGATCAGGTTGCCCCACGTTGGGAAGGGACTGTCTCTCTATGTTGCCAACTTGGACTTCCCAAGCGCTTAGTACAGTGCTCTGCACACAGTAAGCGCTCATTAAATACGACTGATTGATTAATCCCCATTTTACAGATGAGGGAACTGAGGCACAGAGAAGTCAAGTGACTTGCCCAAAGTCACACAGCTGACAATCGGGATTTGAACCCATGACCTCTGACTCCAAAGCCCGGGTTCTTTCCGCTGAGCCACGCTGCTTCTCTGAGCTCAGAAAAGCATTTAATGGGCACTTCTGACCTGATTATAATAATAATAATGGCATTTGTTAAGCACTTATTATGTGCAAAGCACTATTCTAAGCGCTGAGGGGGATACAAAGTGATCAGGTTGTCCCCCGTGGGGCTCACAGTCTTCATCCCCATTTTACAGACGAGGTAACTGAGGCTCAGAGAAATTAAGTGACTTGCCCAAGGTCACACAGCAGACACGTGGCGGAGCCGGGATTTGAACGCAAGAGCTCTGACCAAGAGCCCATGCTCTTTCCACTGAGCCGCGCTGCTTCTCCCAGTTGAATGCCATTATCGTTATCAAGCGCTTAGTACAGTGCTCTGCACACAGTAAGCGCTCAATAAATACGATTGATGACTAGGCACAGAGCACAGTGATCCTTGGGGAAGGGCAGCTGAGTTACCAGGCACAATTCCTGTCCTTAAGGGGTTTACAGTCTAGCAGAGGTGGTCTCCCTTCGGCAGGAGGCCAAGGGAGATGGAATTACCGCGAGGGATGGGAACCAGATTCCCCTGAAGTTCTGTTTATTAAAGCAACACACTCTGAGGATCGGTTAAAAGGCGGTTTTACCACTGTTCAGAGAGATGGAGGTGGGTTTTTTTCCTTTCCTAAGATCAGCCTGGAAAAAGGCTCTCGGGTTCATCCAAAAAATGCCACCGCAGGCCCAATCCGCTAAGGGTGGCACTGGTAGTCCGCTCCCTTAAGCCAACAGGGATGGGGACCCTGGGCTAAAACATCTTCCCCAGAAGGCGGAAAGGGAAAATTCCAGGCACTAATCAGGATTCGCCCTCCAGACCTACAGCTTAGTACAGGGCTCTGCGCACGGCGAGCGCTCAATAAATGCCGCTGATTGACTTGGCGCGGATAAAGCACGGACAGTATCGCTCGAGACACGACGGTGAGGATCAGGCGGGGGGCTACTGGAGGCCCAGGCCCAGAATGGGAGTGGGCAACCAGGCCACAAACGGGAGGGTGGGGGGAAAGGGAAGTCAGCTCTCCCGCTCCTGACAGGACAGTGATCTCCATCTGTCTTAGGAACAGCTGCTTTAGAAACTTAACCCTTTCCTCAGAAAGGAACGATCCCACTTCACTGCAAAAACAAGCCACGGGCCCCCACATCATAATCAGCAACACCTTCTACTGGGTGCCAAGTACTGTGCTATGGGTCAGAGAATCAACAATACAAGCAAGAGGCAGTGCCTGCCCTTCGGGAGTTTACAATCTCCTAGGGGAGCCGGGCAGACAGACAGCAGACAGAGCTGAGGGAGGTTTGGTTTGAGGTTCACCGCTGACTCAGTTTCCCCTCACCCCGAGAACGGATGATTGTCCCAGGCTTTCCTTATTTGATCCCAGCCCCAGCCGGAACCTGGAAAAGGAATGTTTCTTTTTCACTTCGGAGGAAAGATCAATGGGATTCCTTTATCAGTCCCATCCCCGGCCCCACGCCCCATCAACTGCAAACCCCTGATGCACCTTTAGCACTTCATTAAACACTACTCATTCATTCCTTCATTCAATCGCATTTATTGAGCGCTTACTGTGTGCAGAGCACTGGACTAAGCGCTTGGGAAGTCCAAGTCGGCAACATCTAGAGACGGTCCCTACCCAACAGCAGGCTCACAGTCTAGAAGCGGGAGACAGACAACACCACAAAACCTACTCATAATACCCTACTGTTTAAGTATTTATCAGAAAATGTGCTTATAGAAGTACTTACTCATCTCCACATCCATTTTCCTTTCATCCACCTCCTTCTGTAAGTTATGTTGCATCCATCCACCCCACTAACCTGCAGGCCCCTTGCGGGCAGGGTGTCTTTTACTGTGCTCTCCCAAACACTCAGTACGGCGCTCTGCATCTATCAGGAGTTCAATCGATACAACTGATTGAAAAACCAGCTGAGACCACGTGCTAAGCGCTCAGTACAGTGCTCTGCACACAGTAAGCGCTCAATAAATACGATTGAATGAATCAAGGGCTCGATGTAGTCAGCGGAAGGAAGGAGGGAAGGAAGGAAGAGCAGCCTGGACAGGAAGAAAGAGCAGCCACGGCCCAAAGCCGAGGCACGGGGGGGTGGTCTAGATTTCCCACTACGCAATGACCTTGTAGGCTCGCCAGCCCCCACTCAAGGGGCTTGGGAGTCAGAGGTTGTGGGTTCTAATCACCACTCTCCCCCACTTGTCTGCTGTGTGACTTTGGGCAAGTCACAACTTCTCCCTGCCTCAGTTATCTCATCTGTAAAATGGGGATGAAGACTGTGAGCCTCACGTGGGACAACCTGATTCCCTTGTATCCCCCCCACCAGCGCTTAGAGTGGTGTTTGGCACATAGTAAGTGTTTAACAAATGCCCCCACTATTATTATTAAGAAGTAGCGTGGCTCAATGGAGAGAGCACGGGCTTGGGAGTCAGAGGTCAAGGGTTCAAGTCCCGGTTGTGCCAATTGCCAGCTGGGTGACCTCAGGGTAGTCACAACTTCTCCGGGCCTCAGTTGGTTCATCTGTAAAATGGGGATGAAGACTGTGAGCCCCACATGGGACAACCTGATCACCTTGTAGCCTCCCCAGCGCTTAATACAGTGCTTTGCACACAGTAAGTGCTTAACAAATGCCATCATCATCATCATTGAGAGGGAACCCCTTTAGATCTCTCAGATCCCAGTATCTGTGAATGTAGAACACCTGTGCCCGACTGCTGGAGAATCCCCGGTGGGGGAGGAGAGCAGGTACTGTCCACGGGGAAGATCTGCATTATTCATTTATTCAATCATATTTATTGAGCACTCCCTGTGTGCAGAGCACTGGACTAAGCGCTTGGGAAGTCCGAGCCGGCAACATATAGAGACGGTCCCTACCCAACAACGGGCTCACGGTCTAGAAGGGGGAGACAGACGACAACACAAAACACGTGAACAGGTGTCAAGTTATCAGAACAAACAGAAATAAAGCTAGATGCACATCATTAACCAAATAAATAGACTAGTAAATATGTACAGGTAAGATAAATAGAGTAATAAATCTGTACAAACATATATACAGGTGCTGTGGGCTCCAGCACGCCTTCCCCCTTTCTCACCCCGGTAATGGCGGGGAGGGGAGCCATTTTGGAAGCAGTGGGGCCTAGGAGTCTAAATTATAATTATGGTATTTGTTAAGTGCTTATTACGGGCCAGGCGAAGGGTACGTAAGAGGGGCTGCTCGGTTATTTTCGTGTCAAAATTGAAGACAAGGCCTTTCCGTTCCAGGGGTCGCTCCGCACATCACCTAGCCTGTCCAAGTGGTTCCTTCCACCTCCGAAGCAGCTTTACCTACCAGTCCCACCGTCCACATGAATCACCCCAGGCTAGGAAAGCGGTGAGCACACCTGCCAGATGTCACCACCGTGGGAGAGTCATCCTTCAACAGCTTCCACAGACTCGCGCTCACTCGGCTCCAGCCTCGGGGCCTCTCAGCTGCAGAGCTGGAAGGCGGCGGAAAACCATCCGGGGCCCGGGAGTAAGGCGCAGGGGCGAGGCGAGAGACAAAATGGGGAAGGACATGTACCAAGAGGGGGCTGTCTGTTCCAGAAAGGCCTTAAATTAGAGACTTGTGAATAATTCACCGGGAGATCAGAATCTCTTGCCTGGACTCATCCATTATTTATCAAAATAATTGAACCGTACTACTGTGCTTCCTGCCATCTAAAAATGGATCGGACCATTAAGGCCAAGAACAAGTTGGGAGGGCACTTTCCACACAGCTTCTCCGGAAGGGTCGGTGGGGGTAAGCAATATGATTCACCGGCAAAGTAGAAGTAAGAGAAAAGTCCCACACACCGCTCACGGTTGACTGGAATGGTGCTTGTTCCTGGTACCACCGTTCGAAATCTGGAAGCCCTGATGTCCTTTCTCCAGCGGAGATTTTACGCCGTGAGACAGGAACTGCGGTGTCTTCACACACCTCCTCGTATCTCATACAGTCCCACTCCCATCCAGGGCCGTCTCTGAGCGTTTCAGGATGGAAACTTCACACCCCAGTGCCCGGGTGGAAGAACTGGCTGAGGACTTTGTCAGTACCAAAGTAGGAGAGGTCATTTCCCGCCAACAATCGACCCTCACTGGTCACCTACTGTATGCAGAGTATTGTACCGGGCACTTAGGAGAGTACAAACAGAGTAAGAAAAATGGTCCTCATCCTCAAGGAGCCTACAATCTAATGGGAGCGGCTGGCGAGCGCAAGCCATTCACAACTGAAAGAAGCAACGCTATAGCTCTCCTTAGCAGAGATATGGAAGGGTAAATAGGGAAAGAAGCTTAAATTAATCTAACTGGAGAATGGGCACATATGTTAAGGTTAGGGGTGAAAACCTAAGTGACAAAGGTAGCAAGATGGATTCTGTATTCAAGAAGTTCTGCTAAAAGGCTTATTTTTACTAAGGGTTTCAGATATAACGTGACAGCAGAACATAGGAATATTCTTTGGATGGTGACATTGCAAACTTCTGCCCGGATAGAACGCAGTGAGTCATCGGAAGAAACCGTTCTGCAGATGCACACGACACTGGACACCAGATGAGTGCAGTGCGAGTTTTCCTTAATGCGGGATTTTGCAAGAATACAACCCCGACATTATAGGAGAATTTGGCAACTGGAAGGGGAAGAGTCAAATTCCAGGGCTAAACTGGGATCCAGGAAATTTACTTTATAGTCAAGTCAACTGTCCCCTGCTTAGGAAGGAAATGAAGGACCCAAGTAACCAGGTTAACATGCCACATTCCACTCACAGTCCCTCCACCAGGTTGAGGTGGGGCAAAGTCAGTTCTGGGGCCTCACCTGTTCTCCATCTACACCCACTCCCTCAGAGAACTCACAGGCTCCCACGGCTTCAACAACTATCTCTATGCAGACGATTTCCAAACCAACAGCTCCAGACCCGACCTCTCACCTCCTCCGCAGTCCCACATTTCCTCCGCCTTCCGATCGTCGCTTCTTGATTGTCCTGAGGACACCTCGCACTTAACGTGACCAAAACGGAACTCCTCATCTTCCTGCCCAAATCCTGTCCTCCCACCCACTTTCCCATTACTGTAGACAACACCTCCATCCTCCCTGCCTCACAAACCCTTAACCTTGGCATTAACCTTGACTCATCTCTCTTTCAACCCGCATATTCAGTCTGTCACCAAATCCTTTTGCTTCTTCCTCCCTAATGTCCCTAGAAACAGCCCCCTCCTCTCCATCCAAACTGCTACCACGCTGGTCCCAAGGACTTATTAGAAGTCTGCCTCAACTATTGGATCAGCCTCCTGGCTGACCTCTCAGCCTCCAGCCTGTTGCCCAGATCATTTTTTATAAAGACATTGAGTCCACGTCTCCCTATCCTCGAAAACTTCCGATGGTTGCATTAAACAGGAACTCCTTACCATCTGCTTTAAGGCACTCAATCATCTCTCCCCTTTCAATCTAACCTCACTAATAGCCACTAAAACCCCGCCCGCACGCTTCACTCCTCTAAATGCCAACCTTCTCGATTCTCACCGACATCTCTCTAGCCTGAAACCCCCTCCCCAGTCATATCCGACAGACCACTCACTTCCATCTTCAAAGCCTTACTTCAAAAAAAACCCAACACACCTCCTCCAAGAGGCCTTCCCTAACTAACCCGTCCATCCGTCCCCATCCCACTTCACCTGTGCACTTGGGTCTATACACCAAAAGCACTTTCTTTCCCCAACCCAACCCCACATCACCATTAAGCACTTAAGACACTCACCCGATGCCAGCCCCCAGCACTCACATACCACATCTGTGGTTTTCCCTTCTCTGTCTCCCCGGCTAGACTGTAAGCTCCTTGAAGTCAGGAATCACATCTAATCTAGTGTATTGCCCTCTCCAAAATACTTGGTACACAGATCTGCGCCCAGTAAGTCCTCGAGAAATACCATTGATTGACGGATTTGAGTCCTCAGCAGTTGGAAGTCAGGATTGGCAAGTAGACTTTAAAAAACAAGCGACACCATCCTGGTTTTGTTCTACTGTTGGGTTCAAAAAGAGGCACGTTGATGCGAAACGCTAAGTAAAAGCTGTAGCGGTTCTAAAACCCTGCTTATCTAAAACCCAGCGCTTAGAACAGTGCTTTGCACATAGTAAGCGCTTAATAAATGCCATTAGTATTATCCGTGGTGTCACCTCTACTCACAAAAGTTAAACTTGAATCGTAAAAACAAAAGCTAAAATGCTACCCCAAATCTCAAAGTTTTCACCCAAATTTTTTAAAAATAGTTACCGACTGAGTTTTTTAACTAAAAAAAAAATCCTAAGCGTAAGTTATCCAGTCATTTATAATTAAGGGGTCAGTTCTCTACGTCTGAGATTTTTAAGTATTTTAAAAAGGATTTTGTAAGATAACACTGGATAATGATACGGTCTGTATGCCTCTGAAATGCCCCCTTTTCTGTCTTTTGAATCTTTATTTCTGTGCGTGGGAATGCCTTCCTCCGGGAGCGCCCACGGATGTGGATGCACAGCTCCCTAGGTGATTGTGGGTGGTTTACCTTCCTGCTCTCTCTACTTTATCTCTTTATTTGACTGTCTCTTTAAATCTCAGCAGAGTAGGGGGAGGGATGGGGAGGAGAAAGGAAATGCTGTCATTCCCGCTATCCCACTATCTGGCTTTTCCCCCAGCCACTTGGAACAGCAGGAACAATTCACAGTTAACTGGGGCTTTTGTAACGACAGGGTAGAGTAAAAGCTTTCCTGTTTGAGATCAAACGTGCTTTCCTTTGGGGGGTTAAGAGCAAACAGTAACCTTATCTTGTTCAGTGAGTCCTTGTGTCCTCAAGAGAAAGGGGAAGAATCACCTATGTTTTGTTGAAATTGTGCTACAGAAAGTCACTTTACAGAACTGTTTGAGGACAGTGTTGGTTGATTTTCACAATAATAAAAGCAGATATGGTTCCTGTCACATTCTCCTCCACTAACCAAAGCTATGGGGCTTATCACCATCATAATAATTACGGTATTTGCTTCATTCAATCAATCGTATTTATGGAGCACTTACCATGTGCAAAGCACTTTGCTAAGCGCTTGGGAGAGTACACTATAACACCATATAGACACATTCCTGCCCCGTGAGGGAAGCAGCGTGGACTAGTGGAAAGACCACAGGCCTGAAAATCAGAAGGACCTGGGTTCTAATCCCGGCTCTGCCACTTGTCTGCTGCGTAACCTTGGGCAAGTCACTTCACTTCTCTGTGCCTCAGTTCCCTCATCTGTAAAACGGTGATTAAGACTGTGAGCGCCATGTGGGACAGCGACCGTGACCATCCGTGTTAGCGTGTATCTAGCCCGGAGGCTGCCTGACACATAGTAAGCGCTTAACAAATACCATTATTACTATGTGCTAGACACTGGGGTAGATAAGATCGGATTAGACCTAGCCCTGTCCTACATGGGGCTCACAGTCTAAGTGGGAGGGAGAACAGGAACCGAATCCCCAATCTTACAGATCAGTCGTATTTATTGAGCACTTACTGTGTGCAGAGCACTGTACTAAGTGCTTGGGAACATATAGAGACAGTCTCTACCCAACAATGGGCTCATAGTCTAGAAGACTGAGGAAAGATGAGGAAACTTAGATGAAACTTAGATGAGGAAACCTAGATGAGGAAACTTATGCCCAGAGGAGTTAAGTGACTTTCCTAAGGTCACAAGAAGCGGCAAAGCCAGAAGAACCCAGGTCTCCCGATTCCCAGGACTTTGCTCTTTCCACTAGGCCACGCTGAATTAATGTACCACCTAAAGCTACCATGAGATTTCATTATCCCAGTAGCCTTGAATTGCCGAGGGCTCTGACCGGGATCCTGCCAGCCCTGGAGAGGAGTGAAATTCCACAACTTGCCATAGCCAAACCTCTCCTCTTTCTAAGAATCTGGCTGAGGATAGGGTTGGCACTCAGATTTTGAAAAAAATCTGACTCCTGAGCAATCCATCCTCTCCCTGGAGCGCTCAGCAGGAATGCCAGCAAGTCCATGGCTTGAACTGCATTTTTCGCTCCATAGGAAACCTCCTTGGAAGCTGGGATGAGATACAGATCAATGCACCTTGTCAGGTTCCTCCACTTCAACGCGGGCTCATCTATGATCCACATGATGCAGAAGAAGATCAGTGAATTGCTGCTACCATTTCTTTAGGATTCCCTTTCACTGATAAAGATGCAAATGCCCTTAATGCCCTACAGAATTATCAATGGCAGACTGGGTAGCCCTTCCATTCCATCACCAATCAATAGTGTTTACTGAGCACAGAACACTGTACTAAACGCTTGGTGGAGCCCAATACAAGAGACTTGGAATACGTGTTCCCGGCCCACAGTGAGCTTACAGTCTAGAGGGAAGCGTGCATCAGCCCCGCATGCTTCTTTGGTTGGCTTGTCCTTGACACCAGGCTTCTGGAGAGGTCTTTTTCATTGGGATCCAGACACATATATTACTCGCTTTGCTGTAAGCAGTCCTTGATCTCCGGATGTTACTCGTCAAACCAGTCTTGGTGGCATTAGCTTACGGTGCCCGTGGCGCTTACTGGCAGCCAGTCATTATCACTTTCCTTTTACAAACTCATGTTAGCACATGCAGCTCGAATACTGGAATCTCAGCAGTCTGCCAAGGAGTTGTCTTAACACACCTTGCCGATGATTTCAATTTCCAGCTTTCTGGTCAGCCGGAGAGGTGCTTTGGATGCCACTGGTCCCCACTAGACCGTACGCTCATTGTGGGGAGGAAATGCGTCTCTTTATTGCTATGCTGTACTCTCCCAAGCGCTTAGTACAGTGCTTTGCACACAGTAAGCGCTCAATAAACACGAGTGAATGAATGAATAAGCCTTGCAGAGGATTTGCACCCTCCCTTCACCTCTCCCTCAACCCCAGAGCGCTTATGTACATATTCTTTATCTATTTATTTATATTAATATCTGTCTCCCCCTCCAGACTGTAAGCTTCTCGTGGGCAGGGAACATTTCTACCAACTCTGTTATACTGTACTCTCCCAAGCCCTTAGTGCAGTGCTCTGAACACAGTAAGCGCTCCATAAATACGATTGAGAGAAGGTTTTTATTGGGCCTTGTGCTTGGCAGGTGCTCAATAAATCTTATTGATGATGATCTGGCACTGACCGGTCACGTTTCCTACAAAGTTGCGATAATCAGAAACTCCTTCACATTGCACGGGGCCATTCTTGTTCTAGGACAGAAAGAGAATTTTTATCCAGGAATACAGTTACGGTCATGAAGAACAGCGCCTGTCCTTCAAACTTTTCCGTTCCGGGCACCTATATACTCTGTCCCTTGCTAAGATGGGTCATTTGTAATTTGTAGCATGCGACTCTTCTTTTCCATTTAGCCCTTCGAATTGCGATCAACCCTGACGGATGCACGGTGAGCTGCTCTGTCTGACATCACTGCTTCCCCACAGTCCGCTCTTCTGTTACAGCTTGAGATTGGGTTCCCCAGTCTTTATCCCTGCTTTTAGTCACTTCATTTTGCCTCACTATCCAGCAGCTGTTTGGCTGGCCTTCTCTCCGCAACCCAGACCAACAAAATCGTCCAGCCACTTTATGCTGATGGGACAGTTAAAAAGCCAAACGTGGAATTTGGAGTCCAGGCTGGGGGCGGTGGGGGGAGGCTGTCTTGCGATTTTAGAAAAGACAGGACCCTCCTACGGCTCTGAAAACTTCAGTGTGATCCGAGGTTTTATGCCACGCTACTATCACACTTTATCAGTCCTCTCCCAGTCCTCTCCCAGCCCTCGCGCTGGGCTTGGTTTTCTGCTTCAGTGGCTAACAGTATGTCATTGGCCTGCGTGCTTCCTAGAGAGAGGAGAATTCAGAGGAACTGCAAACAATGTGAAATGACAACGGAATCAATTAGCTATTACCACTTGGATCTGGAGTACAGGCATGATGCTTCCTGTTGTTAAGTATCCAGAGAGTGGAGGTGATAGTTCTACCCTGAATTTTGGCATACTTGCTAAGTGGGAGACTTACTGTCGATTTTTCTAGCCGGTGACCTGGGGATACAACAGGGTTCCTGGAAGCTGGCATCAGCCTACAATTCTCAGATCCTGGACAATACCTAGGGATACAACAGGGTTCCTGGAAGCTGGCCTCAGCCTACAATTCCCAGATCCTGGGCCTCACAAAGGTCTGACCTGCTCCTGACCATTAAATGGAGCATCTGATAAATGTCACCACCCTACTCCTGTTAAGTGGAAAAGACGCGCAATCAATCAGTGGTATTTATCTAACATTTACTGTGTGCAGAACACTGTTCTAAGCACTTGGGAGAATACAACAGAGTTAGCAGACACCTTTTTAATGGTATTTGTTAATCGCTTAGTGTGTGCCAAGCACTGTATGAAGCACAGGGGTAAATTCAAGCTAATGAGGTTGGACACAGTCCATGCCCCACGTGGGAACTCATAGTCTTAATCCCCATTTTACAGGTGAGGTAACTAATGATGTCTAAGATCATAAATCTCAGTTTCATCAAAGTTACCTACAAACCACAACAACCAACAACGGAACGATGCTCAATAAACCATAGCTATTGAGAGGATGGGCTACAGGGGGCTAAGCAACAACTGAAGGGGGTTAAATTACAATAGAGCAAGCAGAAGGAAAACTCTGAGGACGTGGTTAAGCCAACCATGTGGCATTGCTGTGGAACAGCTGCAGAGGTTTGCAGTGGAGAGGGAACGGCCCGCTTTGAGAAAAGGCACTGGGCTTGTCGGTGAATTTACCGTTAGTGCAGCACACTGCAACAATCCCTAAAAATAGCTGTCAACTGCAGAGCAAAAGCATTTTCATGGAGCATTTTCAACTTCTGGTCGCCCACAGGCCTTTTCATTGCACACAACACGGACAGAAATTATGTCTTTAGCATCAGTTTGAACAAAGACGTTATAATAATATTCAAAATACCTGTTGTGCATTCTTTGGACAGAGCACGGGCTTGGGAGTCGGAAGGACCTGGGTTCTAATCCCTGCTCCACCACTTGTCTGCTGTGTGACCTTGGGTGAGTCACTTCACTTCCCTGTGCCTCAATTCCCTCATCTATAAAATGGGGATTAAGACTCAGCCCCATGTGGGACAGGGACTGCGTCCGACGTGATTAGCTTGTATCTACCCCGGCGCTTAGAACATATGTAAGCACTTAACAAATACCATAATTATTAAGTCAGAGGTGGTTGGAGAAGAGAATTTGGTGGCTTCAGGTCATGATACCGGGATGGAGGGGGACAGAAACGTGAGAGAACAAGGAGGACAAAAAAAAAAAAATTAGGCAAAAAGGAAACAAGGTTCAAAGGAGGCTGACAGCAAAGCAGCTCCTATGTGGATTTCAAATAAGGTTTATTAAGATTTGGTTTGGGGGAGAAATACCTTACTCACTTGGAGATGAGACAGATTTCAAGTACAAAAATATTTCCATTTTTATGCAATAATACACTAGGGGGCTGATCATTTGCATCACCAGATTTGCAGGGGAAAAAAAAAATAAAAGAAGAAATCAGGTCCATCCCTCCACCGTGTAGATATGAAATTATAGAAGCTCGGCTGGCCAGGGACGAGTCTACAGAACACTCTGCCGATTGATCTCTCCCCTACCAGGGTGATGGAGTGCCCTGCTTGGGGTGGTTACCCTTGTGCTATTCACGTGCTCGCATCTAAACCCTGGATGTGCGAGCAATTAATCGATTGGTACTTACTGTGTGCAGAACACTGTACTAAGCACTCAGGAGACAACATTCCCCACCCACAAGGAGCTTACAATCTGGAGGGGGAGAGGGACATTAAAAGAAATTACAGACATATACGTAAGTGCTGTGGGTGGGGTGAACACCAAGTGCTTATAGGGTAATAATAATAATAATGATGGCATTTGTTAAGCGCTTACTATGTGCAAAGCACTGTTCTAAGCGCTGGGGAGGATACAAGGTGATCAGGCTGCCCCACGTGGGGCCCACAGTCTTCATCCCCATTTTACAGATGAGGGAACTGAGGCCCAGAGAAGTGACTTGCCCAAAGTCACACAGCTGACAATTGGCGGAGCCGGGATTTGAACCCACGACCTCTGACTCCAAAGCCCGGGCTCTTTCCACTGAGCCAGAGCTAGCTGCATAGGTGATGCAGGAGGCAGAGGGAGTTGGATTGTGATCCCCATGTGGGACAGAGACTGTGTCTGACCTCATTAACTTGTATCTACCCCAGCCCTTAGAACAGTGCTTGACACACAGTAGGCGCTCAACAAATATAACAATAATAATAATGGAAAGGGAGGGCTCGGTTAGGGAAGGGCTTTTGGAGATGGGATTTTAGTGGGGCTTTGAAGTTGGGGAAGGGTGGTAGGTGGGTGAAGTTGGGAAGGGGGAGGGAGTTTCATGCCACAGGAAAATGTCTCCAGGCGCAGTCATCAATTGTAAGAGCCACATACCCTTGACTCACTTCACGGGGGTGATGCCCCATCTGTTGTTTCAACCGCTGCTGACTCAAGAGTCTGGAATCAGGGCCCGGGGTGTCTGTCAGCAGCTGGTGCCCCACTCCACATTCATTCACTCATTCAATCGTATTTATTGAGCGCTTACTGTGGGCAGAGCACTATACTAAGCGCTTGGGAAGTACAAGTTGGAAACAGCCCCTGTACTTTGGGCTCCAGGGCTGCTCATCAAACACATTTGTTGAGAGCTCACTGTGTACAGAGCACTGTACTAAGCACTTGGGAGAGTACAAGACGACAGACATATTAAATGCCCACAATGAGCTTACGGTCGTTAAGCTTACCTGATCACCTTGTGACCTCCCCAGCGCTTAGAACAGTGCTTTGCACATTGTAAGCGCTTAATAAATGCCATTATAAATAAATAAAGACGGTGATAATAATTGAGCCCCTTCCTTCCTCTCCCCCTTGTCCCCCTCTCCATCCCCCCCCATCTTACCTCCTTCCCTTCCCCACAGCACCTGTATATATGGATATATGTTTGTACATATTTATTACTCTATTTATTTATCTTACTTGTCCGTATCTATTCTATTTATTTTATTTTGTTAGTATATTTGGTTTTGTTCTCCGTCTCCCCCTTCTAGACTGTGAGCCCGCTGTTGGGTAGGGACCGTCTCTATATGTTGCCTACTTGTACTTCCCAAGCACTTAGTACAGTGCTCTGCACACAGTAAGCACTCAATAAATACGATTGATTGATTGATTGATTGATTGATTACAGTCTAGAGGAGGAGACAAGTCCAGAAGTCCAGAAGACGAGGCTGCCTGTGCAATGGTGGGCGCCCAGGGCAGGGCCGGATTTGGAATCTGCTCCGGCGGGAGGCTCCGGATTCCCAAGCAGGGGTTCCCCTGCTCTGTCTCCCCCTTTTCTCAGTAAGGCTGGAAGTCTGTTCCAATGCTAGCTAACAAATAGGCACCTTCAGCTTAGCCGGGGGAAGCAGGCTGCGAGGGGCTCAGCCACACCCCTGGTGCTATTTATTGAGCACTTACTGTGCGCAGAGCACTGTACTAACCGCTTGGGAAAGAACATTACGATAGAATTGGCAGACGCATTCCCTGCCTATAATGAGTTTATGTTTTTGGACACTGCTACCACATGATGATGACTATGGTATTCGTTAAGCGCTTACCATGTGCAAAGCACCGTTCTAAGCGCTGGGGGACACAAGGTGATCAGGTTGTCCCACGTGGGGTTCACAGTCTTAATTCCATTTTACAGATGAGGTAACTGAGGCACAGAGAAGTTAAGTGGCTTGCCAAAGGTCCCACAGCTGACGGAGCCGGGATTCAAACCCATTACCTCTGGCTCTTTCCACTGAGCCACTCCGCTTCTCCACATCACTTTCCTCCTGCGTTCTGACAAAAAGCTGGTGGGGGGGGGGGGTGGCGGCCACCAAAATAAGTTCTGGGTCGCTTCAAAAAGCAGAGGGGCAATGGCGGGTGGCAGACTGGAGGCTTATATCAATCAATCAATCAATCGCATTTATTGAGCGCTTACTGTGTGCAGAGCACTGGACTAAGCGCTTGGGAAGTACAAGCTGGCAACATATAAAGACAGTCCCTACCCAACAGTGGGCTCACAGTCTAAAAGGGGGAGACGGAGAACCAAACCAAACATACTAACAAAATAAAATAAATAGAATAGATATGTACAAGTAAAATAGAGTAATAAATATGTACAAACATATATACATATATACAGGTGCTGTGGGGAAGGGAAGGAGGTACGATGGGGGGGATGGAGAGGGGGACTGGGAGGCCTCAGGATTTCTCCTTGGGGCCTCAAACGGGACCTGAATCCCTGCTCAGTCAGGCCAGGGGAAATGAGGAAAGGGCTCAGGGGCGAATAAAGGTGAATAAGGGTGTGTTTTCCCTGGCAGAGGCGGCCCATCCCAGGCTCTAGCACGACTGGGCCAACTTTTCAGATTTCGATGATGGCCTCTGCCCGACAGCATTTAAGTCGGTGGCGAATGGGGGTCCTCCTCAGGGCTGAAAGGCCGCTTTCCCGTCTGGAGGAATCTTTAATGGACTCTAACTCAAGGCAGGCTGAGTTGGCACATAGTAGTGTTTCCTTAAATATCTATCTGCTCCCCCTCCACCGCTTTTAATGAATGCACATGAATCAGCGACAAAACCACTTTAGCCTGGAGTGAAACCGGGCAGTTACCTGGGCCTGGGCGCCCGACATTCCCCTTCCCGTTCCTCTTCCCATTCCCACTCCCGCCACGGGCAAGCAGGAAGTTCAAATCGGAGAGGGGGGGAGGGTCTGCCTTCTCATCTGCCCCCAGAAGAAGACCATTCCGCCTCCGGGCTCTCCCACTTTACAGCTCCTGGGTGGGAGGGAGATCCGGGAAGGAGGGGGAAAAAAAACCCACACAAAAAGCACCAAAACAAAAGGTATTTCTTTGATCTAATGAAAGGGGCAGGCCGGGAGGGGCGGTCACAGGCATCTCAATGGTTGTAGGATCCGGGAAAACAGCCGTCCCCCAGGTCTGGATTCCACAGCAAACAGCCCCGACCTCTCCCCACTGAGGCGGCAAAGGTTACGGTCAACCTGGGCAAGGAGCCTTCCATCAACTGTCCTTAACTAACAGGAAGAAATGCAAGTCCCTGGGCATGCAAGCTCTCTCCTGGCAAGGCCAAATCAAAGCAATCTGCCGAGCACACTACATCTACATGACATCTACTAGACTGTGAGCCCACTGCTGGGTAGGGACTGTCTCTATATGTTGCCTACTTGTACTTCCCAAGCGCTTAGTACAGTGCTCTGCACACAGTAAGCGCTCAATAAATACGATTGATGATGATGATGATGATCTAGTAGACTACCAAGAGTAAATCTCCAGCCCTAATCTCTCCCGCTCTGCAGTCTGGCATCTCCTCCTGCCTTCAACCCATCTCTACCCGGATGTCCTCCGGCCACCTCCAATTTAAAGCGTCCAAAAGAGAGCGCCTTATCTTCCCACCCAAACCTTGTTCTCCCCCACTGACTTTCCCATAATAATAATAATGGCATTTATTAAGCGCTTACTATGTGCAAAGCACTGTCCTAAGTGCTGGGGAGGTTACAAGGAGATCAGGTTGTCCCATGGGGGACTCACAGTCTTAATCCTCATTTTACAGATGAGGTAACTGAGGCATAGAGAAGTTAAGTGACTTGCCCAAAGTCACACAGCTGACAATTGGCGGAGCCGGGATTTGAACCCATGACCTCTGACTCCAAAGCCCATGCTCTTCCCACTGAGCCACGCTGCTTCGGCCATCCTTCCTGTCTCACAAGCTGGTGACCTTGTTGTCATTCTTCACTCTTCTCTGACATTCAATCCACACATTCAATCCGTCAGCAAATCCTGTCGGTCCCATCTTCACGACATCGCTAAAAACCGCCCTCTTCCTCTCCATCCAAACTGCTACCACGTTAAAATAATCACTCATCCTATCTCGCCCGGACGACTGCATCAGCCTCCTTGTTGACCTCCCAGCCTCCTGTCTCTCCCCACTTCAGTCCATACTTCACTCTGCTGCCCAGATCATCTTCCTTCAGAAACGTTCAGGACATTTCACCCTGCTCCTCAAAAAACTCCAGTGGTTGCCCATCTACCTCCGTATCAAACAAAAACTCCTCACCACTGGCTTTAAAGTAGTCCATCACGTTGTCCTCTCCTACCTCACCTCGCTTCTCTCCGTCTACAACCCAGCCCGCACACTTCGCTGCTCTAGTGCTAACCTTCTCACTGTGCCTCCATCTCACCTATCTGCAGCCATCCCGCTGTTTATTGTTGTATTGTACTTTCCCAAGCGCTTAGTACAATGCTCTGCCCACAGTAAACGCTTAATAGGATTGAATCCTCAAATCCGATTGAAAGTGGAACTATCTCCGCACTTCAAAGCCTTATGGAAGGCACATCTCCTCCGAGAGGCCTTCCCACACTAAGCCCCACTTTTCCTCATCTCCCACTCCCTTCTTCATCACCCTGACTTGCTCCATTTGCTCTTCCCCGCTCCCAGCCCCACGGCACTTAAGGACATCGGTAATTTCATTTATTTGTATTAATGTCTGTCTCCCCCCTTTAGACTGTAAGGTCATTGCGGGCAGGGAATGTCACTGTTTACTGTTGTTCTGTACTTTCCCAAGCGCTTAGTGCAGTGCTCTACATATAATAAGCACTCAATAAATACGACAATGAATCGGGCCCAGCGGCTGCTAGCTCTGGTTGAGCAGGGAAGCGACCCTCCCAGCCCGGGCCCCCAGCCGGCCCCCCTAGCCTGTGTTCAACTTGATTAATCTGTATCTATCCCAGTGCTTAGAACAGTGCTTAGCACATAGTAGGCACTTAAGTACCATAATTATTATTAGTAGGCTGATATGTTCTTGACCATCCGGGAAACCTGGATCTTCTTCCTTCCATGGCTTTGCCCTCTCCACTAGGCAGAAGACGGATGCCTGCAAATCCGGCAGCCAACCAATGGTATTTATTGAGCGCTTAGGGTGAAAGGGCACTGTACTAAGCACTTGGGAAAGTGCAATGCAACAGGGTTGGGAGAAGCGAGCCCTGCCCATAGGTTCCCCTCCCCCTCTGCCCAGAATTTCAATAAAGCCTTTCTTCTCAGGAGTTCAAAGCAGGTGGTGCTGCTCCCATTGTATAGATGGGAAAGCTGAGGCAAGAGACTAGCCGGGACCAGAACTTCAGGCTCCAGATTATTGGCCTGGTGCTCATGTGGCCTTTCCCACTGCTACCTCAAGTCTGCACAAAATGTGACTGTAAGCTCGTTGTGGGCAGGGAATCATCATCATCATCATCATCATCATCATCAATTGTATTTATTGAGCGCTTATTATGTGCAGAGCACTGTACTAAGCGCTTGGGAAGTACAAATTGGCAACATATAGAGACAGTCCCTACCCAACAGTGGGCTCACAGTCTAAAATCAATTGTATTTATTGAGCGCTTACTATGTGCAGAGCACTGTACTAAGCGCTTGGGAAGTACAAATTGGCAACATATAGAGACAGTCGCTACCCAACAGTGGGCTCACAGTCTTTGGAATGTGTCTGTTACATTGCTTAGTTCAGTGTTTTTCAGGGTTTTGTACGCAGTAAGTGCTCAATAAACACAACTGACTGAATCCACCAAATGGGGCCTGAACAGCCCATGAGAACGGGAAAGAAGGTCTGAAAGCAGATCCACAGCTGTGTCAAGGTCGGGCTAGGAAATATAGTCTCAGAAGGACCCATTTCCCTTCCTTCACTGCCCTCCTCTTTCTCTCGCCAGACCAACAAAGAGTCTCAGACCAAGCACAAGCAAAGAGAGCAAAGATATGAACCCTTGGCTAATGGGGTTCTTTGTCCACCTGGAACACAATGCTTGTACCCTAGGGTCAGGACAGGAAATAAGTAAAGAGAAGGGGACACATCAACCCTGCCCTCTCCCTGACTTTCCCATCACTGTTGACGGCACTACCATCCTTCCCGTCTCACAAGCCCGCAACCTTGGCGTCATCCTCGACTCCGCTCTCTGGGTCACCCCTCACATCCAATCCGTCACCAAAACCTGCCGGTCTCACCTCTGCATCATCGCCAAGATCCGCCCTTTACTCTCCATCCAAACTGCTACCCTACTCGTTCAATCCCTCATCCTATCCAGACTGGATTACTGCATCAGCCTCCTCTCTGATCTCCCATCCTCCTGTCTCTCCCCACTTCAATCTATACTTCACACTGCTGCTCGGATCATCTTTGTGCAGAAACATTCTGGGCACGTTACTCTCCTCTTCAAAAACCTCCAGTGGCTACCAATCAACCTACATATCAGGCAGAAACTCCTAACTCTCGGCTTCAAGGCTCTCCATCACCTCACCTCCCTTCTCTCCTTCTCCAGCCCAGCCTGCACCCTCCACTCCTCAGCCGCTAACCTCCTCACTGTGCCTCGTTCTCGCCTGTCCCACCGTCGACCCCCGGCCCACGTCCTCCCCCTGGCCTGGAATGCCCCCAATCCCTCTGCCCATCCGCCAAACTAGCTCTCTTCCTCCCTTCAAAGCCCTACTGAGAGCTCACCTCCTCCAGGAGGCCTTCCCACACTGAGCCCCCGTCCTTCCCCTCCCCATCCCCCCGCCTCACCTCCTTCCCCTCCCCACAGCACCTATATATATCTATATATGTTTATACATATTTATTACTCTATTTATTTACTTCACTTATTCATATTTACTCTATTTTATTTTGTTAATATGTTTTGTTTTGTTGTCTGTCTCCCCCTTCTAGACTGTGAACCCGCTGTTGGGTAGGGACCATCTCTATATGTTGCCAACTTATACTTTCCAAGCGCTTAGTACAGTGCTCTGCACACAGTAAGCACTCAATAAATATGATTGAATGAATGAATGAAAGGAAAGAAATGAATGGTTTTGATGTCTCTTCACAGTCCTGAAGGCACAACCCCAACCTCAGTCTCCAGTTCCATCATGTATCTGCTGTCTCAGGTGGAAGGGCAAAATGGATTTCCCTTTTAGCCCCTCCTCCCTTCCCCCAGGGATGCTTCACCTCAAACAAAAGAATGATACGTTTTAATCAACGGTAAATAAACTTTGGGGACATGTAGTAAAGTCTTGAAATTTTGCAGCTCATGTTGGGAGGGAAAAATTATTTCATGGGAAGTTCTGATTCAGTGTCACCAAAACAGGTCTCTAATTATGAAAAATGGGATTACACAATGTTTATCATGATGTACACAAGGCTTATCATGACTTTTCACAGCACTTGGATCATTCGCATCTTCTTTGAACGGACTTAAAGCCAGGTACACCTCCCCAACCATCAGAGAGCCAAATAGGCAGGTCCCAAACACAAGGTCGGGGACCAGACTTGGAGCTTTGTGCGGCTGTGACTGTATAGTTGTAAGCATTTACTGTGTGCAGAGCACTATCCTGAGCGTTGGGAACAAAATATACCGGTAGGAATTAGGCACCATCCTTGTCCTTAGGGCTCTCACAACCTCTTTTTTACTGTCTCCACTAAAGCTACCAAAGCAACTGACTCCCCTAGCCGGCCACCTCTTCCTCTCCAATCCCTCGGCCCCAGAAAAGGGAAACGGGGCCTCAATCAATCAATCGTATTTATTGAGCGCTTACTGTGTGCAGAGCACTGTACTAAGCGCTTGGGAAGTACAAGGTGGCAACATATAGAGACAGTCCCTACCCAACAGTGGGCTCACAGTCTAAATTGTACAATTACCTGAAAACCTCTGGGTGGGTCAGAAAGCCCATTTAAATGTTACAGGGAACCGGGAGGGGAGGAATGCTCCTTAAAAACTGGATCCCTTCAACTGCCAGCCGGCCAGTCAGCCAACCCACCTTCCCATCCTGTTCTCCCTTCCTCCCCTTTCAAGAGTCCCTGCGAAATACCATCCCAATTCCCTTTGTCCTGCTGAAGAGGCTACTTCCTGGGGGTCGGGAGGCGGCGATGATTTTTATGGTCCGGCCCACCTAACAACCACCCTCGACTAGCCGGGCTTTGGAGCCAGCCCACCGCCCCATAAACTCTCCCTCCCAGCAAATACCTGCGACCGCCATAAACGCCCATAAACAGTCCGTTTATGGCCCGGCCTGCCTGCTGCTAAATGAGGGCATTTGTTTCAAATTTGCAAATACCAAATGCAGTGGAAACCCAAGTCCGCCGCTAAAATGAAATGTTCTGCATTCCACAAGGCCTGGGGCTCCGCTGCTTCAAACGCTGCAAGAGGCCCCACTGTTTACTCACTGGTTGCACTATCGGGAGAGGTATTTCCCAGTTCCTGGAGGAGGCCGTTTTGATCTGGGAGACTAGGGTTAGGAGAGGGGTGAGGAAATGGGAGGCTGTCTCCTCTGGCCCACCACTTCCCTCCCCAACTTGGGCAGGAATTTCCCCCACCGGGCCCCGACGGGAGACAGGCTTGGCTGCCCTGGGCACTGCACAGCGGGATGAGGATGGTGTTTGTTAAGCGCTTACTATGTGCAAAGCACTGTTCTAAGCGCTGGGGGAGGTTACAGGGTGATCAGGTTGTCCCACGGGAGGCTCACAGTCTTAATCCCCATTTTACAGATGAGGGAACTGAGGCACAGAGAAGTTAAGTGACTTGCCCAAACTGGGCCGCCTCCTCTGGGCCTCTGGATCTGTTTGCTTAGTACAGTGGTCTGCACACAGTAAGCGCTCAATAAATACGATTGATTGATTGATTTTCCCAAGGAAGGCTCCCATGGAAAGCCGAAGCTGGAAGGGGGTACGGAGGTGGGCAGGCCCCAGATCGGATGGGACACAGCAGGCAGGGAGGAGGAGGAGGTGAGCAGGGTTTGGGCACCTCCCTGGGCACCGGCACTGCCAGGCTTCTGGGAGAGGGGCAGAGCTGGGCCGGTGTTTCCTAAAGAGCCTTTTGTTTTAAGAATAAAATGTTCAAAAACCCTCCTCGGGGGCCCTGCGGCTGTTCGGGGCCCTCCTCCGCCCCTTCCCTCCCCCCCAATTCCACCCTGCGGGGCGGCCCGGCCCCCCTGGGGTCGGGGAGGAGCTGGGATCAGAGACTTGCGAAGCTCTTCAAAGTTCGGCTTTTTTTTTTTTAAATTGGTCACTTTAACAATTGGTTTCATCTATTAAAGTAACCGAACATACAGAGCTCTTTGTAGTTGGCGACGCAGATAGGTCCGGTGGGTTTTTAAAGTTCTTCTGGATTTTCCAGAGGCCGAGGAACCCTCTTGAATTTAAATTCTGCCAAGAGGGTACAGCCACCTTATCCTTTACCTTCTGAGGTCCCCCAGTCTGCCTCCCTCCCCCAGCCGCTCACGGGGGACAGAAGGGTACAGCTCGGCCCTGAAATGATGCACTACCAAGGCCTTTCACCCATCAACCCCTCTGGATAATAATAATAATAATGGCATTTATTAAGCACTTACTATGTGCAAAGCACTGCTCTAATTGCTGGTGAGATTACAAGGTGACCAGGTTGTCCCCGGGGGGGGCTCACAGTCTGGAAAGACCCCGGGCTTGGGAGTCAGGGGTCATGGGTTCAAGTCCCGGCTCCGCCAATTGTCAGCTGTGTGACTTTGGGCACGTCCCTTCATCATCAATCGTATTTATTGAGCGCTTACTATGTGCAGAGCACCGTACTAAGCGCTTGGGAAGTACAAATTGGCAACATATAGAGACAGTCCCTACCCAACAGTGGGCTCACAGTCTAAAAGAAAGTCTAAAAGTCTTCACTTCTCTGTGCCTCAGTTACCTCATCTGGAAAATGGGGATTAAGACTGTGAGCCCCACTTGGGACAACCTGATCATCCTGTATCCTCCCCAGTGCTTAGAACAGTGCTTTGCACGTAGTTAGCACTTAACAAATGCCATCATTAATCCCCATTTTCCAGATGAGGTAACTGAGGCCCAGAGAAGTGAAGCGACTTGCCCAAAGTCACACAGCTGACAAGCGGCGGAGCCGGGGTTTGAACCCATGACCTCTGACTCCAAAGCCCAGGCTCTTTCCACTGAACCTCCCGGCCACAGCCTGCCTGGTGTTACACAGAACGATGTGAAACCGTCTCTACACAAAACTTCTGGAGTTCAGGTTCCCAAACCTTCCTCAACCCGAAAACCAGAAATGCCCATTTTGTGTTTTCACTGCAAGGCTCGGCTCCTCTCTCCCACAGGCCGGGGGAGATGCCTGGGGGGGATATGCTTCTGCAGTGATACAGTCTACACATTTATTCATTCATTGATTCAATCGTACTTACTGAGCGCTTACTGTGTGGGGGTAGTGCACTGTACTAAGTGCTCGGTCTCCCCCTTCTAGACTGTGAGCCCGTTGTTGGGTAGGGACCGTCTCTATACGTTGCCAACTTGTACTTCCCAAGCGTTTAGTACAGTGCCCTGCACACAGTAAAGGCTCAATAAATACAACTGAATGAAAAGTGCTTGGGAAAGTACAATACGACAAACAGTGACATTCCCTGCCCTCAAAGACTTCATACTCTTTCCCTGGGAAAGTACAATACAACAATAAACAGTGACATTCCCTGCCCTCACCGAGCTCACAGTCTTTCCCTGGCAAAAAGCAGAAGCAAAAACTCCACCGGGCCAACTCTGAATCCTGCAGACACCTCAGCCAGACTGTCCCTGCTGGGGAATTTTATCCAACTGTTTTGGAAAATAGGAATGGGGCAGACGCTCATTAGTGAGCTCCTTCCCACAACCAATGGGGAAGATCAGCCTTGCCTGAGATCTGGGGAAATCCTTTGAAGACCAATCAGTGGTATTTATTGAGCGCTTACTGTGTGCAGAGCACTGTACTGAATGCTTGGGCTTGGAAGACTACAATGCAACAGTTGGTAGAAACATTCCCTGCTCCCGACAAGCTTACAGACTGGTAAACCTGTCTCCCTTCCACTCCAAACCTGATAAGTTATGTGGGAGCCCATTCATTCATTCATTCAATCGTATTTATTGAGCGCTTACTGTGTGCGGAGCACCGTACGAAGCATTTGGGAAGTCCAAGTTGGCAACATACAGAGACGGTCCCTATCCAACAGCGGGCTCACAGTGTAGAAGGGGGAGACAGACAGCAAAACAAAACATATTAACAAAATAAAATAAATAGAATAAATATGTACAAATAAAATAGAGTAATAAATACGTACAAACATATATACAGGTGCTGTGGGGAGGGGAAGGAGGTAAGGCAGGGGGATGGGGAGGGGGAATGTGGGGCGCCCACATTCAAGACAGGGGAGGGAAGAGAGGCCAGTACTACCATCCCTCCCGGACTCAGTCCAGCTCATGTCTCTCAAAATAACTAACACAAGGACTTATAGAAACATCCTGGTCTAGTGGATAGAGCACGGACTTGGGAGTCGGCAGGACCTGGGTTCTAATCCCAGCACCGCCACTCATCTGCTGTGTGACCTTGGGCAAGTTATTTCACTTCTCTGTGCCTCAGTTACTGTGAGCCCCAGGAGGTATATGGTCTGTGTCTGATCTGATTAGCTT
Source organism: Tachyglossus aculeatus (assembly GCF_015852505.1). NCBI lineage: Eukaryota > Metazoa > Chordata > Mammalia > Monotremata > Tachyglossidae > Tachyglossus > Tachyglossus aculeatus. The sequence goes on along the minus strand of NC_052084.1, from coordinate 15,045,748 downwards.
ATAATGACGGTTGTGGTATTTGTTAAGCACTTACTTTGTGCCAAGCACTCTTTTAGACTGTGAGCCTACTGTTGGGTAGGGACTGTCTCTATATGCTGCCAACTTGTACTTCCCAAGCGCTTAGTACAGAGCTCTGCACACAGTAAGCGCTCAATAAATACGATTGATTGATTGGGGTTATGCAGGTTGTCCCACGTGGGGCTCACAGTCTTAATCCCCATTTTACAGACGAGGTAGCTAAGGCCCAGAGAAGTTGAGTGGCATGCCCGAGGTCACAGAGCAGACAGGTGGCAGAGCTGGGATTAGCACCTACCACCTCCGACCCCCAAGCCTGTGCTCTTTCCACTAAGCCACCCTGCGTCTCTGTATCTTCCACAGAGCTTAGAAAAGTGCATGGCAAATAAGTGCTTAACAAATACGATTTAAAAAAAGGGACCTGAAGAAAGGAGAGCCTTCCAAGTTTCTTATTTTCAGGTCACAAGCCAGTGGGCACCAGAAAAGTGGCGTGCACCCAAGAATGAATGCCTTACACGTGGCCGCTCTTAGGAGTCACAAACGAAGCATCACACTCCGCTCATCGTCATCGTCCTGTTCAACCCACTTCTGATCCCTCCACCAATCTAATGTTCAAAAATGCCGCCAAAAAAATTCTAGCGCCACCGGGGCGGTCCTCTAACTTTATCCCAGCCAATTCCTGGCCGGAAAGCCGGCCTACAACTCCCAGCGTGCAGCAAGGGCTTGGAATGTGACTAAGCGCTACAAGCTGGGACTTGCAATCTCCCAGACGGTAGCAGGACTGCTTACTCCTTACGGAAGTCAGGGCGCTCCATTTTATGAACCCGTCCTCATCCTCCAGATCCTGCTTCAGTGCCTAGGTCCGGCCGAATCTGAATTCCCGAGCCCTTTAGTTCCTATGGATCTCAGTCTGTGGTTCCCAAAGAAATACCTCAGCCCCAAAGACATCACCTATGGAGCAAGTTCTCGATTCTTCATGCTGGACGAGGCCTTAAGATCAGACAGTGGTATTTACCGCGCATTTACTGAGTAAAAAGCACTGTTCTAAGCACTTGGGGGAATAGAAGAGTTGCTAGACATGTTCCCAGCCCACAAGGCTGCTTAGAGGGGCAGCAGACATTAAAATAATAAGTTATAGATATGTACGTAAGTGCTTAGGGACTGAGAGGTGAAAATCAAGTACGTAAAGGTTACAGAGCCAAGTACAAGTGTGAGGCGGAGGAGAAAGGGAATAAGGGACGTGAGGTTTTACTGGGGGAAGGCCTTTTGGAGATGTGATTTTTAATAAGGCTTTAAAGCTGGGGAGAGTGGTGGTCTTTTGGATATAAAGGGGGAGAGAGTTCCAGGCCAGAGAGAGTTGGAACAAGCGGTCAGCAGCAAGATTCAAGATTAGAGAAGCAGTGTGGCTCAGTAGAAAGAGCCCGGGCTTTGGAGTCAGAGGTCATGGGTTCAAATCCCAGCTCCGCCAATTGTCAGCTGGGTGACTTTGGGCAAGTCACTTCACTTCTCTGGGCCTCAGTTCCCTCATCTGTAACATGGGGATCAAGACTGTGAGCCCCCCCATGGGACAACCTGATCACCTTGTAACCTCCCCAGTGCTTAGAACAGTGCTTTGCACATAGTAAGCGCTTAACAAATGCCATTATTATTATTATTATTATTAAGATTCACTCATTCAATTATATTTATTGAGCACTTACTGTGTGCAGAGCACTGTACTAAGCACCCGGAAGAGTATAAAACAACAGCAACAGAGAAGCAGTGAGTGTAGGTTGGTGTTAGAGGAGTGAAGTGAGTGTGCTGGGTTGGAGTAGGGAACCAGTGAGGTAAGAGAGAAGGGGGGGTGAGCTGATCGAGTGCTTTAAAGAGTGCTTTAGAGAAGCAGCGTGGCTCAGTGGAAAGAGCACGGGCTTTGGATCAAGGTCATGGGTTCAAATCCCGGCTCCGCCAAATGTCAGCTGTGTGACTTTAGGCAAGTCACTTAACTTCTCTGTGCCTCAGTTACCTCATCTGCAAAATGGGGATGAAGACTGTGAGCCCCCCCCTTTGGACAACCTGATCACCTTGTAACCTCCCCAGAGCTCAGAACAGTGCTTTGCACACAGTAAGTGCTTAATAAATGCCATCATTATTAATATTATTATTATTTAAAGCCAATGGTAAGGAGTTTCTGTCTGACTCAAAAGTGCAACCACTGGACGTTCTTGAGGAGTGAGGAACCATGGCCTGAACGGGTTTTTTTTTTTGTTTTAGAAAAATGATCTGAGCGTTAGCGTGAAGTATGGACTGTATTGGGGTGAGACAGGAGGCGGAGTGGTCAGTGAAGAGGCCGACGCTAGGGTAGGTGCTTGGATTACCTCGGTGGCCGTTTGGATGGCGCAAAAGGGTGGATTTTAGCAATGTTGCAATGTTGGGGCAGGATTTAGTGACAGATTTAATATGCGGGGTTTAATGAGAGAGAGGAGTCGAGGATAAGGTGAAGGTTATGGGCTTGTGAGACAGGGGAGGGTAGTGCTGCTGTCTATAGTGATGGGAAAGTCACAGGGAGAAAAGGTTAACACTAACCCTTTCTACTCCATTCATTCATTCATTCAATCACATTTATTGAGCACTTACTATGTGCACAACACTGTAATAAGCGCTTGGAAAGTACAATACAGCAATAAAGAGAGACAATCCCGGCCCACAACGGGCTCACAGTCTGGGCGGGGAGACAGACATCAAAACAAGTAAACAGGCATCTTAAAAGATAATAATAGCTGTTAAGCACATACTACAAGCCAAGGAGTTCACAGTCTAAGTCTGGGGGAGAACAGGTATTTTATCCCCATTTGACCAATGGGGAAACTGAGGCTCAGAAATGACTTGCCCATGGCCGTACAGCAGGAAAGCGGCAAAACTGGGGTTAGAACAGAGTTGGGAGCCGCATTCCCTTCCCTCAAAGAGCTGACAGACCAGAGTAAGCGAGAGAGTAGCATCATTCATCATCATCATCAGTCGTATTTATTGAGCGCTTACCATGTGCAGAGCACTGTACTAAGCGCTTGGGAAGTACAAATTGGCAACACATAGAGACAGTCCCTACCCAACAGTGGGCTCACAGTCTAAAAGAGGGAGACAGAGAACAAAACCAAACAGACCAACAAAATAAAATAAATAGGATAGATATGTACAAGTAAAATAAATAAATAGAGTAATAAATAGAGTAATAAATATCATTCCTACAGTATTCCATCAGGGACTCAAAAGACGTGCTTCCCTTCCTCCTCCTCTTCTCTGGAACGAATAACTGCTGATTTCTATCTTTCCCTTATAGGACCTATTTCTCAACCTCTCCTCATCATGCTTAAGCCCGTTTTATTTCCCCTGGTAGCCCACTAAGCTATGGCCTATCCAAACACTAACATTACCACCCTGGTAGAGTCCAGAAATACCCGTGCACACATACATACGCTAGCCTCCAAAGCAGAAAGCAGCTTTTCAGCAGCTCTGCAGAAGCCCCACAAGACTGGCCTCCCCTGTTGACAATCTACCAGTGAGGTAGGAAGCAAGTCCTGGGGCTGCCTGGGGATATTTATGGAATATCCACAGTGAGCTGGGGGCTGAAAAGGATGAGAAGATGTAGTTGTTGTATATAGATGTTGTATATAGAATAGATGTAGATTCTGACAGACGGACATTCTGAAGGTCAAAGATGCCTCAGGGTTTCCTCTCCCATCCACTCCCATGCAGATCCAGATCTGAAACATCTATAGCTTTCCATCCCTAGTCAGTCGGCGAATCTTTGTTTGCCCAGAGTTCACATTATCTTTCCTTGTCCGGAGTTCACAGTATATCAAGCACTTGAAGTGCACAGAAAAGAATCTTCACCATGCCTATCCTCAAGGTTATCTAGATCGTCCCAATTATCTTGTATCTACCCTAGCGCTTAGTACAGTCCTTGGCCCATAGTAAGGGCTTAACAAGTACTCCGATTATTATCACCTACAATCTACATGTCTTGGTTAGTTCTCATGAAGGGCTTTTCTTAGACACATGACCGAGGCCCAAACTGCTTATTTTAGCCTTAATGGACAATGGGTTGCAGTCATAAGAATAACTTTTAAGGCAGAAAATCCTTAGCCAAAGTCCTGGTCTTCGCTGATGGCCTCATCCACCACAATCAGAAGATCCTCTATTCAAGCAGACCGCTCGTAGGTAGAACCACAAATCTGAAACCCCGCTGAACAGCTAAAGCCCGGCTTTAGCTGCACCCCTCAGGACGAGGAATCGCCACGTGGGAAAACTCAGCCAGCCGGCCCCGGCCCGCGGGGTACGTCCCGGGCGAGGCAGCATCGGCGTGCTTCGTTAGCCTCTCTTCCCTGGCAGAGAGAGGGAGAGCTCTGGGCAGGAAACGCGGAGGGGCTAGGCTCGAAAAAGTCCCCAAATTTATGAGCTGCCGATGAAATCCCAAGACCCCATCTACAAAGAGACTTTGCAAAGTGTGTACATTCGATTCGGGAATACCGTATGAGGAGCTGCCAGTCAAAGGGAGCTTTGTGGAATCCGCAGGCTAAGATGAAAGAGTGAGGAAAGCCGGGCAAAAGGAGAGACCACTACATTTCACCACCAGAACACCCGGAGGGTCGGCCACAGCTGCGACGCCCCAAAGGGGAGAGGTAGCAGGCCCAGGAATGCTAAGCTGGAGCCGGCGGAATCATCTGATCGGAGCGGAGCAGGGCACGGTGGAGCAGAGATCGGGTCGTGACTGGTCCAAAGAGGGGTGACACTTTGGGCAATGGCATCGAGACGGTCACCTAAACTGGCAGGAGAACCTTGTTCCTTTGTGATTACCTGCCACTCGGGAATCACTGACCTGGGGTCGGGAGCATCGGGGCAGCTGCCCCGGACCCTGAACCCGGCGGGGGGCGAGTTCTCCAAGAACACATCAGGCCTCGATCCAAAATCTCCAGGGCCTGTGGGGGCCAAAGAGGGGGAAAGGGCTGGAGAAAGGGGGTGAGCAGAGGGGAGGGAGAGGGGGCAGAGTGTTGTGGGGGGACCATTAGGGGGAAACTCCTGCACAAAGCATTTCAACTTAAACTTCCAGCAGGCCAGACCAACAGCTCCTCACCAGCCACTCGGGCGGGAGATAGCTGCCACATCCCAATACTCACTGCCCCATCTGCCCACTTTCCTACTGCCAAGGCGCTTCCACCTCTCATCACAAGCTCCCCTCCTACTGCGATTTTCTTCAGGACAAACCTATCAGGAGGGAGCAAAGGTGAACTCGCAATAACACTCCCCAAAACGGAGCACTCCCCATTACTTGGATTTATTGAGCGCTTAAACTGCGCAGAGCGCTGTATTAAGCACTGAGAAGACTACCGTGTAGCTAGCAGACCAGATCCCTGCTCTCAAAGAGCTTACAATCTAGTGAGGGAGAGAGGTGCTAAGCTAAAATACAGGAATGAGGAAGGAATCAGAGTTTAAAGCTATAAACATAGGTGTTGGGGGAGGAGAGAATGGGGGTGGTCCCTAAGTTTCTGAGAGAGGGGGAAGGAGGGGGAAGATTGAAGTGCACAGGTGATGCAGTAGAGAGGGGAAAAGGATTTAGAGTTGAGATTAGTCAGGGAAGACTTCCCGAAGGGGGTGTGATTTTAGTCAGATTCTGAAGATGAAGAAGTAGAGGTCTGCCAGAGGTGAAGAGGGAGGGAGTTCCTGGAGGGAGGGTGTGAACAGGAGCTCAAAGGAGAGAGAGAGAGAGAGACAGCGAGAGAAAGAGAGAACAGAGAGAGAGGTTGTTCACTGTGTACAACCCCTGAACAGTAAGAGTCCGATAAATACAAAATCAATCAAGATGGGAGGAAAACAAGCTCAGCAATTCTTGGGCAGGACCGAGTCCTCCACATTAAACTTGCAGGGCAGAGTAGCCTCCCGACTTTACATTGCTTATAGCCTCAATAGAAGTTGGATTTACTGCCAAGAAGTAGAGAGGATGGAAAATGTGACTTGGGCTGCAGAGCCAGAGGGCTTCCTCCAACCACGGATTAGCTGGGGCAGCCAGCTGCCAGCTCCAGACCATTCAAGGGCTGTGAGGGGCTCAAAAGAAGTTGGGGTGTCCAGGGCCTCTGGGGACGCAGCTCGGGCCTGGCTGCGCTGCCATGGTTTTTCGGACGAGCCGGGCTGGGGGCGACAGGGCAGGACCCCACCGAATCACCAGCCCAGAAGGGGTCAGAGGATAGAGGGGGGCAGAGGAAAGATGCCTATCGCTAGAGTCTGCCAAGGAGCCCAGTTAATAATCCTTTTGTACAAAGGGCCACCCATGGGGTGAGTTTGGTCCAGCCTCCTGCACGGAGATCTAGAGCAGTCATCGCCTCACTCGAGCAATTTAGGAGCCAGGCATCCCCCCCCGCCCCGTCACCCCTTGAAACCAAAAGTCTTCCGAGGGCCAAGTAGCCACCGAAACCGACCGCCTGCCAGTGAGAAGCAGCGTGGCCTACTGGAGAGGGCACGGGCCTAGGAGATAGAAGGGCCTGACTTCTACTCCCAGCTCTGCCAATTGCTCGCTGTGTGACCCCGGGTAAGTCAGTCAACTTCTCTGTGCCTTCTTCAGCTGTAGAACGGGGATATCTGTTCTCCCTCTTACTCAGACCGTGAGCCCCATGCGGGACAGGAACTGCGCCCGACTTAATTAACTGATACCTACCCCAGAACTTACAACAGCGTTTGACTCAAAGCGTTTACTGCCGTGAAGAAAAAGGAAAATCTAGAACCTCTTCCTCCCTCCCCCAGGCCATTCCTCTAGGCTATTCCCTTGTGGGCAGGGAACAGGTGGAATTTTTGTTCAGCACTTACTCTTTGCCAAGCACTGTACTAGCGCTGGGGTACATGCAAGACAACCAGGTCAGACACAGCCCCTGTTCCACACGGAATGAGAAAATGCTCTTTCCACTAGGTCCCGCTGCTCCCATTGTCCCCCAATTCCATGATATTGTCCTCTCCCATGCACTTAGTACAGTGCTCTCCACCCAGTAAGCGCTCAACAAGCCACAGATGGCTTGTTTCTTCTGCAAGAATCCTCAGGTGAGATGCTCAGAGGTGTGCCTGTTCTCTGTCTACGAGAGACGCGGCCGCCCTCTGAGCTGGACGCCGCTCCTGAGGGAGGATGGCTACGGGACCCTCTGCGGAGTCCCTTCATCCAAACTGGTCCCAGGATATTCCATCAGGGCGGCCCAGGACTTCCAATCCCACCCTCCCCACACCCTGGAGCTCCCAGTCACCAGAGGGGCAAGGGTGCCCGGAGGCAATCCGGCAGGATGGAGAAGACAAACGGGCCATTTCAAACTGTCAAGGTTAAGACTCCAGGGGCTGTTGAGGAATTAGGGCTCCTCCTCCCCCTACCTCCGGGCTTATCTCCACATGATCTCTAGAGTTTGGAAAGTTACTCGGACGTTTACAACGTAATTACCCAAACTTCAAAACATTCTAGGCCTCCAAAACCAGCCGGCCGGGCCCCCTCCCTCTGGCCTTATTAATACTCCCGGGGTCCCCACTGCGACTCTTGTTAATTATCCAGTTAAACAATAAGATGGAAAAATCCACGGCAATGTAGTTCACAAATCGTTGTCCCCTGAAGTCATGCTGCCTGCAGGGAGGGCCGGCCTCGAGTGAGGACAGCAGGCGCCACGAACCCGGCTGCAATTGTTTACAGCGCATGGCCCGGTTCCACACCGAGGCAGGGGCATTGGCTGAGTTGATTTAATAGTCTCATTAAAATGTTCCTTTGTTGTGCGCAAGAGAGCCCCCCCCAAGGATATTCCAAGCTTCACATCCCCCGTCCCCCAACCCCCGAAACCCACGTCACGGGATTAACATCTGAGAAGGCTTCTCACGGCAGGAATTTGGGAATTTAGCATTTGCTGCACATGGACACGGGAACCCGTTCCACAAAAATGTCCCTCCAGCAAGCTGGCACCGAGGGGAAGGCGCGCTCAACAGCCATCACACGTGGCTCGGTGGAAAGAGCCCGGGCTTTGGAGTCAATCAATCGATCAATCAATCGTATTTATTGAGCGCTTACTGTGTGCAGAGCACTGGACTAAGCACTTGGGAAGTCCAAGTTGGCAACATATACAGTCCCTACCCAACAGTGGGCTCACAGTCTAAAACCCGCAGTCTTAATTGGAGAAGCAGCGTGGCTCAGTGGAAAGAGCCCGGGCTTTGGAGTCAATCAATCAATCGTATTTATTGAGCGCTTACTGTGTGCAGAGCACTGGACTAAGCGCTTGGGAAGTCCAAGTTGGCAACATATAGAGAGAGTCCCTACCCAACAGTGGGCTCACAGTCTAAAACCCGCAGTCTTAATTGGAGAAGCAGCGTGGCTCAGTGGAAAGAGCCGGGGCTTTGGAGTCAATCAATCAATCAATCGTATTTATTGAGCGCTTACTGTGTGCAGAGCACTGGACTAAGCGCTTGGGAAGTCCAAGTTGGCAACATATAGAGAGAGTCCCTACCCAACAGTGGGCTCACAGTCTAAAACCCGCAGTCTTAATTGGAGAAGCAGCGTGGCTCAGTGGAAAGAGCCGGGGCTTTGGAGTCAATCAATCAATCAATCGTATTTATTGAGCGCTTACTGTGTGCAGAGCACTGGACTAAGCGCTTGGGAAGTCCAAGTTGGCAACATAGAGAGACAGTCCCTACCCAACAGTGGGCTCACAGTCTAAAACCCGCAGTCTTAATTGGAGAAGCAGCGTGGCTCAGTGGAAAGAGCCCGGGCTTTGGAGTCGGAGGTCATGGGTCCGAATCCTGGCTCCGCCACGTGTCTGCTGGGTGACCCTGGGCCGGTCCCTTCACTTCTCTGAGCCTCAGTGATCTCATCTGTAAAATGGGGATTAATAATGATAATAATGATGGCATTTATTAAGCGCTTACTCTGTGCAAAGCACTGTTCTAAGCGCTGGGGAGGTTACAAAGCGATCAGGTTGTCCCAAGGGGCTCACAGTCTTCATCCCCATTTTACAGATGAGGGAACTGAGGCCCAGAGAAGTTAAGGGGCTTGCCCAAAAGTCACACAGCTGACAAGTGGCGGAGCCGGGATTTGAACCCCTGACCTCCGACTCCAAAGCCCGGGCTCTTTCCACTGAGCCACGCTGCTTCTCCAATTAAGACTGTGAGCCCCACGTGGGACGACTTAATCACCTTGTATCCCCCCACAGTGCTAAGAACAGTGCTTTGCACATAGTAAGCGCTTAACAAATGCCATTATAATAATTATTATTATTATTATTATTATTATCACAACAATCTGAGCAGTCGCCCCGGCCTACCCAAGGTTTTAGGGACCATACGAAGGGGGGAAGGGGGGACGAAAAGCACGAACCCAAAACTCCAAAACGTTCCTCAAGGGCACAAGCAGCCTCTGACATTTGAAATCATCATCATCATCATCAATCGTATTTATTGAGCGCTTATTATGTGCAGAGCACTGTACTAAGCACTTGGGAAGTACAAATTGGCAATATATAGAGACAGTCCCTACCCAACAGTGGGCTCACAGTCTAAAAGGGGGAGACAGAGAACAAAACCAAACATACTAACAAAATAACTCAGTTCTACAAATCACCCATCAATGGATGGTATTTCCTGAGAGTTTACTGCCCGCAGAGCACTGTACTAGGGGTTTGAGAGTTGGTAGCTGCGATCCCTGCCCACAGGGAGCTTACAGTCTACACCAAGCAGTGTGCCTCAGTGGAAGGAGTACGGGCTTGGCAGTCTTGAGGTCAGGGGTTCGAATCCCTGCTCTGCCACTTGTCTGCTGTGTGACTTGGGGCACGTCACTTAACTTCTCTGTACCTCGGTTACCTCATTTGGAAAATGGGGATTAATCAATCAATCAATCGTATTTGTTGAGCGCTTACTGTGTGCAGAGCACTGTACTAAGCGCTTGGGAAGTACAAGTTGGCAAGTTGGATTAAGACTGTGAGCCCCCCATGGGACAATCTGATCACCTTGTAACCGCCTCAGTGCTTAGAACAGTGCTTTGCGTATAGTAAGCGCTTAATAAATGCCATCATAATTATTATTATTAAGTCACTTAACTTCTCTGCGCCTCGGTTTCCTCATTTGGAAATGGGGATTAAGGCTGGGGAACCCACGTGGGACAACCTGATTACCTTGCATCTCCCCCCAGCGCTTAGAACAGTGCTTGGCACATAGTAAGCGCTTAACAAATACCTTCTTGACTGTGAGCCCGCTGTTGGGTAGGGACCGTCTCTATGTGTTGCCAACTTGTACTTCCCAAGCGCTTAGTACAGTGCTGTGCACACAGTAAGCGCTCAATAAATACGATTGAATGAATGAGGGCCCATTGTTGGGTAGGGACCATCTCTATATGTTGCCGATTTGTACTTCCCAACCGCTTAGTACAGTGCTCCGCACACAGCGCTCAATACAATTGAATGAATGAATCCATGTTTGTACGCATTTATTACTCTATTTTATTTGTACATATTTATTCTACTTATTTTACTTTGTTAATATGTTTTGTTTTGTTGTCTGTCTCCCCCTTCTAGACTGTGAGCCCACTGTTGGGTAGGGACCGTCTCTCTATGTTGCCAACTTGGACTTCCCAAGCGCTTGGTACAGTGCTCTGCACACAGTAAGCGCTCAATAAATACGATTGAATAAATGAATGCCTTGCAAATAGTAAGCGCTTAACAAATGCCATTATTATTATTAATAATACGATTGAATGAATGAATGAATGAACAGAAAAGTAGAGATGTACATTATTATACATCATGTAAATATGCACACGGTAAGCGCTCAATAAATACGACTGAATGAATGAATGAATCATTATTATTATTACTACCATCCCCGCAGAGCCGTCCGGAAACAATCGTTGATTTCTCAGTTTTCCTGCTTGCCACCAATCTCCCTTCTCTCTCCCCACCTCACCAGGTTAGACCCTGCCTGTGCCCGCACCCCTAAGGAGAATCAATCAATCGTATTTATTGAGCGCTTACTGTGTGCAGAGCACTGTACTAAGCGCTTGGGGAAGTACAAGCTGGCAACATAGAGAGACAGTCCCTACCCAACAGTGGGCTCACAGTCTAGAAGGAGAATATAACAAAGCCTCAGTATCCGCCACCAAAAAATAAAAAATAAGTGTGTGTGTGTGTGTGTGTGTGTGTGTGTGTGTGTGTGTGTGTGTGTGTGTGTGTGTGTGTGTGTGTGTGTGTGGTGGGGAGAGAATGACAGACCGAGGGTTTAGGTCGACACCCAGAATCGTGCTGAGAGCCTGCAGAGATTTTTTTTTTTATAATGGCATTTATTAGACTGTGAGCCCACTGTTGGGTAGGGACTGTCTCTATATGTGGCCAACTTGTACTTCCCAAACGCTTAGTACAGTGCTCTGCACACAGTAAGCGCTCAATAAATACGATTGATGATAATGATTAAACGCTTATTATGTGCAAAGCACTGTTCTAAGCGCTGATTTCTTCCGGAAGGTCGGGTCCCCTCCACTATTGGGTTTTTCGGAGAGATTTATCTCGCTCTCGGGGCCTTTTCTAGCTGGCCCTCTTTTTTCGATCGCTCCAGGACCTAAAATCTTGGCCAGTTTTGTCCCTTCCCGCCCTGGAGCAGGGGAAAAGTTGTCTGCAGGGATGGTTGCAGCACCCGTACATATGTATGTACATATTTATTACTCTATTTATTTATTTTACTTCTACATATCTATTCTATTTATTTTATTTTGTTAATATGTTTGGTTTTGTTCTCTGTCTCCGCCTTCTAGACTGTGAGCCCACTGTTGGGTAGCGACTGTCTCTATATGTTGCCAACTTGGACTTCCCAAGCGCTTAGTCCAGTGCTCTGCACACGGTAAGCGCTCAATAAATACGATTGATTGATTGATTGGTTGGTTGGGTCACACTCCGGACCGAAGGCCAAACTGGGAAATCGCTGCCTTCTCCGCTCTGCTCGGCCCCCCACAAGTCTGCTCTCCGCCGAACCCCTCAGGATCATGCAATCGTATTTAGTGAGCGCCTACTGCGTGCGGAGGACTGTACTAAGCGCTTGGAAGAGTACGCCACAACGGGCGCATTCCCTGCCCTCATTCATTCATTCCTATTTATTGAGCGCTTCCTGTGTGCAGAGCACTGTACTAAGCATTTGGGAAGGACACACGGGCACCAGATAGAGACGTCCGGACCCAACAATAGGCTCACAGTCTAGAAGGGGGCGGACCGACATTCATTCATTCAATCGTACTTATTGAGCGCTTCCTACGTGCAGAGCACTGGACTAAACGTTTGGGAAGGACAAATGGGCACCGGATAGAGATGGTCCCGCCCCACCGACGGGCTCCCAATCTAGAAGGGGGAGACGGAGACCAACATTCATTCCTTCAACCGTACTTACTGAGTGCTTTCTGTGTGCTGAGCATTCATTCATTCATTAAATTGTATTTATTGAGCGCTTACTGCGTGCAGAGCACTGGACTAAGTGATTGGGAAGTACAAATTTGCAACATACAGAGACGGTCCCTACCCAACCATGGACTCCCAGGTTAGAAGGGGGAGACCAACACTCGTTCAGTCGTACTTATTGAGCGCTTCCTGTGTGCAGAGCACTGGACTAAGCGCTTGGGAAGGACAAATGGGCACCAGAGACGATCCCTACCCACCAACGGGCTCACAGGCTAGAAGGGGGGAGACCAACATTCATTCATTCATTCGACCGTACTTATTGAGCGCTTCCTGTGTGCAAAGCAATGGACTAAGAGCTTGGAAAGTACAAATGGGCACCAGATGGAGACGGTCCCTCCCCACCAACGGGTTCCCAGTCTAGAAGAGGGGGGGACCGACATTCATTCATTCAACCGTACTTATTGAGCGCTTCCTGTGTGCAGAGCACTGGACTAAGCGCTTGGGAAGGTCAATTGGGCAACAGATAGGGATGGTTCCTACCCACCCGTGGGCTCCCAGTCTAGAAGGGAGGAGACGGGCATTCATTCGTTCAATAGTACTTACTGAGCGCTTCCTGTGTGCAGGACACTGGACTAGACGCTTGGGAAGGACTAATGGGCACCAGATAGAGACGGTCCCGCCCCACCCATGGGCTTCCAGTCTAGAGGAGGGAGACGTGACTGAAAAGTTGTAAGGCAGGAGGGAAGTTTCCCCGGGGCCCTTTCTGCAGCCGGCTGCGCTCCAATGTGGCAGGGGCTGCAGAAGGAAAGAGTGGAAAGAGCCCGGGCTTTGGAGTCAAAGGTCATGGGTTCGAATTCCAGCTCCACCGACTGTCAGCTGTGTGACTTTGGGCAAGTCACTTCACTTCTCTGGGCCTCAGTTCCCCCATCTGTAAAATGGGCATCAAGACTGCGAGCCCCCCGTGGGACAACCTGATCACCTTGTCACCTCCCCAGCGCTTAGAACAGTGCTTTGCACATAGTAAGTGCTTAATAAATGCCATTATTAAGGAGTAGGAACTGCAGAAGGAGCAGGGGCTGCAGAAGGAGCAGCGTGGCTCAGTGGAAAGAGCCCGGGCTTTGGAGTCAGAGGTCATGGGTTCAAATTCCGGCTCCGCCAATTGTCAGCTATATGTTCATTCATTCAATTCATTCAATCGCATTTATTGAGCGCTTACTGTGTGCAGAGCACTGTACTAAGCACTTGACTTTGTGAGTTTGGGCAAGTCACTTCACTTCTCTGTGCCTGTTACCTAGCTGTAAAATGGGGATGAAGACTGTGAGCCCCCCGTGGGACAACCTGATCACCTTGTAACCTTCCCCAGCGCTTAGAACAGTGATTTGTGCATAGTAAGCGCTTAATCAATGCACTTTATTAATAAATGCACATTATTAAGGAGCAGGGGCTGCAGGAGGAGCTGGGGCTGCAGATGAGGAGCAGCCCCCGAGGACACGGATGAGAAGCCTGGGCGTGCCTGGGCTGTGACTTGTCAATCAATCAATCGTATTTATTGAGCTCTTACTGTGTGCAGAGCGCTGTACTAAGCGCTTGGGAAGCACAAGTTGGCAACATATAGAGACAGCCCCTACCCAACAGTGGGCTCTGTCCTTCCCAAGCGCTTAGTGCAGCGCTCTGCACACAGTAAGCGCTCAATCAATACGACTGAATGAGTGAATGAGTCGTTCCTAAACTCGCCCCCTCCTCCCTCCCCTCCCTTCTGTCCTTGTCCAGCCCAGCCCGCACCCTCCGCTCCTCTGCCACTAACCTCCTCACTGGGCCTCGTCCTCTCCTGTCCCGTCGTCGACCCCCGGCCCACGTCCTCCCCCGGGCCTGGAATGCCCCCAATCCCTCCCCACATCTGCCAAGCTAGCTCTCTTCCTCCCTTCAAAGCCCTACTGAGAGCTCACCTCCTCCAGGAGGCCTTCCCAGACTGACTCTCTTCCTCCCTTCAAAGCCCTACTGAGAGGTCACCTCCTCCAGGAGGCCTTCCCAGACTGACTCTCTTCCTCCCTTCAAAGCCCTACTGAGAGCTCGCCTCCTCCAGGAGGCCTTCCCACACTGACTCTCTTCCTCCCTTCAAAGCCCTACTGAGAGCTCGCCTCCTCCAGGAGGCCTTCCCACCCTGACTCTCTTCCTCCCTTCAAAGCCCTACTGAGAGCTCGCCTCCTCCAGGAAGCCTTCCCACACTGACTCTCTTCCTCCCTTCAAAGCCCTACTGAGAGCTCGCCTCCTCCAGGAGGCCTTCCCACCCTGACTCTCTTCCTCCCTTCAAAGCCCTACTGAGAGCTCGCCTCCTCCGGGAGGCCTTCCCACCCTGACTCTCTTCCTCCCTTCAAAGCCCTACTGAGGGCTCGCCTCCTCCAGGAGGCCTTCCCACACTGACTCTCTTCCTCCCTTCAAGGCCCTACTGAGAGCTCGCCTCCTCCGGGAGGCCTTCCCACACTGACTGTCTTCCTCCCTTCAAAGCCCTACTGAGAGCTCACCTCCTCCAGGAGGCCTTCCCACACTGACTCTCTTCCTCCCTTCAAAGCCCTACTGAGAGCTCGCCTCCTCCAGGAGGCCTTCCCACCCTGACTCTCTTCCTCCCTTCCAAGCCCTACTGAGAGCTCACCTCCTCCAGGAGGCCTTTCCCACACTGAGACCCCTCCTTCCTTTCCCCTTCCCCATCCCCCCCCCCCCCGCCTTACCTCCTTCCCCTCCCCACAGCACCTCTATATATGTATATATGTTTGTACAGATTTATTACTCTATTCACATTTATTCTATTTATTTTATTTGGTTGATATGTTTTGTTTTGCTGTCTGTCTCCCCCTTCTAGACTGTGAGGCCGCTGTTGGGTGGGGACCGGCTCTAGATGTTGCCAACTTGGACTTCCCAAGCGCTTAGTCCAGTGCTCTGCACACAGTAAGCACTCAATAAATACGATTGAATGAATGAATGAATAAATGACCATCTCTCTAGGTTGCCAACTTGGACTTCCCAAGCGCTTAGTCCAGTGCTCTGCACACAGTAAGCGCTCGCTGAATACGATTGAATGAATGAATGACCGTCTCTAGACGTTGCCAACTTGGACTTCCCAAGCGCTTAGTCCAGTGCTCTGCACACAGTATGCGCTCAATAAATACGATTGAATAAATGAATAACCGTCTCTAGATGCTGCCAACTTGTACTTCCCGAGCGCTCAGCCCAGGGCTCTGCACACAGTAAGCGCTCACTAAATACGATTGAATGAATGAATGAATGACCGACCGTCCAGATGTTGCCAACTTGGACTACCCAAGCGTTTAGTCCAGTGCTCTGCACACAGTAAGCGCTCACTAAATACGACTGAATGAATGGATGACCGTCTCTAGATGTTGCCAACTTGTACTTCCCAGGCGTTTAGGCCAGTGCTCTGCACACAGTAAGCGCTCAATAAATGCGATTGAATGAATGAATGAATGTTGGGTAGAGACCGTCTCTAGATGTTGCCAACTTGGACTACCCAAGCGCTTAGTCCAGTGCTCTGCACACAGTAAGCGCTCACTGAATACGATTGAATGAATGAATGAATGACCGTCTCTAGATGTTGCCAACTTGGACTACCCAAGCGCTTAGTCCAGTGCTCTGCACACAGTAAGCGCTCACTGAATACGATTGAATGAATGAATGAATGACCGTCTCTAGATGTTGCCAACTTGGACTACCCAAGCGCTTAGTCCAGTGCTCTGCACACAGTAAGCGCTCACTGAATACGATTGAATGAATGAATGACCGTCTCTAGATGTTGCCAACTTGGCCTACCCAAGCGCTTAGTCCAGTGCTCTGCACACAGTAAGCGCTCAATAAATACGACTGAATGAACGAATGACCGTCTCTAGATGTTGCCAACTTGGACTTCCCAGACGCTTGGTCCAGTGGTCTGCACACGGTAAGCGCTCACTAAATACGATTGAATGAATGAATGAATGACCGTCTCTAGATGTTGCCAACTTGGACTACCCAAGCGCTTAGTCCAGTGCTCTGCACACAGTAAGCGCTCCATAAATACGATTGAATGACTGACCGTCTCTAGATGTTGCCAACTTGGACTTCCCAGGCGCTTAGTCCAGTGCTCTGCACATAGTAAGCGCTCACTAGATATGATTGAATGAGCGAATGAATGAGTGAATGTTGGGTAGAGACTGTCTCTAGATGTTGCCAACTTGGGCTTCCCAAGCGCTTAGTCCAGTGCTCTGCACACAGTAAGCGCTCCATAAATACGATTGAATGACTGACCGTCTCTAGATGTTGCCAACTTGGACTTCCCAGGCGCTTAGTCCAGTGCTCTGCACACAGTAAGCGCTCACTAGATATGATTGAATGAGCGAATGAATGAGTGAATGTTGGGTAGAGACTGTCTCTAGATGTTGCCAACTTGGGCTTCCCAAGCGCTTAGTCCAGTGCTCTGCACACAGTAAGCGCTCCATAAATACGATTGAATGACTGACCGTCTCTAGATGTTGCCAACTTGGACTTCCCAGGCGCTTAGTCCAGTGCTCTGCACACAGTAAGCGCTCACTAGATATGATTGAATGAGCGAATGAATGAGTGAATGTTGGGTAGAGACTGTCTCTAGATGTTGCCAACTTGGGCTTCCCAAGCGCTTAGTCCAGTGCTCTGCACACAGTATGCGCTCAATAAATACGATTAAATGAACGAATGACCGTCTCTAGATGTTGTCAACTTGGACTTCCCAGGCGCTTAGTCCAGTACTCTGCATACAGTAAGCGCTCAATAAATACGATTGAATGAATGACCGTCTCTAGATGTTGCCAACTTGGCCTACCCAAGCGCTTAGTCCAGTGCTCTGCACACAGTAAGCGCTCAATAAAGGCTACTGAATGAATGAATGACCGTCTCTAGATGTTGCCAACTTGGACTTCCCAGGCGCTTAGTCCAGTGCTCTGCACACAGTAAGCGCTCAATAAATACGACTGAATGAACGAATGACCGTCTCTAGATGTTACCAACTTGTGCTTCCCAAGCGCTTAGTCCAGTGCTCTGCACACAGTAAGCGCTCACTGAATACGATTGAATGAACGAATGACCGTCTCTAGATGTTGCCAACTTGGACTTCCCAGGCGCTTGGTCCAGTGCTCTGCACACAGTGAGCGCTCAATAAATACGATTGAATGAATGAATGAATGAATGACCGTCTCTAGATGTTGCCAACTTGGACTACCCAAGCGCTTAGCCCAGTGCTCTGCACACAGTAAGCGCTCAATAAATGCGACTGAATGAATGAATGACCGACCGTCTCTAGATGTTGCCGACTTGGACTTCCCAGGCGCTTAGTCCAGTGCTCTGCACACAGTGAGCGCTCACTGAATACGACTGACTGAATGAATGAATGAATGAGTGAATGAGGAGGAGGCGGCGGACCCGTGCGAGGGTCCGGGCCCCGGTTCCCGAACAAAAGGCGGGCCGGTTCCCCGGGACTCACCGGGCAGCAGGAGGAGGAGGAGCAGCAGCAGCTGCAGCAGCAGGAGGAGCAGGAGATGGGGGGGAGGAGGAGGGCGGCGGCGGGGGCCGGCGGGGGCCCCCCGGGCCGCGTCCATCGCCGCCGCCGCCGCCACCGCCGGCAGCGCGGGGCGGAGGAGGAGGAGGAGGAGGAGGAGGAGGAGGAGCAGGAGGAGCAGATCGCTCCGCGGCCGCGGACCCCCTCGACCTCCGTGCCGCGCCGCGCCGCGCCTCACCGCCTCCCTCCGCCCCCTCAGCCCGCGGCGCAGCGCTCCGCACAGCGCTCCGCCCCCGCACACCCCTCAGACCCCCTCGGCCTCCGCGCGCCGCCCCGCCCCCTCAGGCAATCTCCTCCAATCAGCGGACGCGCCGGCGCCGAACACGCCCCCTCAGAGGTCGCACAGCGCCCCGCCCCCTCAGACCCTCTCCTCCAATCAGCGGCCGCGCCGGCGCCCAGCCCCGCCCCCTCAGACCCCCTCGGCCTTCGAGCGGCGCTCCTCCCCCTCAGACCCTCTCCTCCAATCAGCGGCCGTGACGGCGCCGAGCCCCGCCCCCTCAGACTTCGCACCGTGCCCGCCCCCTCAGACCCTCTCCTCCACTCAGCGTCCGCACAGGCCCCGAGCCCCGCCCCCTCAGACCCCCTCAGCCTTCAAGCGCCGCTCCTCCCCCTCAGACCCTCTCCTCCAATCAGCGGTCGCGCTAGCGCCTAGCCCCGCCCCCTCGGGCTTTGCACACGCCCCGCCCCCTCAGACCCTCTCTTCCAATCAGCGGCCATGCCGGCCCAGAGCCCCGCCCCCTCAGCCTCCTCGCGGCTCCCCGCCCCCTCAGACCCTCTCCTCCAATCAGCGACCGAGACGGTGCCGAGCCCCGCCCCCTCAGCCTCCGCGAGGAGCCCCGCCCCCTCAGGCGCTTTCCTCCAATCAGCGGCCACATTGGCGCCAAGCCCCGCCCCCTCAGACTTCGCACAGCGCCCCGCCCCCCTCAGACCCTTTCCTCCAATCAGCGGCCTCGCCAGCGCCGAGCCCCGCCCCCTCAGACCCCCTCAGCCACCGCACAGCGTCCCGCCCCCTCTGACCCTCTCCTCCAATCAGCGGCCGCACTGGCGCCGAGCCCCGCCCCCTCAGGCTTCACACAGCGCCCCGTCCCCTCAGACCCTCTCCTCCAATCAGCGGCCGCGCCGGCGCCGAGCCCCGCCCCCTCCGAGCCCCCCAGAGCCCCTCAGCCTCCACTCGCGCTCGGCCCCCAGACCCTCTCCTCCAATCAGCGGCCGCCCCGGCGCCGAGCCCCGCCTCCTCAGACCCTCTCCTCCAATCAGTGGCCGCGCGGCGCCAAGCCCCGCCCCCTCGCTGGCTCGCCCCGCCCCGCCCCCTGGTGGCCCCGCGGCCAAAGTAACCGCCTTGGCTTCCGAGCCCGCCCAAGCGTGGTTCAGTGAAAAGAGAACGGGCTGGAGAGTCAGAGATCATGGGTTCAAATCCCGACTCCGCCAGTTAATAATAATAAGAAGAAGAATAATAATGGCATTTGCTAAGCGCTTACTATGTGCAAAGCACTGTTTTACAAGGTGATCACCTTTGTACATATCTATTCTATTTATTTTATTTTGTTAATATGTTTTGTTTTGTTCTCTGTCTCCCGCTTCTAGACTGTGAGCCCGCTGTTGGGTAGGGACCGTCTCTATATGTTGCCAACTTGGACTTCCCAAGCGCTTAGTACAGTGCTCTGCACACAGTAAGCACTCAATAAATGTGATTGATTGATTGATTACCAAGGTGAAAGGTGATAATAATAATAATGATAGCATTCATTAAGCGCTTACTATGTGCAAAGCACTGTTCTAAGCGCTGGGGAGATTACAAGGTGATCAGGTTGTCCCACGGGGGGCTCACAGTCTTAATCCCCATTTTCCAGATGAGGTAATTGAGGCATAGAGGAGTCAAGTGACTTGCCCAAAGTCACACAGCTGGCAATTGGCAGAGTCTGGATTTGAACCCATGACCTCTGGCTCCCAAGCCCGTGCCCTTTCCACTGAGTCACGCTGCTTCTCTTCAGTTGTCAGCTGTTTGACTTTGGGCAAGTCACTTAACTTCTCTGTGCCCCAGGTAGCTCATCTGTAAAAGGGGAATTAAGACCTGAAGCCGCACGGGGGGCAACCCGATCACCTTGTATCCTCCCCAGTGCTTTGCACATAGTAAGCACTTACATACCATTACTATTATTATTACTTGGGAAGCGCTTACTCTGTGCTAGGCACTGTACTAAGCGCTGGAGTGGATACAAACAAATCGAGTTGGACGCAGTCCACGTCCCACATGGGGCTCACAGTCTCAATCCCCATTTTACCGATGAGGGAACTGAGGCCCAGAGAAATGAAGTGACTTGCCCAAGGCCACACAGCAGATAAGTGGCTGAGCGTGATTAGAAACCATGACCTTCTGACCCCCAGACCCGTGGTCTAGCCACTAAGCCATGCTGCTTCAGAGACCCCCACATCTCCCGGCCATAGAGACCAGGACTAGCCCTACCCAGGGCGGGGGCAAGCTTTTAGGAAACCCCTCTGAGCCCAGATTCGGGGGCCGGCCAGATGGCAGTGACCTCACTGACTCCCACACTTGGTTTGGAAGTCTATAACGTTCAAGTCACAAGATGATAATGGCAATCGACTCGAATAATCCCACCCCACTCCGCCATCCCAAAAAGCAGCAGTTCATCACCGAAAAAGCTGGGTGTCCCAGAGCCGTGGGGAAGGTCACCAAAACCAAATGCCACGGAGGCAGCGGCTGCGTGTTCTGAATCCCCTCCATTCCCCAGCATCAGTCAGTAGGGAGATACATTTTAGGGAGAAACTTGAGCTTTTCCTACATTCCCGGATGGACGAGTGAGGCCCCACAACAAGCTAGCTCCTCTAGGGAGTGGGGCTGGGGTTGAAGGTTTGGGTCTAGGGAAGAAAGGAAAAGTGGGCAGGGAGAGGGGAGGATGTGAGGAGAAGGCAGGAAAGGAGTCGGGGGAGAGGCTTGGGGTCGAAGTTGTGGAGAAAGCGGAAGAGGCAAGCAGTGAGATTTGGAGTGTGCTGTCTACTCTAAACTGGCCCTTGAGCAGGGCAGGGAAACAGCCCGGCCTCACGGGAAGAGCTCGGGCCTGGGAGCCAGAAGACCTGGGTTCTGATCCCGGCTCTGCCACTTGCCTGCTGTATAGCCGTGGGCAAGTCACTTCACTTCTCCGTGCTTCAGTTTCCTCATCTGGAAGACAGAGGTTCAATACCTGTTCTCTCTGCGGCTTAGACCGGGAGCCCCACGTGGGACGGGGACTGCGTCCGACCCGATTATCTCGTGTCTATCCCAGCATTACTGCCAGTACTGCGCGCCAGTACTTGGCACATAGTAGGCACTTAAACACCACAATTATCATTCCTCAGAAGGGCCGGAGAAAGCCTATTTCAGTTAGAGCCCATCCCTTCCCAGCAGTAGGGAATTGGGCCAGGGTCAAATCAAGGGCCTGTGGGGTCTTTTTGTTTGTCTGAACGGCATTTGTTAAGCGATTACTATGTGCCAGGCACTGTACTGAGCACTGGGGTAGATGCAAGATTATAAATTAATCAGGTTGGACACAGATCCAGCCCCACACGGGCCTCACAGTCCTAATCCTCATTTTTTACAGATGAGGTAACTGAGGCCCAGAGAAGTGAAGTGACTTACCCAAGATCACACAGCAGACAAGCGGCAGAGCCGGGATCAGAACCCAGGTCCTCCGATTCCCAGGTCCGCGCTCTATCCACTACACCGTGTTCCTTCAAACAGAGAATCTTCGGCTCAACCAGAACTAAGGAGAAGGCTTCAGGGAGGGAGGGAGGCAGAGGAACTTCCCGGGAACAACTTTATTTCTGGAATGGAGGGAGGGGCGTGAGGAAAGGGCCTGAAGTCACTTGGGTCAAAAGCAGGGAAAAGCCAAGTGGGTGAAGGCCCAAGAAAAAGGAAGGGAGCAGCAAGTTCGGTTACTCTCCTTTAAGCCGGGGCAGAGATGTGTCCTGCAGAACCGGGTAAATATGGGGGAGCAGGAAGTTGGGGGAGCCGACACAGAGTGGTTTCCGTGGCCCTCGTCATCCGGATTTCTCCTTTCCACCTTGCCCCCCGGGGCACCCAAGATCAAATGCCTCTCCTGACTCTCCTTTGACTTTAGGGTAAGGGTCGCCTCATCCATTCCTCACCACCCCCTCTCTCTAGCCCCGTCTACTTTGCTTAGGACAAGGCAGACAAAAAAGGAACGGGATTCCCTCTCCCCACGCGTTCCCTTCTCCGGTAGGCCCCACCACCATCTGCTTTTACCCCAAGACGGTCTGTCGGATTTTATATTTATTAATTAATTAATTAATGAAAGAAAACTGAAATGGAAGGACCTGCACAGAGGAAGCCCAGACC
Organism: Tachyglossus aculeatus; assembly: GCF_015852505.1. Classification (NCBI taxonomy): domain Eukaryota; kingdom Metazoa; phylum Chordata; class Mammalia; order Monotremata; family Tachyglossidae; genus Tachyglossus; species Tachyglossus aculeatus. Next base: position 15,023,388 of record NC_052084.1, on the reverse strand, counting down.
TTTAGGAGCAGTTGGGCAGAACGGAGCTCGGGGGCTGGAGGCTGAGGGCTTCTCAATCAACTCGGCTGGCATTCGCAGCTGGAAGCATTCTCCAGGGCAGGCAGCCCCTTCCTGCCACGGAGAGGGGAATCTGATGTACAGAAGAGCAGTGGGGGGGAGGAGGGCAGATTGGGGAAGAACGGGGGTCTTCCTGAGGGGGAAGCAAAGTCCTCATCCAACGGTTCGCATCCTCCCATCTCCCCTCCCAGCAGTGACCTCAGGCCTAGTGCCCAGCTCAGTAGGGGATTCTGGTGGGGACCTGGTGGTCTGAAACCTGAAGAGCCAGAAGGGTTGAGTATCAGCTGCTCGATGAGAGATTTGTAGTGCTGGCACTGAGGCCCCGGGAGCCCTGAAACAGAGAACGCAGTCTATCAATTCCTCCCAGCTTCTAGACGCTGGCCACAGACAGACCCGGCAAACTGCACCCCAATTCCTCCTTCTCTGGCACCTCCTTTCCTGGGGCTTCGCTCCTCTCCCCCTGATTGTAGATGCCCCTACCTAGGCTCTATTTTTCCCATGATCCTGGCCCAGAAATCTATAAAACAGTGAGAAGAGAAATATGCATAGTGGCTGTTTTCCCTTTGGCTTTCCCTGGTTTTTCCTTATTGCCCTCAAATCCCACCCCCGGGAGACCGTCTGAACCCAAACACTTTCTTCCTGTCCAGTGCCTTCTCATCCTGTAGGTTGGAAGCGTCTTGTGGGCAGGGACCGTGCCTACCGACTCTGTTGGGTTATGCTTTCGCTAGCGCTTAGCACAGTGCTCTGCACTCAGTAAGCACTCAATCTATGCAATCAGTATATGCAATCAGTGGCAATATATGGCCACTGATTGACTGAACATAAACCCCAGCCTCTTGGGTTTCTCCCCATCCTCTTCTACCGACCTACCCCGCCGGCCTGCTCCCTGGCCTTCTCCCCAGGACCTCCTCACCTGGAAAACCTTTCCACTGGGATGGTTCAGGTAGTTTAAGGATGCCGCCCTTTTCATGTTGCTGCTGTCGGAAAAGCGGGGGAAAAAGAAAAGTTAGCCCTAGTTCTCCCCAACCTCTCTGGGGGCCCCTGCCAAGACCACATCAGTTCTTCTCTTTCTGCTTGTTCTATCCTTCCACAATCTCTTTTTGTCTTTCTTCCGCCGCTCGGCCACCCCATATCGCCGCAGATCCCTCTTTCTGACCACCTAATATCTCTCCCCGAGATTCACACCTTCCGGGGCGCATTTACTAAAAACTCTCCCTTCCCTCAGTCTGAATTATCCGGGTTCTCTGTTTCTCTGCACTTGATCATCCCCGTGATTGCTCAGAGGTGAAAATACGGTAGAACAGTCTGGAACACGGCAGCGGTAAAACAGTAAATGCCCGAGTGGCCCTGCTGGTCTGAATGATTTCCAAATGGGCACTTGAGGTTCTTCCTCTGGCCTCCCGTCACCGCAGTTCAGGAGGGGTGCAAGCAAATCCTAACCAGGAGTTGGAGGAGGTCAGGGGGCTCAGTGACATTCTGGGGACCGGGATGCCCTTCCCTGGTCGGGAGGGTGGGGGGTCTCTGGGAGACATGGGTGGGAAGGAGCAGAACCGGGCCTGATGTGACGCCAGCTCCCGCGGCCCGGGGATTTGCGGGCTTCCTATAAACCTCGCCGAGCTGCACACTGAGCCAGGGCCGCCCTCACCCCCGAGGCAGGCTGCCCCTTGGCCCCCACGTGCGATGCTTGCTCCCGGTTTTAAATCCCCGAGCGTTGCACTGACAACAAAATTCTGCTCTCACCCTCGCCGCTCCCTGGAGGGGAGGCAGGGGAAGGAGAAGAGAAAAAACTTATCCAAGTCCAGTAGGCCGCTGGGGGAAAAACTGAGCGAGAGGGGCGGTTGAAAAAACTGGCTCAAATGAGGTTTTTCGATCACACGGAGGTCGTCAATTTTCCACGCGTTCCCTCCCCCAGTCGTGGATAAACAAGAATCGCCGTTCGGAAATCGGTCCCGGCCACTCAGTGCTTGGGTCGAAGGAGACAGGCTCGGCTGGGGAAGCAGTCCCGGAGCCCTCAGTTAAAACCGTTCCGTGCATCGGCCCCGCCAACAGCCGTTCCGCCCAGGGCGGGCCGGGCACCTGGCTGTCGGGGGGCAGCCGGTCTGGGCCGACCTGCGGGGCTACGGGGGACCCCCCCCGGCCCGCCCCCAGCCCTACCTGGAGGGTTGGGGTTCCGTCCCCTGCAGCCTCTTCACCAGCAGTTCGCTGCTCCGACGCAGCACCTCCCGGATCTTCCCCAGCGTGACGCCCCGCTGAAGGGACCCGCTGCTGTCCTGGGAGAGAAGTCGGGGGGCGGGGGGGGAAGGCTTGCTTTATTCATTCTTTCATTCATTCGGTCGTATTTATCATCATCATCATCAATCGTGTTGAGCGCTTACTGTGTGCAGGGCACTGCACTAAGCGCTTGGGAAGTACAAGTTGGCAACGTATAGAGACAGTCCCTACCCAACAGTGGGCTCACAGTCTAAAAGACTGTTTATTAAAGCATTTATTAAACTAAACTAAACTAAAGCGTTTATTAAACGCTTACTGTGTGCAGAGCACTGGACTAAGTGTTGGGGAAAGTGCAGTACAACAATTTCCTATCTGTGGCAAAGCCAAGCTGAGAACCATCCTGTTCACCCCGGGCTGAGCAGCCTGGGCAAGTCACTTCACTTCTCTGTGCCTCATTTACCTCATCTGTAGAATCGGGATTAATACTGTGAGCCCCACGTGGGACAACTTGATCACCTTGTATCCTCCCCAGCGCTTAGAACAGTGCTTTGCACATAGTAATAATAATAATAATAATGTTGGTATTTGTTAAGCGCTTACTATGTGCAAAGCACTGTTCTGAGCGCTGGGGTACATACAAGGTGATCAGGTTGTCCCACGTGGGACTCACAGTCTTCATCCCCATTTTACAGATGAGGGAACTGAGGCCCAGAGAAGTGAAGTGATTGCCCAAAGTCGCACAGCTGACAAGTGGCAGGGCCGGGATTTGAACCCACGACCTCTGACTCCAAAGCGCCCAGGCTACTGCTGCCTGTTTGCTTTTGTTTTGTTGTCTGTCTCCCCCCTCTAGACTGCGAGCCCGTTGTTGGGTAGGGATTGTCTCTATCTGTTGCCGAATTGTACTTTCCAAGCGCTTAGTACAGTGCTATGCACACAGTAAGCCCTCAATATGAATGAATGAATTAATTAATTAATTAACAATAAACATTGACATTCCCTGCCCACAGCAAGCCCACAGTCTAAGTCGGGGGGAGAGGCAGGCGGCAAACAGAGCCTTCTCATTGCACTTAAGGCTCTCTCCACCTTCTCCTCGCCCTCGTCCTCCTCCTCTTCCCTCCCAGCCTGCCTCCACTCTGGTTTTGCCCCTTTCCAAGGTCCGTAGGTCCTGGAACTCTCTCCCTTTCCCTACCTTCCAGACATCAACTCTCCCCAGCTTCCAAGTCCCCCTAACTCCCGCCACCTCCAACCTCTCTTCCCAACTACTCAACCCCTTAGCCACCTCTTATGATTATGCATTTGTTCAAACCTAAAATACTTGGGCTGAGATTAAGATTAAATATATCAAATATTTAAAATATATACATATGCCTGGATTCCCCATTAGAAGTAACGTGGCCCCCAAATGGAGTGGGGAGCCGGGGGGCGATGGGAAATAGGGTCTGGGTCCTGTGAGACCCTCAAAGAGCTCAGACTGCGAACCAGTGAGGATGGGGGCTGGGGGACAGCAAACGTTTTGGGAACAGGAATGGGAATTCCTATAGCAATCAGTCGATCAATTAATTGTATTTAGTGAGTTCGTATCATGTGCTTGGGAGAGCACGATGTAACAGACTCATTTCCTGCTCACAATGAGTTTACGATCTAGAGGGGGAGACGGACACTAATCTAAATAAATAAATGACGGACATGTACATAAGTGCTGTGGAGCTGAGGCAGGGGTTAATAAAGGGCGCAAATCACGGCGATGCAGAAGGGAGTGGGAGAAAAGGAAATGTGGGTTTAGTCCAGGCAAGAATGCGTGCTTCCTGCAAGGACAGGAAAAAAGCCACCACTCAGAAGAGGCACCTTTGGAAAAGAGGGAGAGGGAGAACACCCACTCAGAGCACAGACATCATCACTGGCAAAAACGGAGAAGAGAACAGTAGGGGAGTCCCTGGCACAGCGTGGAGCCAGGGAAGACAACTGGGCAGACTCCTGTGGGTGAAATCCCCCTCACCTGTGCCCCGGGTGAGGCAGGAATGCCCCCCAAGCAGGACAAAGGAGGGGCAGGGGCTATAAGACAGGCTTTGCTTAGGGTTTCCCAAGTGTGCTTAATTCAGCACACAACATTCAGGGGGTGCTCCAGAAATATTACTACGACTGCTTCTAGCTCCAGCTCAGGTTATCCAAAGTTGAGGGGGTTTGGGCCAAACAGAAGTGTCCAAACACCCTTCCTCTACCGACCTCTTAGAGGCTCCGTGGAAAAAGCCCAGGTCCGAGAGCCGGAAGATCTGGGTTCCCATCCCACCTCCACCCCTCGCCTGCTGTGGGACACTTGGACGAGTCACTTACCTTCCCTGTGCCTCCGCTTCCTCCTCTGTAAAACGGGGACTAAACGGTTCTTTCTCCTGTTATGGCTTGTATCGACCCCAATGCTTAATACGGTGCTTGGCACACAACAGGTACCAAAGGCATTATTGTTGATTATGATGATGATTTAAACATTTTCAGTGATCTTGGCACGAGCACGGTATTTACAGAGCAAGTCCTTACTAAATCCAAAGTTAATATTATCACTACTACTGAGGGGGCCTAGGTGAGCAATGGCCCCAGGAGAGACCGCAGAACTACTCCTCTCTTTCAAGCGCCGGACACGGAGGGACAAAATGGGCAGGGGCAGGGAACAGGCCGGTGGGAAGGGAGCGTTAGCCTGGTCCGCGTCCCATTCTCTCTCCTCCTGTCAGGCAAGTCTGCTCACAGTCCCACGGATACGTTCTTCCTTCTGAGGTTTTCCTCACATCACTGCCCACGCCAGAAGCCGCCTGCCACCTCCTCCATGACAGTAGAGCTTAGCTCAAAGTTCGCCATGTCCCAAGGGTGGACTTTGGAAAATTCCTCCTCTAAGCCAGCTCGGGTGACGCTGCTATAAGGTGCTGGGGGGAGGAGGGAAATGGGGGCAGAAGTGGGGCACGAAGGAGCCTGAGGGCAGAGGCTGCTGGTTGAGAGATCGCAGAGTAAGTTGAAGTAGTAAGTCACAATGGCAGCATCCAAATTTGCCTTCCCCTGGAATATGCCGCAGCTAGAGCATGACCTCGTTGGCCTACTGGAGATGAGCCAGCCTCTTCCCGGAAACCTTCCCATTCCCTGACTGCTCCCCACTTCCGACCTGTGGGAGTGCTTAGTACGGTGCTCTGCACACAGTAAGCGCTCAATAAATACGACTGAATGAATGAATGAACGAAAGGAGGCCCGCCGGTATGCCTGAAAATTTGGTTCTGCCTCCGAAGCCCAACGCCCTTCCTCACTGCCGGGCCCCATAGAGTCCAAGGGCAGTGAGCGAGTGATCGCGTGGGGGAGACGACGCCATCCGGCAATCGTTAGCCGAGGCTAATTAAAGGGCCCAGGTTGCCTGTGGCCGACAGGGGGAATGAAGAGGGGGCTCTCTTGGACTCACCCCTGGCCAGTCCACAGCCACACTGCCGTCCTCGCCGCCTGCATACTTCACGTTGCCCCCCGTGGTACTGTCTCCGGGAGGCCGCTGGCCCTCCGACTCCCCAAGCAGCTCTACCACTTTGGTTTGGCTGATGGGGTCCGTGCCCTGCAGGGAGGAGGATCAGACAAATGAGCGATGGGAGGGGAGACGGGCGACGCTGCTCCACAGATCCTTTGCCCGGCCCCTCGCCTTTGTGGCCAGTGCATGGACTTTGGGGGGGGGGGGTGGGCAGGAGGGGATGGGCAGCTCTCTCTCCCGACCTCCTAACAGTGAGGACTGGATTGGGGAGGGGCATCCAGGCAGCAAAGGAGAGCGACAGAGTGTGAAATTTTTCCCCAGGCAGCAGCAGCAGTATCCCCTCTGCCTTCCTGCCTCTCCCCAGCCCCCTTCCTTCCCTCCCTCCCTCCCTCCTCCGGGCTCTTACCTGCTTCCAGGAGCGCAAGACACATTCCTCCAGGGTATCTGCGGCCTCCATCTTTCCCTGGCGCCGATACAGCGCTCCCAGGTTCCGCAAGGTGGTGGTCACCGTGGGACTGTGGGCAGCAAGGCCGGGGCCAGAGGGGGTGAGGACAACAGGAGTGAGGGGAGACGGGAGAGGGGAGGGGGTCTAAAGGAAACAAGGGCGAGGACGAGAAGGAGAGGTGGATGGGAAGGCTGGGTTAAGGAAAGGGTTTGACAGGACAGGACTCGGGCAGGCGAAAGGAGAAGGACAGGGAGGCCAGAGAAGAAAGAGCGAGGAAGGGAGATGATCTGAGAGAGGAGGAAGTCCGAAGCCAGAGAGGGAAGCTAGAGGCCTGGATGGCATCAAATCCCCACCTGGAGTCCCTCTGTCCCCGCTCTCTTACCTGCTGCCCCTGCAGGCCCTATACCAGCCTCCATACTCCACATAAGGCATGCTGTCCCCGAGTCGGCTCTGCGGGGGGAAGGGGGAGAGGGGTCGGGTGATGGGGGAACAGATGTGGGGTAGGAAAGGCCCCTGGGGCTGGGCTAAGTGCTTGAAACAGGGCGCGGGAGTGGTACAGGGCCGGTGGATGGTAACAGGAGAGCCTCGGCTTCCTCTTTTACCTGGCATCTCCCCCAGCGCTCAGTACCCAGTAAGAGCTTAACAAGTTCCATCGTCGTCACCATGATACCGCCGTGTCTGTCCGTCAACCCCTCGCCTTAGCCCGGAGGTCTGGCATTCCCACACTCACCCTGCTCCTCTCCTCCCGCTCCTCCGCATGCACCCAGATGGGTTTGTGGTCACCTGAGGGGGGCAATTAGATAGCAATGCTAGGAAAGGGGGAGAGGAGCTGCCGCTCCGGGTCTGGACTCCAGAGGGTTTCGGGATCGCCGCCGAGCTGCTTCAGCCTCCTCTGTCCCCGGGCCTACACGGAATCGCCAACCGCCGCTTCCCTTCCCCGCAAGACTCCCACACACCATTCACGGGTCCAAACTCCTGGACGTGGGCCCGGGTCAGGATCTCCTTGTAGAGGACCTCGGCCTCCGTGAACTTGCCCTGTTTCAGGTAGCAGGATGCCTGGCGGGAGTAGGGGAGGGGAGGAAACACATCACTCAAGGGTTTCTTAATCCTCTTCACCCTCTCCTCCCTCCGCCCCCCCAAAAACCTTGGTCCTAGTTCCCGTCTTGTATCTCACTCCTTGCCTTGGGAAAGTGGTTCGGGGCCCAGGCTGTCCCCCAGAGCACACCCGCACTTTCAGGGAGCCCTTGAATTGACTGGCATAAAGAACAATACGGCCTGGGCCCTGACCCAACGGCCTGCCACCTGGGTGACCTTGGGCAAGTCACATAACTTCCCCGTGCCTCAATTTCCTCATCTGGAAAAGGGAGATGAAGTACCTTTTCTCCCTCCTACTCAGACTGTGAGCCCCCTGTGGAACAGGACCTGAATTCATTCATTCATTCAACCATATTTATTGAGCGCTTACTGTGTGCAGAGCACTGTACTAAGCGCTTGGGAAGTACAAATTGGCAACGTATAGAGACGGTCCCTACCCAACAGTGGGCTCACAGTCTAGAAGGGGGAGACAGACAACAAAACAAAACACACAGACAGGTGTCAAGTCGTCAGGACAAACAGAATTAAAGCTACATATGTTTGTACATATTTATTACCCTATTTATTTATTTATTTTACTTGTACATATCTATTCTATTCATTTTATTTTGTTAGTATGTTTGGTTTTGTTCTCTGTCTCCCCCTTTTAGACCGTGAGCCCGCTGTTGGGTAGGGACTGTCTCTATATGTTGCCAATTTGTACTTCCCAAGCGCTTAGTCCAGTGCTCTGCACATAGTAAGCGCTCAATAAATACGATTGATGATGATGATGATGATCATTCCGGTGCTCAATAAATGCTTGGGCCATAGTATGGCCCAAGTCTAGTATAGTCTAGTCTAGTATGGCCCATAGTCTAGCGCTTAGAACAGTGCTTTGCACATAGTAAGCGCTTAATAAATGCCATCATTACTATTATTATTATAGTATACGCTGAACAAATGCCACAGTTAGTATTAGCTGAGCTAGCAAGAGGGCCTGGAAAGACCTTAACCCTCTTACCGAGTCCCGCTTCTCTCTCCCCAACCCCTCTCTTGTCCTTCACCCCCTCCCGCTGCTCTTCCTCTTCCCTATCCCCTGCCCGCGGTCCCCCTCCCCTCCAGCCCCGGCCCTTCCCTGAACCCTCACCAGGTTGTTCTTCGTGCGGGCCACGTTGACGTCATCGGGCCCCAGCTGCTCTTCGTAGATGGCCAGCGCTCGCCTATAGTAGCGCTCCACGGCGTCGTAGTTGCCCTGGTTCTGACACAGCAGCGCCAGGTTGTTGAGCTGCTTGGCCACGTCCGGGTGGCGAGCGCCCAGGACCTGCGAAGGAGAAGAGGGGGCCGGGTGTCTAGGAGGCGGAGGCCGAGACCCTCGACGGCCCGGACGCAGGCGATTCCATCCCCCGGGAGACAGAAGGGACGTACCTTCTCACGGATCTCCAGGGCCCGCTGGCATAGAGGCTCTGCCTCCTTGTATTTGCCTCTCTTGCCGTACAGCACCGCCAAGTTGTTCAGGGTGGCGGCCACCTGGGACGGGGGGTGAAGAGAGAGAGAGACAGAGAGAGACAGAGAGAGTGTCCCTCAGGGGACAGAGACCCAACCCTCGCTAAGCTATGTCAATTTCCCCTCCCCTGCCCCAGCTGAGGGGCCCACAATCCCTTTCCCCACCCATCCCCACAATGGAGAATGAAGCCCGCTGCTGGGCAGGGGTGGGGCGCAGAACTCGACTGGGCCCGGTGCGGAGAAATTCTGGAGACCCCAATCACATCCGTGCCCACTCCCATCCCCTTGCACGCCCCTGCTGCGGTTCAGCTGCAGTGGAGGGGATAGCGCGGTGGAGCTGAACACAGCGGGGAAGAGACGGGGGGAAGAAGTGCGGGGGGCCGGTGGAGAAACCTCTCTGTATGGTGGGTGGAAGGATGCTAAGAGGGGAGGAGTGGGGCAGTGTGGGAAGATGGCAGGGCTGGAGGATGCTAATGGTGAGGCGGGCCAGGCTGGGGGGGCTTACCGCGGGATGATCCCGGCCCAGCGTGCTCTCCCGGATGCTCAGGGCGTCGTTGAGCAGGTGAGCTGCTTCCTTGTACTTGTTTTGGTCCCTGCGGTGTCACAGGGCCTGCAGAGGTCATCGGAGGTCCCCTCCCCAAGGTGCCGCCTGTTCCCCAGCCCCCAAGCCCCATCCTGTCTTCCTCGTCCCCCACTCCCATCTCCCTCTATTTGTCCCTTCACCCCCGCCTGCCCCAAGCATCCTCCCCCAGGGCCATTCTGGGGTTCCTTTCTCTTGCCCCTGGTCCCCTAATCCCTCCTGTCATCACCCTTCCTCCTTGATAAATTCTCAGGGCGCTCCAGCCGCTGTGCTCAGCCAGCCCACTACTCCTAGCCCTGGGAAAGGGCGAGGCTCGGGACAGGAGTGCTACTGACCTGGGCTCTCCAGGCCCTTCGCCCCTCTTGGCAGTGGCCCTGAGGAGTCTGGACTGCTCCATGTCGTCCCCCAAGACAAGGACCCAGGGAGGTGTCTGAAGGCATTTCTTGGCTCAGGCGGTTCCCAGACCAAACCCCAGGGCCCAGGAGCGGTGACCTAAACCAGCCCACCTCCCTACATCCTCAAGACCAGAGGTCTGCCAAGGTCAGACCGGACCCTGGGGGTCCCTTTCTGACAGATGGAGAGAAACTCCCCCGACAGAAACCACTTCCTGGGCAGGCAGAGGCTGAGAGAAATCACCTCGTCCACCCCCTGTCTCCTCCAGCCACGCTTTCCGGGCCGGTCCAATGCCTAGAGTGGCTCTGGGTCCCTGCCACGATGCCCACTTCACCCAGGTGGGAACCTAGGGGTACCCGAGAGGAACGTACCCAGCGGGCGGCTCAGCGTCGGGGCAGGGTGGCCCCAAGGGTTGCGGTGGAGGGCAGGGTGCCCAAGGGTGGGCGAAACAGGGGGACACAGGAAATGGGGTCTCACCGGTAGACAAGGGCCAGGATATTGAGCATGGTGGCTACGTCCGGATGCCTGTGGCCCGAAGTGCGCTCCAGATCCTCCAGCGCCTGTTTGCAGAGCGGCACGGCCACCTCGTAGCGGCCCTGGGCCGCGTACTGGATCACTAGGTTATGCAGCGTTCGCAGGCGAGTTGGGATCTCGTAGCCTCCCTGCTGGGCAGCCGCCGCACCCTTGTCATAGGACGCTGACAAACGCACACGCGACCGCACGCAAGACGGTAGCATGAGTGTGGGGCGTGAGCACAGACCCGGCCCTGGGCTCTAGCGCGGGAAACACGCGTGGGCCGCTATTCACGACCTCCTTTATGCCAAGCCACATCCCATCGGGACAAGGGACGCCCCTCACCCTTCCGCCCATGTTCCGCTTCAGTTCTGTCCTCCGGCTCCCCTCCCGTGCCCCTCCTTTGCCCTCAGCCCCACCCTGGCTCCCCCGTCCCCGGCTTTTCCTCTGCTTCCTCTCCGTTCTCCTCCTTTTCTCCCGGAGGTCGGACTCCTTGCCCGGCCCCGGCGGTGTCTCTGTCCCACCTTGGCTTTCGTCTAGGGGTCAGACTCACAGTTGGGCCCCGACTTCTCCTCCTCCTCCTCCTCCGGGAACAAATCGTCGAGGCTGTCGCGGGTAGAGTCTCCCTCCTTCTCTTCCTGGGAGGAGACGCCCCACATCAGAGCCCCCTCCTCTCCGGAGTGGAAACGCCCACCCAGAGACCACTGTCTGGGCAGGCGGAGGCTGACAGAAATCACCCCGTCCACCCCGTCTCCAGCCGGGTTTTCCGGGCCGGTCCAAAGCCCAGAGCGACCCTGCCACTTTCCCCACCCACTTACTGGCGTCTCGGGCCCTTGCTTTAGAGAAGGCCTTCTCACTGACTAATCTTGATCCCTTCTGTTTTAGTTGACACTCGATTCTCCTACTTCTGAGGTGTTCATTTCCCCCTCTAGGACGGTAAATTCGTTACGGGCATGGACATGTCTACCGCCTCTGCCGTATTATACTCCCCCAAGCACTTGGTACCCTACGTGCAGCGCTCCTCCGAGGGATTTTTCATCACACGGCCGTAGCCCGCCCGATCCCCCGGCCCCTCCCCACCCCCTGGCCACCCGAGGAGGCGAGCTCGCTCCATCTCTAGACCGTAAGCTCATCATGGGCAGGGAATGCGTCTGTTTCTTCTTACATTTTACCCTCCCAAGCGCTTCGTACAGCGCTTTGCACCCAGTTGCGCTCAATAAATGAGCAAACGAGTCTCACCTCGGCGGGCCCATCCTCATCATACTGCCGCAGCTGCCCCATGAACTCCAGGTGCTTCTTCTCCTCCTCCAGCTGGGCCACGGCCTGCTCGCTGAGCTGCAGCCTCTGCTGGGTGTTGGCCAGCTCTTCCCGCAGCCACGCGTTCTCCTGCATCAGGCGCCGCACTTGCGCCCGCAGCTTTTGTTTCTCCGACTCCACCGTGCCCAGGTGGCTCGCCAGTGCCAGCATCACCTGAGACCGGGGGTTGGGAACCACCGGGCAGCAGAAAAGGGTGAGAAAGGAGCCCGGAGCAGGAAACACCGACAGCATGACCTCATGACCCCTTCCCCGCCAACACCAGCCCCGACTCTTCGCCTCTTCTGGCCACCCCATCCTCCCCTGCTTACCCGTTCGACCGTAATGATGACGATCATAATAAAAATGATCATAATAATAATAATTGTGGTAGTTGTTGAGCACTTACAATACTAAGTACAAGTAAGCGTAAGTATAGTACAATCAATCAATCAATCGTATTTATTGAGCGCTGACTGTGTGCAGAGCACTGGACTAAGCGCTTGGGAAGTCCAAGTTGGCAACATCTAGAGACAGTCCCGACCCAACGGTGGGCTCACAGTCTAAAAGGGGGAGACAGAGAACAAAACCAAACATACTAACAAAATAAAATAAATGGAATAGATATGAACAAGTAAAATAAATAAATAGAGTAATAAATATGTACAAATATGTATACATATATACAGGTGCTGTGGGGAAGGGAAGGAGGTAAGACGGTGGGGATGGAGAGGGAGACGAGGGGGAGAGGAAGGGGCTCAGTCTGGGAAGGCCTCCTGGAGGAGGTGAGCTCTCAGTAGGGCCTTGAAGGATACAGTACAGTATAGAATACTACAGTATACTATATTATACAGTATAAAGTATTATACAGTACTATACAGTATATACAGTATAGTCTATACTATACTATACAGTATTATACAGTACAATTATACGGTATTATACAGTATACTATATAGTATACTACACTAAGTATACTGTACTAAGCGCTGGGTGGATCCAAGCAAATAGGGTTGGACAAAGTCCCTGCCCCATGAAGGGGCTCACAGTCTCAACCCCCATTTTACAGATGAGGTAACTGAGGCACAGAAAAGAGAAGTCACTTGCTCAAGGTCACACAGCAAAGTGGCGGAGCCGGGATTAGAACCCATGACCTCCGGACACCCATGCCAGTGCTCTATCCACTACGGCTTGTTGCTTCTAATGATAAGGCCCTACTGAGAGCTTCGAGGCCCCACTGAGAGCTTCAAGGCCCTACTGAGAGCTCACCTCCTCCAGGAGGCCTTCCCAGACTGAGCCCCTTCCTTCCTCTCCCCCTCGACCCCCCTCTCCATTCCCCCATCTTACCTCCTTCCCTTCCCTACAGCACCTGTATATATGTATATACGTTTGTACATATATATTACTCTATTTATTTATTTATTTATTTTACTTGTACATATCTATTCTATTTATTTTATTTTGTTAGTATGTTTGGTTTTGTCTCCCCCTTTTAGACTGTGAGCCCACTGTTGGGTAGGGACTGTCTCTATATGTTGCCAATTTGCACTTCCCAAGCGCTTAGTACAGTGCTCTGCACACAGTAAGCGCTCAATAAATACGATTGATGATGTTGATGATGATAATAAACTGTGATATGCATTAAGACAGCTGATAAAGTGCCAAACACTGTGCTAAGACCCGGGGTCGATACGGGATAATCGGATCAGATACGGGTCCCGTCCCAATCCAGGATTTAGGTAGGGAGAGCAGATGCCTTCCTTCGGCTTACTTGGCCTCATCCCACCTTCCTGAGACCTTGGCCCCTCTGTCTTGGCCCCGATCCCATCCCTCTCCCCCCGTCCCCTCCTCTCAACCCTTCTTTTTCCCCTTCCCTTCTCCTCCCCGGCTTCCCGAGACGGTCACCTGCGCCTCGCCCAGTCCAAGTTCGATGTCCTCCACGGAGCGCCGCAGGCGGCCGGTCTTCTCGTGCATCAGGCCCGCGTCTTGGCCGTCCTGCTGCAGGCTCCGCAGGGCGTGGGCCAGGCTCTGCAGCACCGTGTGGTGCTCATTGCGCAGGGCCTCCAGACCCTGGCTCACTTGCCGGGTGCTCCCTAGGATCTCCTCTTGGCTCAGTCGCTCCACTCCCGTCTCCTTCGGCCCTCCCAACACCAGGCTGGCCATTGCAAGAGGCAGGCAACCTGGGGGTGGGGGAAGGAGGGAGACACGAGGCTTGGGGGGGGGCAGAGAGAAGCTCAAAGCCGAAGCGGGGAGGGACTTGAGCGCTCGGCACAGCCCTCTGCACATAGTAAGCACTCAAGCAATGAATGAATAACTTGGAGCTGGGAAATGAGGGGGCGGGACTGACGGAGTCTTGGGGCTGCGCTGGAAATCCAAGTTTAAGGCGGAGATAACGTGGGAGTTAGGGAGGACAGAGGGGACGCAGCCCTGCTCAGTTCCTTCTGCCAAATCAAACTTATCAGTCGGTCAGTCAATTGTATTTGTTGAGCGCTCACTGTGTGCAGAGCACCGTACTATGTGCTTGGGAGAGGACAATATAAGGATAACATAGACACATTCCCTGCCCACATCCCACAGCCTGCTAGAAAGCCTTCCCTGATTAACCTCTGCAACCCTGGTAATAATAATAATAATAATGGCATTTATTAAGCGTTTACTATGTGCAAAGCACTGTTCTAAGCACAGGACTCTCCCCTACAATTCCCCAACAAGTAGGTATGTAAGAATGGGAGAAATATCATTACTAGGTCAGACCAATGGTCCATAATAATAATAATGGTATTTGTTAATGGCTTACTATGTGCCAAGCACTGTTCTAAGCATCGGGGTAGCTACAAGGTAATGAGGTTGTCCCACGTGGGGCTCACAGTCTTAATCCCCGTTTTACAGGTGAGGTCACTGAGGCACAGGGAAGTTAAGTGACTTGCCCAAAGTCACACAGCTGGTAAGTGGCAGAGCCGGGATTAGAACCCACAACCAGTATTGTCTGACAGTGGCAACAGGCTCCCTGGAAGAACAGCCCGAGGGCAGACCTCCTTACTTCCATCCTAATGTCTGGGGATAAGGGCCATCTCACATCCCAGACCTGCCCATTGGTAACCCATGATGGATGGCTTATCCCTGAACTGATCCAAATCCCCCTGAACCTCCTTGCCCTGCTTCCTGTGGCAAACCCACACGTTTACCGCCCTGCTGCGGGAAGTATTTCGTTTTGTTCGACTTGCAGATCTGTAAATCATGTATTTATTTCTTGTCCCTCCCCATTACCCTGTGAGCTCTTGAAGGGCAAGGAGTTTGTCTTATACGCCCACAACTGACCCCGGTGTCTAAGCGCAGGGCAAAAAGTAGGGGCTAAATAAATCCAACTAACACCACATGTGGAAGAAGGGACTCGAGTGGGGATTGGTTTGAAAGAAAAGGACTCAGGGCTGGGGCGGTGAGTAAAGTTGCAAGGAAAGGGAAGAGTGTGGGGGCTGATTAGAGGGGGAGAGGCCCGGGCCCCAAGGCTCAAAGGTGCAGAGGACTGCCCCAAAGTTTCTGCATTTATAGCCCTTTGGGAGCAGGCTCACTTCCTCTCTCCCAAGATCTACAATCTGATGGCACCTCTTATCGTCCAGGCCTCCATCCACCCCGGCTCCTCCTTCTGTTTGCCACCTTAGCTCCTCCTGAGTTTGCCACCCCAGTTCCTCCAATGTTTGCCACCCAGCTGCTCCTGGGTTTACCACCCTGGCTGTTTCTGGGTTTGCCCCCCCAGTTCCTCCAGTGTTTGCCACCCCACTTGCTCCTGGGTTTACCACCCTGGCTTTTTCTGGGTTTGCCCCCCACCCCGTTCCTCCAGTGCTTGCCACCCCAGTTGCTCCTGGGTTTACCACATTGGCTGTTTCTGGGTTTGCCACCCCAGTTCCTCCAGTGTTTGCCACCCCAGTTGCTCCTGTGCTTGCCACCCCAGCTCCTCCTGTGTTTGCCACCCCAGTTGCTCCTGGGTTTACCACCCTGGCTGTTTCTGGGTTTGCCACCGCAGTTCCTCCAGTGTTTGCCACCCTAGCTCCTCCAGTGATTGCCCCCCCAGTTGTTCCTGGATTTACCACTCTGGCTGTTTCTGGGTTGGCCACCCCAGCTCCTCCTGTGTTTGCCATCCCAGCTCCTCCCGTGTTTACCACTCCAGTTGCTCCTGGATTTACCACACTGGTTGTTTCTGGGTTTGTCACCCCAGTTCCTCCAGTGTTTGCCACCCCAGCTGCTCCTGTGTTTGCCACCCCAGCTGCTCCAGTGTTTGCCACCCCAGCTCCTCCAGTGTTTGCCACCCTAGCTCCTCCAGTGATTGCCACCCCAGTTCCTGCAGTGTTTGCCACCCCAGCTCCTCCTGTGTTTACCACCCCAGTTCCTCCAGTGTTTGCCACCCCAGCTCCTCCTGTGTTTACCACCCCAGTTGCTCCTGGGTTTACCACACTGGCTGTTTGTGGGTTTGCCACCCCAGTTCCTCCAGTGTTTGCCACCCCAGTTCCTCCAGTGTTTGCCACCCCAGCTCCTCCTGCGTTTACCACCCCAGCTGCTCCTGCGTTTGCCACCCCAGTTCCTCCAGTGCTTGCCACCCCAACTCCTCCTTTGTTTGCCACCCCAGTTCCTCCAGTGTTTGCCACCCCAGCTCCTCCTGCGTTTACCACCCCAGCTGCTCCTGCGTTTGCCACCCCAGTTCCTCCAGTGCTTGCCACCCCAACTCCTCCTTTGTTTGCCACCCCAGTTCCTCCAGTGCTTGCCACCCCAACTCCTCCTTTGTTTGCCACCCCAGTTCCTCCAGTGCTTGCCACCCCAACTCCTCCTTTGTTTGCCACCCCAGTTCCTCCAGTGTTTGCCACCCCAGCTCCTCCTGTGCTTACCACCCCAGCTGCTCCTGCGTTTGCCACCCCAGTTCCTCCAGTGTTTGCCACCCCAACTCCTCCAGTGTTTGCCACCCCAGCTCCTCCTGGATTTGCCCCCCCGGTTCCTCCTGTACATGCCACCCTGCCTGCCCCAGAATTTACCACCCTGGCTACTTCTGGGTTTGCCCCCCCGGTTCCCCCTGTAATTGCCACCCCAAGCCCGCCTTCCTCCGCGCCCCTCCGCGCCTTACCCGCCCCGAGGCCCAAGCCGGGGAGTGCAGCCAGAGGAGCGAGAGCCCGGAAGCGAGGCGATGGGCAGGGAGGGCACCGCCCTGCCCACGGTCCAGGAGTCCACGGCCCCTGCTGCGGGGCCCCGCCCTGCGTCCGGGGGCACGGAGGGGGAAGGAGCCGGCCCTGCCCTGCCCCCACACGTGGCAACCCGGCTGCCCCCGGGGGCAGGGCCCACTCGGTCCCGGGCCTTTAACGGGGGGACCTGGATGGAAAGTCCCCGGGCTGGGATGCGGGAGGAGGGCGAGGAAGAGAAAGGGGAGGAGCAGGGGGCACCAATGCCCCCGCAGTGGGTGGGCAGCAGGGGCAAGGCCGCCCCTCTGTCCTCCACCCCGCACTGGCAACCCGCTCGGGCGTCGGGGCAACCGAAAGGGAGAAGGAGGGCGACCACACGGCGGCCCCTTTAAATCCAACATGGCGGCCCGCTCGCGGCGTTTGTTTTGACGGCTCCGAGGGGCGGGAGCCGCGTGACCGCGGAGCCGCCCCGCGATTGGCTCTCCCGCGGAGACGTCATTGGGGCGCGACGGAGGGCGTCACCGACGCGCGCCGGGGGGGGGCCCGCGCGTGCGCCGTGCGGGGCCCGCGCGTGCGCCGTGCGGCCTTCCCCGCCGGTGGTCGACCTGATGGCCCTGCGCGCCCTGGCCCGCGGGTGCGGGGCCCTCAGGGCGGGCCCTGCTCCCCGACGACGGCCGCCCGTCGCTCAGGTAACCGGGGCGAAAACGCCCCGGACAACGACGGACGGGCTCCGAAGGACCAGTTAGCATCTCCACCAACAATAGCAATCATAATAGTAGTAGTTGTTAAGCTATTACTATGTTCTAAGCCCTGGCAGGTGGGGGGGGGGGATACAAGGTGATCAGATTGTCCCACGGGGGCTCACTGCCTTCATCCCCATTTTACAGATGAAGGAACTGACCCCCAGATAATAATAATAATAATGGCATTTTTAGACTGGGAGAAGAAGAAGAAGAAGAATGGCATTTGTTAAGCGCTTACTATGTGCCAAACACTGTTCTAAGCGCTGGGGGGGATACAAGGTCATCAGGTTGTCCCACGGGGGGCTCACAGTCCTAAGTCCCATCCTGCAGATGAGAGAAGTGAAGTGACTTGCCCAAGGTCACACAGCGGACAAGTGACGGAGCCGGGATTAGATCCCATGACTTCTGACTCCCAAGCCCGGGCTCTTTCCACCAATCAATCAATCCTATTCATTCATTTCTTTTTATGGTATCCGTTAAGCGCTTACTCTGTGCCAGGCGCTGTACTAAGCTCCCCCTTCTAGACTGTGAGCCCGTTATTGGGTAGGGGCTGTCTCTGTCTGTTGCCGATTCGTCCTTCCCGAGCGCTTGGTACAGTGCCCTGCACACAGGAAGCGCTCAACAAATACGATTGATTGGTGACTGAATAAGCGCTGGGATAGATATAAATTAATCAGGTCGGACACAGTCCCTGTCCTACCTGGGGCTCACAGGTTTCATCCCCATTTTACAGTTGATGTAACTGAGGTGCAGAGAAGCTGAGTGACTGCCCCTAGGTCACACAGGTCACGGTGGCGGAGGTGGAATTAGAACTCAGGTCCTTCAGGCTCCCAGGCCCGTCCATCCACTAGGCCATGCTGTTTCTCCAGCGCTGCTTACTGAGCACCGACGAGCACTGTACTAAGCGCTTGGGAGAATGCACGATAACAGAGTTGGTAGGCACGTTCCCTGCCCGCAGCGAGTTTACAGTCCTGAGCCTGGGGGACGTCTTTGATTTGCCCCCTGCCTTGGCATCAGCCCCGGCTAGCGGGGCGAGGTTACGAAGAATCCCTGCTCACTGTCATAGCGATAACGTCACCGTCACATTGACATCGTCCTGGACGCTAATCAGCTCTCTGCTGTACAGTCTGCACCTACTGTTCCGTGAGTTGTCGAGGCTTCCGTTAGTTTGTGCAAAGAAACACCATTGATCTGTAAGCACCTCGAGGGCAGGGACGTTCAATAAACGCCATTAAACGAATGCAGGAGGCTAAGAGCTGTGCCCTTCCCAGGTGGTGAACGATGCCACGCTCCCGCCTCCCCCAGCTGGCTCGCTGTTTCCCTGCCGCCTGCTCCTCACCTCTGAGGCTCTCGGTGCCAACTTCGTGTCCTGGAAGACCCGTACCAAGTACACCATCCGGCCAGTGAAGATGAGGAAATCTGGAGGCCGAGACCATACAGGTGAGAGGGAGGAGGCAGGGGAAGGGGAGAAAAAGAGGCGGAAGGAGATTAGCAGGAAACTCCCAAGGAAGAGAAAGTGGTGTGGTCTAACTGCTCCTGTGCAGTTAGAAGCTTTGTTCAGACCCCGGGAATGGGCATTTCCCCGGAACAGCTGACCTAAGCCGTCTTCTCCACCACCGCTAATAGGCCGCATCTCCGTACACGGCATCGGTGGGGGCCACAAGCAGCGTTACCGGATGATCGATTTCCTCCGACTACGGCCTGAGGCCAGTAACTCTCCGGGGGCCTTTGAGGAGAAGGTCTTCTCTGTCCGCTACGATCCCTGCAGGCAAGTAGCCGTGTGTGTACGGATGTGTGGGTGTGGTGGGGGGGCCCCGGAGGAGTGTTGAGGCAACAGAGGCGATCAGGGATGGGGGGCGGGGAAGGACGGCAACACTGCTAAGAGCTAGAGGCCCAGGAGTCTGAAGCAAGGACTTACAGAAAGATCTGGGATTGTCAGGGAGGTGACATCAAGATCTAGGATGGGGGTCCAGGGCCCAGACTTGCCTACTGTCCCGGCAGGTCAGCAAATATCGCCTTGGTGGCTGGAGGCAATTGGAAACGCTGGATCGTCGCCACAGAAAACATGCAGGAAGGAGACATAATAAAGACCTCAAACACAATTGGCCGTATGGCAGGTGAAGAGGAGGGGGGGGGGCAGAGGCGTGGGACAGGGATGGTCAGCCTGGAGGAATGGGCAAAAAAGAGGCCCAAGTCCCGGGACTAACGAAATCGCTGTGTGTTGTAGTGGCCGCCCGGGAGGGTGACGCACATCCCCTGGGGGCGTTGCCCATCGGGACGCTGATCCACAACCTGGAGAGTGAGCCGGGCCGCGGAGCCCAGTACATCCGGGCCGCAGGTACCCGGGGCATCGGGAGTTGGGCTCGGGCACCGTGGGAAGGGATCCTGGAGTCAAGAGCGAAGCGGACAGAGTGAGGACTGTTATCTCTCCCATCGTCACGCTTTTCTCGATCGACGGTATTTGTGGAGTGCTTACTCTGTGCCGAGTGCCGTAGTAAGCGCTTGGGAGAGTACAGAACAACAGAATTAGCTATGTTCCCTGCCTATAATGAGCTCTTATCGTCTTAGTAGTTGCCGCTGTTACCGTGGGTCAAGTGCTGTCCTAAACTCCGGGATAGGTAGACTCACATCAGACACAGTGCCTGTCCTACGTGGGGCCCTCCGTGATAACGGGGAGGGAGAACAGATATTTAAGCAGCGTGGCCTAGTGGACAGAGCACAGGCCTGGGAGCCAGAAGGACCTGGGTTCTAATCCCTCCTCTGCCACTTGTCTGCTGTGTGACCTCGGGCACGTGACTTCACTTCTCTGGGCCTCAATTACCACATTCAAGATTGTAAGCCACCTTTGTGTCTTGTTTTCCCTGCCGCATTACGTTCTTCAAGAACTTCCCTCTTGCGAGGCTCCGCGCAAAGTAGGGGATTAGTACAGGCTGGAAACTCAGCTCTTATCCTGGGACAATAGCAGGAGTAGTATTTACTGAGCATCCACTTGGGGTGGCCCACTTCCTAGGTGCTTGAGAAAAACAGAATAAAGACTCGACACATTCCCTGCGCACTAGGAGTTGACATTCTAACCGGGGAGACAAACATAAACATTTATGACTACTTGATGAATAAGTACAAGCGCTTAGTACAGTGCTCTGCACACAGTAAGCGCTCAATAAATACGATTGATTGATTGATTTTACTTGTACATATCTATTCTATTTATTTTATTTTGTTACTATGGTTTGGTTCTCTGTCTCCCCCTTCTAGACTGTGAGCCCACTGTTGGGTAGGGACCGTCTCTGTATGTTGCCAACTTGTACTTCCCAAGCGCTTAGTACAGTGCTGTGCACACAGTAAGCGCTCAATAAATACGATTGATTGATTGATTAAGTACAAGCGAGGACAAAGGGAAAAGAAAAACAAAGCCAACACTCCCTCCTGCCTTTTTTTCTTGTAAAACCTATGGAGCACAGAGTAAGCGCTTAACAAATACCACAATTATCATCACTATTATTATGTAAAGTCAGGAGTGTCAGCTATGACGGGGCAGGGAATGGGTAGGGTATGTTTTTCCGACAGGGTGGGCACTCAGATACTGAACCAGTAATAAGCCTGAGTAGGGCCCAGCCAGCTGCGATTTCCTCCATTCTCCCCCCGACCTCGTCTCCTTTTCCTCACAGGGACTTGTGGTGTGTTGCTGCGCAAGGTGAACGGCACAGCCATCGTCCAGCTGCCCTCCAAGAGACAGATGCAGGTGGGTGAGGGGACGGGGACATGCCCCGTATGGGCGGAGAAGATGGCCGAGCTCGGGTCTCAGGGCAGGTCCCAGCTTTCTAGCGGAGAGGCGACTTACGTGGTCAAGGCCCAGTCTGTGAGGCAGGACCCGGCCGTCAAGCCCAACGCCCTTGGCCTCTGATCCTTTCTCAATTGTGCCCCATCCTGCAGCTGGGGCCTGCCGAAGTGGAAGAGGCCCCCGAGGTGTCCCGCGGCTATTGCGGGACGGCCACAACCCCCAGGACCCCCCGGAAATGAACCCGGACTTACTTTTGGTTCGCCTCGAGTTCTCTCTCCGTCAGGGGCTAGGCTTGAGCTGGGATCTCCAATCTGAGTGTGGGGAGAGAGTAAGAGAGATAGTGTTCTCTTGTATGCGGTCTAGCCCCGCTCTGGAAGTTGGACCTAAGCCTCTTGACTCACCCCTGGTTTGTGCCCGGAACCGTCTCAATCCTCTGGGTCTCCCCTCCTGATAGGTGGCATGGCATAGTGGATAGAGCCCAAGCTTTGGGAATCAGAAATTCATGGGTTCTAGTCCCAGCTCTGCCACTTGTCTGCTGCGTGACCTTGGGCAAGTCACTTCACTTCTCTGGGCCTCAGCTGCCCCATCTGTAAAACAGGGATTAAGACCGTGAGCCACATGGGGGACCTGGACCGTGCCCAACTTGATGGGACAACCAGATGACCTTCTATCTACCCAGCGCTGGGCCCATAGGAAGCGCTTAACAAATAATAATAATAATGGCATTTGTTAAGCGCTTACTATGTGAAAAGCACTGTTCTAAGTACTGGGATAAGCGCTTAGCGCTTCCTATGGACACCATAATAACAATAATCATAACAAGAGGGGTATTTGTTAAGCGCTTCCTATGGGCCCAGCGCTGGGATAGATACAAGGTCATCCGGTTGTCCCATGTGGGGCTCACCGCCTTCTATCTACCCAGCGCTGGGCCCTTAGGAAGTGCTTAGCAAATACCCCTCTTGTTATGATTATTGTTATTATGGTGTCCTGCTCACCTTCCCTTCAGCTTCCCTCATCTTGTAAAACGGGGATGAAGATGGTGAGCCCCGCATGGGACAACCGAATGACTTTGTATCTATCCCAGCGCTGGGCCCATAGGAAGCGCTTAACAAATACCCCTCTTGTCATGACGATTGTTATTGTGGTGTCCTGCTCACCTTCCCCTCATCTGTAAAATGGGGATGAAGACTGTGAGCCCCACATGGGACAACCGGATGACCTTCTATCTACCCCAGCGCTGGGCCCTTAGGAAGCGCTTAGCAAATGCCCCTCTTGTTATGATTATTGTTATTATGGTGTCCTGCTCACCTTCCCCTCATCTGTAAAGTGGGGATGAAGACTGTGGGCCCCACATGGGTCAACCAGATGACCTTGTATCTGTCCCAGCCCTGGGCCCATAGGAAGCGCTTAGCAAATACCCCTCTTGTTATGATTATTGTTACTATGGTGTCCTGCTCTACTTTCCCCTCATCTGTAAAATGGGGATGAAGACTGTGGTCCCCACATGGGTCAACCGGATGACCTTGTATCTATCCCAGTGCTGGGTCCTCAGGAAGCGCTTAACAAATACCCCTCTTGTCATGGCTATTGTTATGGTGTCCTGCTAACCTTCCCCTCATCTGTAAAATGGGGATGAAGATGGTGAGCCCCACATGGGACAACCGGATGACCTATCTATCTATCTACCCAGCGCTGGGCCCTTAGGAAGCGCTTAACAAATTACCCCTCTTGTCATGACTGTTGTTGTGATGGTGCCCCATGCGAGTGTCCCCTCACCCCCCTCTGTCGCCTCTCCCTTACTGAGCGCCTGACCCCCCTCCGCCCCAACCCCTCCAGGTGCTGGAGACGTGCATGGCCACCGTGGGCCGGGTGTCCAACGTGGACCACAACCAGCGGATCATCGGCAAGGCGGGCCGCAACCGGTGGCTGGGCAAGAGGCCGAGCAGCGGGCTGTGGCACCGCAAGGGCGGCTGGGCCGGGCGGAAGATCCGGCCCCTGCCGCCCATGAAGAGCTACGTCAGGGCCCCCTCAGCCGCCGCCATTGCCCGGCCCCCTCAATAAAAGACGACGGCCTTCCATCCGGGTCTCTGTCCCTTTGCGCCCGGCCCCGCCCCTCCCTCTGCGCCTGCGCCGGGCGTGTCCTCGCAGGCGCGCGCGCGCGCGCTGGCGTTTGACCCCCGCGGGCCGCCGTACGTTTGACAGGCAGGCGCGCGGCAGCGGGCCGGCGGAGGAGGCCGCGGCCGGCGAGGTAACGAGGGCCGAGAGGGGCCATTCCCCACCAAGCGCGCGCGCGCCTTTTGCCCCCCTCAGGGCCCGGCGGGCGGGAAGGGCGAAGGGCCCGCCTTCCCAGAAGGCTTTGCGGCTGAGGCCCTTGACCACTCAATGATGGCACTTTAGTAAGCGCTTACTCTTCCTCCCTTCAAAGCCCTACTGAGAGCTCACCTCCTCCAGGAGGCCTTCCCAGACTGAGCCCCTTCCTTCCTCTCCCCCTCGTCCCCCTCTCCATCCCCCCCATCTTACCTCCTTCCCTTCCCCACAGCACCTGTATAGATGTTTGTACATATTTATTACTCTATTTTACTTGTACATATCTATTCTATTCATTTTACTTTGTTAGTATGTTTGATTTTGTTCTCTGTCTCCCCCTTTTAGACTGTGAGCCCACAGTTGGGTAGGGACCGTCTCTATATGTTGCCAATTTGTACTTCCCAAGCGCTTAGTACAGTGCTGTGCACATAGTAAGCGCTCAATAAATACGATGGATTGATTGGTTACTCTGTGCCCTCACTCTTTCAGACTGTGAGCCCACTGTTGGGTAGGGACTGTCTCTATATGTTGCCGATTTGTACTTCCCAAGCGCTTAGTACAGTGCTCTGCACATAGTAAGCGCTCAATAAATACAATTGATTGATTGATTGATTACTCTGTGCCCTCACTCTTTCAGACTGAGCCCACTGTTGGGTAGGGACTGTCTCTATATGTTGCCGATTTGTACTTCCCAAGCGCTTAGTACAGTGCTCTGCACATAGTAAGTGCTCAATAAATACGATTGATTGATTGATTGATTGATTACTCTGTGCTCTCACTCTTTCAGACTGTGAGCCCACTGTTGGGTAGGGACTGTCTCTATATGTTGCCGATTTGTACTTCCCAAGCGCTTAGTACAGTGCTCTGCACATAGTAGGCGCTCAATAAATACGATTGATGATGATGTGCCAAGCACTGTTCTAAGCACTGGGGAGGTTACAGGGTGATCAGGTTGTCCCCGGGGGGGGGGGGGGGGGGGGGGGGGGGGGAGGGGGGCGCCTCACACAGTTTTAGTCCCCATTTTACAGATGAGGTCACTGAGGCCCGCAGAGAAGCACCTCTGACTCCAATGCCCGGGCTCTTTCCACTGAGCCACGCTGCTTCTCATGATGAGGGCACTTCTTATCCGCTTACTCTGTGCCAAGCATTTCATTCATTCAGTCGTATTTATTGAGCGCTTACTGTGTGCGGAGCACTGTACTAAGCGCTTGGGAAGTACAAGTTGGAAACATATAGAGACGGTCCCTACCCAACAACGAGCTCACGGTCTAGAGCCCCATGTGGGACAACCTTATCACCTTGTAACCTCCCCAGCGCTTAGAACAGTGCTTTGCACATAGTAAGCGCTTAACAAATACCATTATTATTATTAGAGGGGGAGACAGACATTAATACAAATAGACAAGACAATCAATTACAACAATCAATGTTTGGTTTTGTTCTCTGTCTCCCCCTTTTAGACTGTGAGCCCACTGTTGGGTAGGGACTGTATATGTTGCCAACTTGGACTTCCCAAGCGCTTAGTACAGTGCTCTGCACACAGTAAGCGCTCAATAAATACGATTGATTGATTACAGATATACACAGATAGATACATATGTGCTGTGGCGAGTCATTCATTCAGTCGTATTTATTGAGCGCTTACTGTGTGCGGAGCACTGTACTAAGCGCTTGGGAAGTACAAGTTGGAAACATATAGACGGTCCCTACCCAACAATGAGCTCACGGTCTAGTGGGGGAGACAGACATTAATACAAATAGACAAAACAATCAATTACAGATATATACATATATGCTGTGGGGAGTCATTCATTCAGTCGTATTTATTGAGCGCTTACTGTGTGCAGAGCACTGCACTAAGCGTTAGTGGCTACAGCACAGGCCTGGGAGTCCGAAGGACCTGGGTTCTAATCCTGGCTGTGTCACTTGTCTGCTGTGTGACTGTTCTGAGCGCCGGGGAGGTTACAAGGGGATCAGGTTGTCCCACGGGGGGCTCACAGTCGTCATCCCCATTTTACAGTTGAGGTAACTGAGGCCCAGAGAATAATAGTAATAATAATGATGGCACTTCTTAACCGCTTACTCTGTGCCCATAGGAAGCGCTTTAATAAATGCCATTATTATTAAATGACGCACTCTATCTATTGCTTGCAGAAGTAACGTGGTCTCCACCTCAAAAGTTTACAATTTAGTGGCATAGGGTTTGTCAGCCTCCCATCTCGCTCCTCCCTACACCGGTCCCTCCCCAAGCAGCGTGGTCTAGTAGATAGAGCACGGGCCTGGGCGTCTTAAGGTCACGGGTTCTAATCCCAGCTTCGACACTTCTCTGCTGTGTGACCTTGGGCAAGTCACTTTACTTTCCAGCGCTTAGAACAGTGCCCAGCGCTTAGAACAGTGCCTTGCACATAGTAAGCGCTTAATAAATGCCATCATTATTATTAGAACAGTGCCTTGCACATAGCAAGTGCTTAATAAATGCCATTATTATTATTATTTTTACTTGTCTGGGCCTCAGTTACCTCGTGTGTCAAAAAATGGGGATTAAGGGTGTGAGCCCAGTGTGGGAAGGGACCGTGTCCAACCTGATTAACTCATATCTCATATCATATCATTTTTAGACTGTGAGCCCACTGTTGGGTAGGGACTGTCTCTATATGTTGCCAGTTTGTACTTCCCAAGCGCTTAGTACAGTGCTCTGCACACAGTAAGCGCTCAATAAATACGATTGATGATGATGATGATATCTACTACAGCGCTTGGAACAGTGCTTGGCACGTAGTAAGCACTTAAGCACCCTTCAGTCTTCTAGACTGTGAGCCCGCTGTTGGGTAGGGACTGTCTCTAGATGTTGCCAACTTGGACTTCCCAAGCGCTTAGTACAGTGCTCTGCACGCAGTAAGCGCTCAATAAATACGATTGAATGAATGAAGTACCCTAAAAAAAATCCCTTCCCTCTGTGTTACCCCCCGTTACATCTGCCTCCGGCGAGCCTTGCCCTTCCCGCACATCCTCGTCGCATCCTTTTCCTCCAGGGCTCTAGCCCGGACCGCCCAGCGTGCCACGCTTGCTGATAGGCCCCTTGTCCTCACCTCGCCCTTCCCTCTTATCAATCAATCAATCAATCAATCGTATTTATTGAGCGCTTACTATGTGCAGAGCACTGTACTAAGCGCTTGGGAAGTACAAATTGGCAACATATAGAGACTTATCCCACGTCTACCCCGCAGGATGGTGGGGGAGCGGCGTGGCGGGGACCTGCTGGTCCCCCTGGGCCCCCGGCTGCAGGCCCGGCCCGAGGAGCTGCTGCGCCAGAGGCCCGGGCCCGACGGCCACCCGGAGTACCTGATCCGCTGGAGCGTGCTGCGGCCCGGAGAGGAGGGGGGAGCGGGAGGCAGAGGTCCCTCAGACGACCCGGTGGAGCACATCCTCATGTGGCTGTCGGCCCTGGAGGTCTGTGCCAGTTGCCCCTCGCTGCTGGGCGAGCAGGCGGCGGACAAAGAGACGCGGCAGGAGCCGGTCGGGGGAGCGGGCGTCTTCCCCCGGGACGTCGGACCGGACGAGGCGTCGCTGCGGGAGCTGGGGGAGGACGTGCGGGAGCTGGTGCACAGGGCGGCCCGGCAGCTGGGCCGGGGCGAGGCCAGCCCCGCCGCCTCGCTGCTGCACACCGTCCACGTGCTCAGCGCCTACGCCAGCATCGGGCCCCTGGCCGGCGTCTTCCGGGAGACCGGGGCCCTGGACCTGCTCATGACCATGCTGGGGGGGCCCGAGCCCCAGATCCGCCGCAGCGCCGGCAAGATGCTGCGGGCCCTGGCCGCCCACGACGCCGGTGAGGGGCCGGAGACCCCGAGGGGGGACCGGGCCGGGACGGCCGACGGCCCGGGGGACGCTCGGGCGGGAGGGGAGGGCCGAGTAGCCGAGGCTGGGGAGACCAAACGGACGGAACGGGGATGTGGGCGCTGACCGTCGAGGGGGACCGACGCTCGTGGGGTGATCGGCGAGAGGACTGGGGATGGTGAGCTGGGAGAGAGAGAGAGAGAGACACCTCGGGGTAGGAGAGGTGGAGTCAGCGGGCGACAAGTGAGAGGCCAGTTAGGCGGGGGATCAGCGAGCTCCGGGGACCGTAATTCCGGGGGCGAGGGGGCCGGGTAAGGGCGTGAGGTCCGTGGGGGAATGGGCGGTGAGCGAGCGGCGTGGCTTGCAGGGAGCCGGGCCCACGTGCTCCTGTCGCTGAGTCAGCAGGACGGCATCGAGCAGCACATGGACTTCGACAGCCGCTCTACCCTGCTCGAGTTGTTCGCCGAGACCAAGTCCTTCGAGGAGCACTGCATGGCCTTCGAGGGCATCGGCCTGCCCCAGGTACCCGGTGGGACCTCGGAGGGAGGAGCGGGGGGGACGGTGGCTGAAGTCTTTGGGTCAGAGGCCTAGAGAAGGGGGCCGGGGAGACAAGGCCTTGGCCTCAGGACCAGGCTCCAAGTTTACCTCGGGGGGCTTGGAAGGAGCAGCTGAACCGGCCCGTGGACGGAGAGCTCAAGCTGGAGACGTGGGGATGAGGGGGCGATCTGATCTTGGCGCGCACGCGCGTGTGTGTGTGTCGGTCGTAGATCCCCGGGAAGCAGCTCTTCTCCCTGGTGAAACGTTATCTCTGCGTCACATCTCTCTTGGACCAGCTGAGCGGCAGCCTGGAGTTTGGGGGTGAGGACCGGGCCTCCCCCCGCAAGGCTGCCGGCGGGAAGCAGAGCCGGGTGGAGCGAGAGCTGGAGTTCAGCCTGGCTTTGGGCAGCCTGATCCTGGAGCTGGTGCGGGGCATGGGCTGGGACCGAGGCCCGGACCCCCGGGCCGCCCGCCCGCCGGCCCGGCCGGCCCGCTCCATCTTCCTGGCCCCCGGCCCGGCCCGGCCCCTTCCACCCCCCTGGCCCTGCAGGAGGCAGGGCCAGGCCTTCCGGTCGCCCTCCGACTTCTCGAGCCGCAGCGCCTACGCGGAGTACGTGCAGGAGACCCTGCAGCCCGGCATGCGGGTGCGGATGGTGGAGGATTACGAGGAGATAGGAGCTGGGGACGAGGGCGAGTTCCAGCAGAGCAACACCGGCATGCCTCCCGTGCAGGTTGCTGGGGGCCGCGGGGGGCAGAGGGGCATGGAGGAGTCGGGACGGAGGCCTCGGGGTTGCCCCCGGGCAGGTTGGGAGAGTCGGGGGGCTGTGGGCACGGAGGATTGTCCCTCGGCAGGTCAGACACAGGGGAAGCCAAGGCAGGAGGGAGAGGTGGCATTCCTCTGGAGGCTGGGACAGAGAGCCGGGCATCGCGGGGGAGGGCATCAGGAGAAACCGAGAGGTAGGGAGTGAGCAGCGAAGCAGCAACGGAGGTGTGGTCCTGAGCGAGAAGCAGCGTGGCTTAGTGGAAAGAGCACGGGCCTGAGGACCTGAAAGGCCTGGGTTCTAATCCTGACTCCACCACTTGTCTGCTGTGTGAACTCGGGCCGGTCACCTCACCTCATCTGGAGAATAGGGATTAAGGCTGTGAGCCCTATTTGGAACGGGGACTGTGTCCAACCTAATTAAATGGTGTCTACCCCAGCACTTAGTACAGTGCCTGAACGTGTCTGTTGTTAAATTGCGTTAAATGGTGTCTACCCCAGCGCTTAGTACAGTGCCTGATACGCAGTGAGCACTTAGCAAATACCAGAAAAGTCAGTCAGTCATTTGTGCTTGGTACATGGTAAATGCTCAGTAATTACAAATGACTGACTGACTTTTCTGGTATTTGCTAAGTGCTTCCTACGTATCAGGCACTGTACTAAAGTGCTGGGGTAGACACCATTTAACGCAATTTAACAATAGACACATTCCCTGCCCACAACAAGCTTACGGTCTAGAGGGGGAGGCGGACATTAATATAAATAAATAAATGACAGACAGAAGAGGTGCAGGGGAGAGGAGCGAGGTGGCTGGGTGTCGGAGGGCCCGGGAAAGAGGAGTTTGTGAGGCCAAAGATACAGGGGTCAAAGCACAGATGGGTGGCTGGGGATGTGGGGAAGTAGCAGGGAGACCCGAGGGGATAAAAAGTGGATGGGGAGAGACGGCCCCAGACAGTGAGGAATTCAGGGGGATGAACAAGGGAGGGTGAAGGAATAGATGTCCCTTGGGGAGAAAAAAAGGAAAGAGAGAGAAACATGCACATTTCTGTGGGCAGCTGGGTCGGAAGAGGCAGACTGATTCTTCCTCTGACCCTCTCCACCCTGGGCGGTTCTGAGCTCAGTAGGGTGGGTGGGACTCGAGAAGCCTTCAGAGGCGGCGGGGATCGGGGGGGTGGAGGGGGGCTGCTATGTTAACGGCCTGCCCCTCCCTGCCCCCATTCCCCATCCCTCTTCTCCCAGCTGAGTTTGCCCCCCGCCCCCCTTCTAGGTGCTGTGGGAGTCGACGGGCCGCACCTACTGGGTACACTGGCACATGTTAGAGATTCTGGGCCTGGGGGAGGCAGCGAAAGACAAAGCTCCGGCCTTTCCGGAACGGAACGTGGGGAGCGGTGGGAGCTGGGCTCTCAATCCAGGTGAGGAGATGGCAGGGTCGGTGGGAAGAAGGCCCGGGGTCTGGGTTCAGGAGAGGCGTCGAAGGGAGGCCGGGAGGCCGTGGGGCGGGGCCACCCAAGGGAGCGAAGGCTCCCAGAGGGGAGATCCCTCAGCTGGAACCCTGTCGGCATGGGCCCTCTCCCTCACCTTTTGGTCGAGTCTAACGTCCTGTGCCCGCAGGTTCCTCCCCCTGGCCCTGGAAGCCCCCAGGGAGCCTGTACTCTGTGCCCTACCTGCGGCCCAGCGCCCCGGGCAGCACGGAGTCCCGCTTCCTCAGCCGGGCCGAATGGTGGGAGATCCTGTTCTTCGTCAAGAAGCTGGCCGGGCCCGAGCAGCAGCGTCTTCTCCAACTCGTCCAGGAGACACAGGGCAAGGAGGTGTGAGCCGGGGGGTTGGATGAGGATTTCCTTTCCTGGAACAGAACAAGGAGGGATAGGGTGTCCTGGAGCCCCTCTCACTCCCAGTTCCAGACCCCCGCCCTCACCCTCGATCCGTCAACCAGTGGTACTTAGCGAGCATGTACCGTTTACAGAGCACACAATGAGCATCCACTCTGTCGGCCTCCCCTCCGACCTGCCCCGTCCCTGACCCTGTGGCCCCTTTCCCTCCCCCGTTGTCGCCCCAGGCCCCGGAGGAGAAGGCCCTGGCAGAGCTCTCGGTGCCTGTCGCGTTGGCGCAGAAGCTGGTGCTGAGTCTGAGCAGGCAGTGCCAGGGTGCCACCCGCAGCGACCTGCTCTGCTCCCACGTCTACAGCGAGTTCGGGCCTCAGGACCACCCGGAGGAGGGGGAGCCGCCTGGCCCGGCCCCCGCGGACCAGCTCCGGGACATCACTCCCTCCGACACCCCCCAGGTCCCCGAGGTCGAGGCCCTCCAGCCAGGGGAGGCCCAGGCTAACAGTAAGTCAGGCCCAGAGGGCTAGGAGGGGGCTTGGCTGTAGGGGAAAGCGGGAGTCGGAAAGAAATCTCAGGGCCTTTTTCTGCTACGGGGCTCTGAGAGACCCGGAAAGGAGGGCTGGAGTTAAGGGGAGAGGGGTTGAGCCACGGGGGAGAGCTGTGGTGATGCCCAGGGTCACGACTCT
Source organism: Tachyglossus aculeatus (assembly GCF_015852505.1). Taxonomy (NCBI): domain Eukaryota; kingdom Metazoa; phylum Chordata; class Mammalia; order Monotremata; family Tachyglossidae; genus Tachyglossus; species Tachyglossus aculeatus. The sequence continues at coordinate 14,992,196 of NC_052084.1, read as the reverse complement.
ACCTCTTTGTGTTTGTGGGCCACAGCGCTGGAGCTGCCCCCGGGGCCACGGGGCGAGATGCCCAAGTCGTTGCAGAGCCTGGCCCCAGACCCGGGTCCTTCCCCGGATCGGCTCCAGGAGCCGGGGCTCAGCGAGGGCAGCGTGAGCCCCGAGGACTGGGACGTGGAGGCTCTCCTGCAGCAGCTGCAGCAGCAGCCTGACCACTTCCTGCTGCTGGCACGCAGCCTGGAGATGCTGGGGCCCAGGAAGGCCACCCAGCTGCGGGGCCTGAGGTGAGCCGGGCCCGAGGGAGGGGTACCCGGTTACCACGGGGGGCCGAGGAGGGAGAGGAGTGGGAGGTGACCCTCGAGGGAAAGGGTGACTCTGGGGCTGGCTAGAAGAGGCCGGGGCCGGTGGCGAGACAGAAAATCGCAGAGGCCCAGCAGAGCCCCCCAACCCCGGCTTCCTCCTTTCCCCAGGATGCTGACCAAGCTGTTGGAGGGGTCGGGAGCCGAGGCCCTCCCTTGGCACGAAGCTGCGGGGTCGTGCCTCACCTGCATGAACGCCTCCGGGGCTGACAGCGAGGTACGGTCGGGGGACGCCGCGGGAGTGGGCTTGAGAGTGGGGAGAACCACGCCCCGGATGAGGGTCGGCCTCCGGTGGGACTCTGTACCTGGAGGGGAGGGAAGCGGGTCACCTGGCATCGGATGGCATCACCTCTGAGGGTCTAACGTTAAAGGCTATCTTACTTGTTCTCCCTCTGCCCTCCATTTCCATTTGTCCTCCTCCCCCCCTTCCTCCTTTTCCTCTACCCTGTCTCCACTTTCTCCTCTACCCATCGCGTGCCCTTCCCCATCTGGGTCACTCTCCCTCGCCCCCTCCCTCATCCGCCCGCCCCACCGTGCCCCCGTGCCCCGCGGCCACGGCTCCGGCCCTGCGCAGGTGGTCCAGGAGGCGGTTCGCTTCCTGCACCGCCTGGCTTCGTGCGACAAGGACTGTGCCGTGGTGCTGTGCCGCCTGGGGGCCCGCGAGGCTCTGACCAAGGCCCTGGCCCAGCCCGGCGCCCAACTACCGCTGGGCCCCGAGCTGCGGGAGCTGCTGGACCACTGCCAGAAGCAGGCCGGTCTCTACGGCAACCTGACCACCAGCATCCTGGCCGGCTGCATCCAGGTGGGAGGCGGGGTTGGCGGCCCCGGGGGCCGGGGACGGAATCGGGAGTTGGGGGCCCGGCCCAGGAAGCAGGGTGGCGCCCAAAAATCAGTCATATCTAGTGAGCGCTTAACGTGTGCACAGAGTACAGTACAACAGAATTAGCACACGCATAACGAGTGGGAGGGAGGGGGAGGAATCTGGGTGCATTCTGCCGGCCCTGAGGACCAAAGACTCTAGGACGGCCACGGCTCTGCGCTCCCGCCCGCCTTCCCCATCCCCTTCCCCGGCCCAGTCCTGTAACAGCCAGAGGTCCAGGGGGCGGAGACCCTTCCCCAGCAACCGTGTGTGGGTCTGGGACACATCGTGCCTCCCCCGTTTCCCGTCAGTGCCGTCCTCCTCTCCCTCTGGGGTCCCCACCGTCACTCCCACCACTCCCACCCCACCCTGGCCCTTCCCGGCCCGATCTTCCGTCCCCTCGGGCTCCTTGAGCCTTCTCTGTCCCCGTTGCCCGCAGCTGGTGCTGGGCCAGATAGAGGAGCACAGACGGACTCAGCAGCCCATCAACATCCCCTTCCTGGATGTCTTCCTCAGGCACCTCTGCCAGGGTCAGTGCCCTCCCCGGCTCCTCCCTGCCCGGGGGCCAAAGCCCATTTCTCCCCCCCTCCCCGCCCGACTCCCTTTGTGTCCCCTTCCCCTCCCGGGCCCCTCCGTCCTCCCCACGGCCCTGGTCCAGCGGTCACCGGCCCCTCTTTCTCGGGCTCTTCCGCCCCTCCCCATCCACCCCCGCGGGCTCCCCAGGCTCCAGCGAGGAAGTGCGGGAGGACAGATGCTGGGAGAAAGTGGAGGTGTCCTCCAACCCGCACCGGGCCAGCAAGCTGACCGACCGCAACCCCAAGACCTACTGGGAGTCCAACGGCAGCACCGGTTCCCACCACATCACCCTCCACGTGCGCCGCGGCGTCCTCATCAGGTGTGGGCGGGGGCCGGGCGAGGGGACGCGGGAGTCTGCCGGGGAAGGTCCTCGGATGGGCCGCGGGGCCGTCTTAAAATAACGACGATGTAATGATAACCAAAGGAATGAGGTTTTTATACCGTATACCAAGAACCAGGCTGAGCACTGGGGGAGATGCACGATCATCACATTGGCGTTCTCTTCAGATTTTGGGAAGAGCGCTGAACGTTCTCCACGGCCCAACTAGAGGGGATGGACCTGAGGGGTCCCAAGGAGGCGGCGAAAGGGTCTATATGGGGGAAGGGGGGGCGGTCCTCCCCACCCGCAGCTCTGAAGGGTCCTTGCCGTCTCTGCCCCCAGGCAGCTGACCATGCTGGTGTCCAGTGAGGACTCAAGCTACATGCCAGCCCGAGTGGTGGTGCTGGGCGGAGACAGCATAAGCTCCGTCAACACTGAGCTCAACTCGGTGAGCCTCCCGCCTCCATCCCTCCATCTCTGGGGTGCAGCGGAAGGGTGAGGTGGGGTGGGGGGCCTAGGTTTGGGACCTGGAAAGTCCCCTCTGGGCAATTCCCTAAGCCCCCCCCTCCGGTCACCCTTTTCCCTTCCACGCCCGTCCCCCCCACCCCTCCGCCCAGGTCAGCGTCACGTCCAGCGCCAGCCGGGTGCTCCTGCTGGAGAATCTGACCTGCTTCTGGCCCATCATCCAGATCAGGATCAAGCGCTGTCAGCAGGTTTGGCCTGGTTCCGGAAATGTACTGGGAAGCACTTGGCGCCGAGGCCGCAGTGGGGAGAGCATTCGGGGAACGAAACCGGCTCTACTTCCTGCGGCCACTCGCTCAGAACCGGGAGATCTGTCCTCTGGCTCGTCCTCCGCGGCCACCGATTCGGTCCAGATCAGACCCGGCAGCCACGAGCCCGCTGGGATTTTCCCGGTCTCCCGACGGGCTCCGGTCGGCGGCGGTAGCTGAGCGGGGCAGAAAGCGGGGGTCACTGGGGAACTAGTCCGGTGTGAGCCCATCGTTCATCCCCTGCCATCCCGTCCTGTCCGTCTTTTCGCCTTGGCAGCACCGGGAAAGGGGTGGCGTGAGAGGTGGGGTGGCTCTGAGCTACCTTGGTGCCGTTCCACCATGGCGCAGGGGTGGGGGAGATCTGGGCAGCAGAGTGCCACGCACCACTTGTGCAGGGCTCGGGAGGGGCAGAGGTGATGGCCCCCCCACCTCCCCATTGCAGGGCGGCATCGACACCCGCGTGCGGGGCCTGGAGGTGCTGGGCCCCAAGCCGACGCTGTGGCCGTTGTTCCGGGAGCAGCTCTGCCGCCGCTCGCGGCTCTTCTACGCGGTGCGGGCTCAGGCCTGGAGCCGCGACATCGCCCAGGACCGCACCCGCCTGCTGCGGCTCTTCCCCAGGTCCGGGGCGGGGGTGGCACCGGGGAGGTGAGGGGGGCGGCGGGAAGCCGCGAGGCAGGAGTCGAGGAGGTGGGAAGAGGGGAACCGGGTGACTCGACTGAAACATGGGCGGATCCGGGGGCAGGCGTCTGGCTGTGGCCCGAGGGATTCTTGGACCACAGGACCGTGACCCCGAGGGTGCGGGGCGGGTCCAGGGATGTGACCTGGGGGAAGACTGGAAGGCTGGGAGAGCCACGGAGGAGCCAGACGGAGGCTGAGGTGTCTCAGTCGGGTTCCTTGTTCCCCTCTCCTCAGGCTGAACAGGGCTCTGGGCCACGAGCAGGCCTTTGCCGACCGCTTCCTCCCCGACGAGGAGGCTGGCCTGGCGCTGGGCAGGACCTGCTGGGAGGCGCTGATCACTCCCTTGGTGCACAGCATCACCAGCCCCGGTAACGGTCCCCGGCAATCCTCCTGCCCCCTCAGGGACTGACCTCCCGCACCCAACCCCCGGCATCCTCGCCCGGCGACTAACCCCGCAACACTCCTCGCTGTACCTACACAGTCCCCCGACTCTCTGCTTCTCCAGTCCAGAAACGACACCAATTCCTTCTCCCCAGTAACCGTCCAGCTCCCGGGTCGTTCTCCCCCTCAGCCTCCCGTCCTCCCATCATCAGTCCCCTCCTCCCGTCCATCTCCCATCCCCTCCCGCCTCTCCTCCGAGACCACTCAGGTCAGAGCAGTGGCCGAAGTCCTTTGCCTGGGCGTGGGGAATTGCTCCAAGTCCCCAGGGGTCCCCGCCTGGACGCACCCTGAGTCTGAACCATCCTTTCCCAAGTGCCTAGTGAAGGGATTGGTTGAGGGATAAGGGCTAGAGGAGAAAGCTCAGGCCTAGCCTCACCCGATTTCTCCTCCTCCTCCTCCTCCTCCTCCCCTCCCAGATGCGAGTGGGCTGAGCCCCCTGGCCTGGCTGCTGGACCGCTACTTGGAACGCCGAGCGGGGACCCGGCCGCCCGAGAACCACTCGGCCACCTTCACCTTGCAGGTGCGGCGCCTCAGCCATCTTCTCGTGCACATGGAAAGTTCCTCCGCTCTGCCCAGCGAGCCGCCGTCCGGGTCCGGTGAGTCCGGTCTGGGCGGGCGGTGACGGCGGGGCCTCGGTGGGCCCTGAAAGACAACGGCTCTCCCCACCTTCGAAGGCTTGATGAAAGTCCATCTCCTCCGGGAGGCCTTCCCCGACTAAACCCTCCTTTCCTCTTCCCCCACACCCATCCTCGCCACCCTTACTTTATCCATCCCCTGTCCCAGCCGCACATCTGTAATTATATTAGTGTCTGCCTCCCGCTCTAGACTGTAAGCTTGTCGTGGGCAGGGAACATGCCTACCAACCCTATTGTATTGTGAGAAGCAGCGTGGCTCAGTGGAAAGAGCCCGGGCTTTGGAGTCAGAGATCGTGGGTTCCAATCCCGGCTCCGCCCAATTCATTCATTCGTTCATTCAATCGTATTTATTGAGCGCTTTCTGTGTGCAGAGCACTGGACTAAGCGCTTGGGAAGTCCAAGTTGGCAACATATAGAGACGGTCCCTACCCAATTGTCAGCTGTGTGACTTTGGGCAAGTCACTTCGCTTCTCTGGGCCTCAGTTCCCTCCTCTGGAAAATGGGGATGAAGACTGTGAGCCCCCCGTGGGACAACCTGATCACCTTGTGACCTCCCCAGCGCTTAGCACAGTGCTTTGCACATAGTAAGCGCTTAACAAATGCTATTATTATTATTATTATTATTGTTATTATTCTCAGGGCCTCAGTTACCTCAACTGGAAAATGGGGACTGGGAGCCCCTGGTGGGACAACCTGATCACTTTGTAACCTCCCCAGCGCTTAGAACAGTGCTTTGCACATAGTAAGCGCTTAATAAATGCCATCATTATTATTATTATTATTCTCCTAAGCGCTCAGTACGGTGCCCTGCACACAGTAAGTGCACAGTAAATACAGCTGACTGACTGAGACCCGGGCGCCCCAGCACCGGCTCTGCTCTCGGCTGGGCCGGGGCCGGGCCGGGTGAGGAGAGCTCTGTGCGAAGCCCTTCCCTCTGTCTCTGCCCCCGCTTTCAGCCTCCGCAGTCGGCATCAAGGTGAGGCAGAACCCGGAGCCGGGAGTCCAGGAGGGCAGCCTGAGGGCCATCACCCACTGCTGGAGCGGGGTGGTGCAGGGGCAGGTAGAAAGGACCGGACAGGGGAGGGTGGGGGGAGGGAGACGCGGAGTAGGGGGATTCCGGCCGGATGGACGCCCGAGCCCGGAAGGGGGGACGGAGGTCTGGGAGGCTCCCGGCCTCACCCTGGCTTGCCCTCTCCCCCCCCTCAGGTGAAGCGGTTTCTGGCCGCCGCCGGGCGGGCCCCAGACTTCGTACCTCGATACTGTGAGCTCTACCGACGTCTGCAGGCGGCCGGGGCCGAGCTGTTCGGGGCCTGCCAGGCGGGCTTCGTGCCGGCCCTGCGCCGGGGCTTCTCCGCCGCCCTGCAGCAGCTCCCCTTCCTCACCGCCTCCCATGTGAGATTCCCACTTTCTCTCCCCCGACTTCTTCGCCCAGTGCCCACTCTGCCCTCAGTCCTCCTGAGCACTCCCCTCCAGTCCGCCCCGCCCGCTTTCTCAGATCCTTTCCACCCATTTCCCCACTTCTGTGTTCCTGCTCACTCATCCCCAGTCTTCCCTTCCCTACCACTCTGGGTGAATCTTCCCGCCACCTCCTGATGTTCTTTCCTCATCTCCACCCATCACCCTCACTCCTCGCATTACCACTTCAGCACACCTTCCTCATTTCTGCCTCCTCTTCTCCTCCTATCCCCCCCCCCGCCCCTTTTCCTGCTAACAGTCCTTATCCTCCCACCGGCTGCCCACTCTGCACATCTCTCCCGGCCCTACGATTCTGACTGCTCCGCCTTCCCGCCCCAAGCAGCCGGGATCTACGGCGCTCCCGCGTACCGTGTCTTCACGTCCCGTCCTGAGCCAGCCCCGGGCCTTCTCTTCCCCCAGGTGTGTGAGCAGTTTGCCCGCTACGTCGACCGCCAAATCCTAGCCAGTCGGGCCGATGGGGCCGCGGGGATGGAGTCGCTGGAGCAGCTGCGGCAGAGCCTGGAATCCTTCCTGGTCCTGTCTGGCCTGGAGCTGGCCACCTCCTTCGAGCATTTCTACCGGTGAAGAGTTGATAGGGGAGGGCTGGGGAGGGGCAGAGCATGAGGGAAGAAGGGCTAGAGAAAGGAAGAGAGACAGACTGAGAGAGGTGGTCAGAAGGAAGAGGAGGCCTGAGTTGGGGGCCGCAGGTTGAGAAAAGGGAGCTCCTCTGGGTTGTAGGAGGGAGGGGGAGGCCAGAGTCAGGAAGTAGGGGAGGCCTGGGTTGGCCGGACTGAGGGGCCAGGGCCCTGGCCGTCACAGGAGGGAGGGAGGCCGGACTGAGGGGCCGGAGTTGTCCGCCGTGTGTTGCAGGTACTACCTGGGGGAGCGCCTCCTGGGCCCCGGGCCCTGCTGGCTGGAAGAAGCCGTGCTGGAGCAGATCGGGCTCTGCTTCCCCAATCGCCTCCCCCAGCAGATGCTGAGCTGCCTGAAGGCCGCCGCCGACCTGCAGCACCACTTCCGCCTCTTCCGGCTGCAGCAGCTTGACCGGCGTCTCCTGGAGCGGGGCCACGAGGACGGGGGGGACGACGACGACCGTGATGGGGAGGACTTGGGGCAGGAGGCCGAGCCCCCGGGGAAGGTGAGCGGGCCCGAAGCGGGGAGGCTGGAGGAGGAAGAGAGGTACAGGGAGCGAGGGGGGCGGGACGGCGGACCGAAAAAGGCCGGGCCTCCCTGAGGTCGCTATGTCTGCAGCCCGAGGAAGAAGAGGAAGAGGAAGACCTCCCCCCAGAGGTGTCCGTGCTGGCCCTGCCGTCCCATTGCTGGCCCGTCTCCCGCTTCTGCTTCCTGCAGGACCCCAGCAAGCGCTTCCCCCCGGCCCTCAGCGGCTACCTTGGCTGCTTCTCTGAGTTCTACGGCCACAGTGAGAGGGGGTGGGGAGAAGGGGGCAGGATAAGCTGGCGGGGGAGGAGGGGATGCCGTCCTTCTTTCCCCATCACATTCCCTACCCTGTCTGCCTGTCTTTCCCAGGTCAGAGTCAGCCGGGCCCGGAGTCAGGGCCCCGGCGACGGCTGCAATGGACGTGGCTGGGCCGGGCCGAGCTGGTGTCCGGGGCCCAGCAGAGGCTGTTGGTGTCCACCCTGCAGATGTGGATCCTGCTGCACTTCAATCAGGCCCAGGTGACCGCCCCTGCCCCCGTTCCTTCCCCCCGCCCCGTCCCTTCCTCCTCCCCTCTCCTCACTCCCGCTCCTCCGGCCCCCCAGGAGGTGACGGTGGAGACCTTGCTGCGGAGCTCGGGCCTGGCCGTGGAGCTGCTGAACCAGGCCCTGGGCCCCCTCACCGGCAGCCCCGGCCCCCTGACGCTTCACGAGGCGCAGGGCCTCCCCTCTGGGGGTAAGGAACTGGGGCGGATGGGGGGACCCATAGATGTGTGCCCCGGGCACGGAAAGAGAGAGGCTGTCTCCGACTGGCGTGGGGCGAGAGCGAGCTCGGTGTGTATCTGTCGTAGGTGTGTTGAGGCTGCGGGAGGAGGCAGCAGGGGGTGTGAGGCCTGGGGGCCCCCCTCTGCGGCTGCTGCCTCCCAGAGAGTACCTGAACGTGGAGGAGGGCGAGGGCCGAGCCCTGGAGAAGAAGAGGAACCTGCTGAACTCCCTCCTCATCCGCATCCTCAAGGCCCGTGGGGAGGACGGGCTGCATATCGACTGCCTCGTGTGCCTGGTGAGGAGGGGCGGGGGGCAGCCCTTTGACCAGCTCGTCTGTCCGGGGTGTGGGGGAGGGACTGGGGCCCCACAGGGGAAGAGGGACGGGCCCGGCCAGCGATGGTGACGCCACCTCTGTCTGTCCCGGAGGTGCTGGAGGCCTGGAAGAAGGAGAGCGAGGGCGGGCCGGGCCGGGGCTGCAGCAGCGCGGACGTCCTCTCCTCCGTCCTCCACCTCCTGGCCGAGGGCTACGTGAGGCGGCGGGAGGAGCAGCCCCAGATCCTGGCCTTCGCCGCCCCCGAGCCGGCCAGCCCACCCTTCCCGCCCACCCAAACCCCAACCACCCCGGGCCCTGCCCCTCTCCCCGCCTTCCACACCGTGGAGATCCGAACGGAGGCTCCCGGGCCCCCCAACACGGCCCCCGCCACCACCAGAACGTTCTCCACCTTCCGATAGGACGCGGCGGGGAGGAAGGGGACATGCAGGTGGGGGTTTTCTACTGAAATAAAACTCGGAGCGTCCATTGTATCGGCTCTCCGTCCCTTTGGGGTTTCAGGGAACCGGATGGATTTGGAAGAAACGGTCGGGTCTCGAGCCGAAAAAGGGGAGAGGAGTGGAATGAGGGTGACGGTTTTTTTTCCTTTCACGGTATTTGCTAGTTGCCACACCGTTCTAAGCGCTGGCTGGGGGAGATTCTAGCTAATCCGGTTGGACGCAGCCCATGGCCCACTCACAGTCTTAATTCCCATTTTACAGATGAGCTAACCGAGCCACAGAGAAGTTAAGCGACTTGCCCGAGGTCACGCGGCGGACAAGCGGCAGAGCCGGGATTAGACTCTAGGTCCCTCTTGATGTCCAGGCCGTGCCCTATCCACTAGGCTGCTTCTCAATCTTGCCCAAGAGACGAGAGGGCAAGTGGGGCTGGAATGGAGGGAGTGGGATGGTGAGGAATATATATAGGTGTGAAATTCATTTGTAGATTTATGTGCGGCTGAAAAGGTCAGGGCGAAACTTAGACCAGCCCTTGTTACGCTCACCCGCCTGGTGCTGTTCTTTTCTGGCAAGACATCTAGATAAAGGTGACCCGCAGGCAGGAGGAAATGCAGAATTGCGGAGGAGAGAGGTCAGGGCTCGCGAGGGTAGGTGGAGGAGTCGCCCGCGGAGGGGCCGTAGTCGAAGCCGTGGGAGCGACTGCAGATTGAGAAGAGAAGGGAATCTAGAACAAAACCTTGAGACACCCACGGTTAGGAGGTGGGAGGCAGAGGCAATCAGCGAAACCCCACTTTAACTTTGGGACTGTGGCCCACCTAATATCGTTTCTACCCCGGCATTTAGCAGAGTGCTCGATACGTACTAAGTGCTTAATAATAAAACCATTTTTAAATGAATAAATCATTTTAAAAAGCATCAGGCAGAGACAGAGACCCAGGAGAGAGCGGTGTCGATAAAACCAAGTTTAGGTTGTGTTTCCAAGTGAAGGCAGAGGTCCACACTGTTGAAGGCAGCGGAGAGATCAAGGAGGGTTATGACGGAGTACAGTCCCTTAGAGATAGAAAGAATAAGGTTCGGAGAGAACGGTTTCACTGGCTGCCGGCATGCACTGACAATCTTCCAAAGAACTGGTCGGCCATCTCGATTAGATTTTTTTTTTCTTTCCTTGTCTATCTTTGGGCAGCGTGCTGCCTAGGTAACAGTTTGTTGACTGCATTTAGTCGGGTTGCCAGGATAGATTTTTTTTTTCTATTGTGAGGTGGGTCAGGGGCGGGTTAAACAGAGCCAGGATACCTGTACATTGGAACAAACACGTGCTGGGGCCTTCTAGTGTGGGCATGTTCTTCAATTGAAGCAGCATCACATATTATTATTATACTTAGACTGTGAGTACTAGTTCTAGTGTGGGGATGTTCTTAAATTGAAGTAGCATCACATATTATTATTATTATTATTATACTTAGACTGTGAGTACTAGTTCTATTGTGGGGATGTTCTTAAATTGAAGTAGCGTCACATTATTATTATTATTATAGACTGTGAGTACTAGTTCTAGTGTGGGGATGTTCTTAAATTGAAGTAGCATCACATTATTATTATTATACTTAGACTGTGAGTACTAGTTCTAGTGTGGGGATGTTCTTAAATTGAAGTAACGTCATTATTATTATTATTATTATACTTAGACTGTACTAGTTCTAGTGTGGGGATGTTCTTAAATTGAAGTAGCATCACATATTATTATTATTATACTTAGACTGTGAATACTAACTAGTTCTAGTGTGGGGATGTCCTTAAATTGAAGTAGCATCACATATTATTATTATTATTATCATTATACTTAGACTGAGAGTACTAGTTCTAGTGTGGGGATGTTCTTAAATTGAAGTAGCATCACATATTATTATTGTACTTAGACTATGAGTACTAGTTCTAGTGTGGGGATGTTCTTAAATTGAAGTAGCATCACATTATTATTATTATACTTAGACTGTGAGTACTAGTTCTGTGGGGATGTTCTTAAATTGAAGTAGCATCACATTATTATTATTATACTTACTGAGTACTAGTTCTAGTGTGGGGATGTTCTTAAATTGAAGTAGGATCACATATTATTCTACTTAGACTGTGAGTACTAGTTCTAGGGATGTTCTTAAATTGAAGTAGCATTACATATTATTATTATTATTATAGTTAGACTGTGAGTACTAGTTCTAGTGTGGGGATGTTCTTAAATTGAAGTAGGATCACATATTATTATTATTATACTTAGATTGTAAGTACTATGAGGGACAGGAACTGAGTCTAACCTGATAACCTTGTATCTAACCCAGTGCTTGGCTTATAATAAGCACTAAAATACCGTAATAATCACTTATTACTTAAGCACTTACTTGGTGTCAATTACTGTCCTAAGCACTGGCTGAGGTAGAGACATGCCATTCAGGTTTGACCCAGTCCAACACAGGATTCACAGGCTGAGGAGGAGGGAAAACAGACACTGCATTTTCCAGCTGAGGTAACAGGCACAGAGAAGTCAAGTGACTTGCCCCAGGTCATACAGCAAGCAGACGGCAGAGCTGGGATTAGAACCCAGGTCCTCTGGCTTCCAGGCTTGGGCTTGGTAGTCAGAGGTTATGGGTTCTAATCCCGGCTCCACCGCTTGTCAGCTGTGTGACTGTGGGCACTTCTTTGAGCCTTAGTTCCCTCATCTGTAAAATGGGGATGAAGACTGAGAGCCCCACAACCCGATCACCTAGTATCCCCCCCGCCGGCCCTTAGAACAGTGCTTTGCATGTAGTAAGCGCTTAACAAATACCATCATCATCACTACTTCTCACGTTACACTGCGGATAGCATTATGGCATCATAGCAATAGAGCCAGAAACAGCAAACAGAATATCATTCCCTTACGCTTTCCTCTGTGCTTGCGATCTGCTGGGTCAGTCACCTCTCCCCTCGGTTTAGATGACCTCAAGACCGAGAGCGCGGGCTCAAGAAATCAGCTCCAAAAGGTCATCCTGCGGAGTGGTGCCGGAAGCAGCGTGGCTCAGTGGAAAAAGCCCGGGCTTTGGAGTCAGAGGTCATGGGTTCAAATCCCGGCTCCACCACTTGTCAACTGTGTGACTTTGGGCAAGTCACTTAACTTCTCTGGGCCTCAGTTCCCTCATCTGTAAAAAGGGGATGAAGACTGTGAGCCCCACGTGGGACAACCTGATCACCTTGTAAATTTCCCAGCGCTTAGAACAGTGCTCTGCACATAGTAAGCGCTTAATAAATGCCATTATTATTATTATTATTATTATTATTTTAGTAAAGTGCTAAATTTAATCCTCCAAAATATTGGTCACGAAGCCAACCCCGGTTACTGTGCACAGCACCGACTTCAGGTGGAGGAGGAGGAAAGCTCTCCGAGCGGCCTCTGGGAAAGGAGAACCGGTGTCTGTATCCACGGCTGCGGGGCCGGAATATACTCCGATCTATAGTGAGGTATAGCCACCTTTAACGAGGATGGCATTTATTAAGCCATCATAATAAATAATTTATTATTTACTATTCATTTCATTTTAATATGTTTTGTTGTCTGTCTCCCCCTTCTAGACTGTGAGCCCACTGTTGGGTAGGGACCGTCTCTATATGTTGCCAACTTGGACTTCCCAAGCGCTTAGTACAGTGCTTTGCACACAGTAAGTGATCAATAAATACAATTGAATGAATGAATGAAGCGCTTACTAGGTGCCAAGCACTTCTAAGCACCGGGGAGGTTACAAGGTGATCAGGTTGTCCCAAGGGGAGCTCAGTCTTCACCCTCATTTTACAGATGAGGGAACTGAGGCCCAGAGAAGTGAAATGACTTACCCTAAGTCACCCAGCTGACAGGTGGCGGAGTGGGGATTTGAACCCATGACCTCTGACTCCAAAGCCCAGGCTCTTTCTACTGAGCCACGCCGCTTCTGCCCGACCCCTCTTCCAATCAGCCTGATCAATGCTGGTATTAATTGTGGCATTTAGCATGTGCCAGGCACTGGGGCGGATACAAGCACATCGGGTTACAGCCAGTCCCTGTCCCCCGGGGGGGCTCAAGGTCTTCAATCCCCATTTGACAGATGGGGGAACCGAGGCCCAGGGCAGTGAAGTGACATACCCCTGCCTGGTCACCCAGCAGACAAGGGCATTAGAAATGCCACAATTAATACCAGCATTGATCAGGCTGATTGGAAGAAGTCGCTCAGGAGCAGCGTGGCTCAGTGGAAAGAGCCCGGGCTTTGGAGTCAGAGGTCATGGGTTCGAATCCCCGCTCCGCCATCTGTCAGCTGTGTGACTTTGGGCAAGTCGCTTCACTTCTCTGGGCCTCATTTCCCACATCTGTAAAATGGGGATGAAGAGTGTGAGCCCCATGTGGGACAACCCGATTACCTTGTACCTACCCCAGTGTTTAGAACAGAGCTTGGCACATAGTAAGCGCTTAACAAATCCCATCATCATTATTATTGTGATCCCGGCTCCGCCACTTGTCAGCTGTGACTCTGGGCAAGTCACTTCACTTCTCTGGGCCTCAGTTCCTTTGTCTGTCAAATGGGGATGAAGACTGTGAGCCCCCTGTGGGATAATCTGGTCACCTTGTAACCTCCCCAGCGCTTAGAACAATAATTGGCACATAGTAAGTGCTTAATAAATGCCATCATTATTATTATTATTAGAACCGACTACCTTCGGCCTCCGGGATTGTGCTTTACCTGCTCGTGAGGCCTGCATCGAAGTGCTTAGCCCAGTGCTCTGCACTCAGTAAGTGCACAATAGGATTGAAGGGATGAAGTCGAAGCCTCGCTGGCAGGAGGGTCGGGCCGGTCGCGACACCTCCAGGACGAGCTCCCAGAGCCAAGCTCTGGGAGCCGCAGGGGGTTGGGGGGCACGAAGAAGCCCGACGTCCCCCACAGTACTGTGGCCCCAGTGGGATGGGGGACCCCTGGCTCTGGCGCCGCAGCAGGTGAGGCTCAAGGGGAGGGGAGAGGGACCCCGGTGGCTCGCCGCCCCGCTGCAGGATGCCGTGGCGGTGCCCGTGCCCCCGCCCGGCAGCGGGGCTGTCGGTGGCCCTGGTGGAGGGCAGCGTGCTGCTGGCCGACGGCTACTTGTTGGGCGGCGGCTGGGCCTGCTGCTGGGGGCTGGGGACGCCTGCCTCCTTCTGCTGCTAAGGCCGGTGGCGGCGGGGGCCGAGGCCCGCTCCCGCTGCCGCAGCTGTGCCATGCCGCTCTGGTTCCTGGCCACCTTTGTGCTCCAGATTGAAGTCTACTTCATCTACCGGGGCTGCAGGGCCGGGGAGGGTGGCTGCCCGGCGCCCCCGACCCGCTGAGCCCTCAGCCTGGGCCTGGCCCTGCCCGGCCTCTTCACCCTGCTGGGGGCACCACCGCCTGGCTCCTTCCGTCGGCGGGAGGAGCTGCACGGCTGCCTGCTGTCCACGCTCCTTGACCTGCTGGACGTGCAGACCGGGCTGTGGGAGCCCGGCGCTGCCCACCGGGCGCTGCCCCTCTGGGCCGAAGGCCTCACCTTCTTCTACTGCTACGCGGTGCTGCTGCTGCCCTGCGCCGCCGACGCGACCAACTGGACATGGGACTGGATCTCGGCCTAAGGACCTCCATCCCCTCCATCCTTGGCTCGTGCTGCTGTCGCCCACCCTCACCCCCAGGGCAGGGGGGCCTGGGGCCCAGAGACTCACTGGGGACGGCCCCTTGCCGAGGGCTCCACGGTCCTCACCCGTCCCTCCCCATCCTACGCTTCCCAAGATGGGATAGACTACAGTCCGGTGGACCAAGCGGCCCCGGACCGATGACGTCAGGGGGCAGTTAGTGTCTGCTCTGGGTGCTGGGTGGGAGACGGAGGCGGCTCCTAGCCGACTGGAGGACGCTGGTACCTACTTCTCCAGGCACCAGCCCTGGCTGAGCCCGCCGTCCGAGCCCCCGCCTCGGAACTACTCCCTTCTGGGGCCACAGCAGCTGGCTATTGGGATCCTCGGGATCCTGGACTCTTTCCCGTGGCATTAGGGCAACAGCTCAGAGGAGCCAACGCATAAGGAGCGCTTACTTGTTTGCTGTCTGCGCCCGACCTCCTTCTGTGCAGGGGCGAAAAGGCGGGTTGTGGTGGTGGGGGAAAGCGGTGGGACCATTTCACATGTGTGCTCTAGATTGCCAGAAGTGCCTGTATGACAAGCTGGTAACCAGAGCCATAGGTCCATCAATGCACAAAATAAATACGCGTACGAGTATCCCTCGGGTGGCTTTGTGTATGTGTGTGTGTGGGAAGCATTATAGAAAACAAGTCCAAGCCAAGAGGTGGCCTCTCCCTTTTGGGGAGAGGAGATGCGACTCACAGAAATGGCAGTACCTGTATGACAAGCTAGTAACCAGAGCCATAGGTCCATCAATGCACAAAATAAATACGCGTAAGAGTATCCCTCGGGTGGTTTTGTGTATGTGTGTGTGTGGGACGCATTATAGAAAACAAGTCCAAGCCAAGAGGTGGCCTCTCCCTTTTGGGGAGAGGAGATGCAACTCACAGAAATGGCAGTTGCCAGGACCACACTACACTAGCCAAAAAACTTTGGGCTGGGGCAGGGCTCGTTGCAGGCGGGGAATGCCTGTTATACTGTACTCTCCCAAGCGCTTAGTACAGCGTTCTCCACATGGTAAGCGCTCAATAAATACGACGGACTGGCAAGCTGCACCTTTCAAATTTAGTCCCAGCACCCCCCCGGCTCCTGAAGGAAAATGGCACGTCGGCACCCTCCCCCTGCCCAAGCCCACCACGAGCCCAGCAAACGCAAGCCACGCGGGAGAGGACCGAAGGAACCTCAAAACCTCAAGTCCTCCTAGACGGAGCACCAGCCGCCCCCGGGGCGGAGCAACTCTGAGAACTGCCCCAAAGCGGATCATGTAGCAGAACCAGCCTCCCACCTGCTATCGACTCTGTTCCCTCACCACAGCACACCAAGGTCTGGCAACAGCGTCTCTCCACGTCCGCTGCACCTCAATCCCCTCAACTGAGATTCCCCATCCACCGAGAAAGGTGAGAAATAAACCGTCTTTACGGAGGCCGTCTCTCCGCCCGGCTCCGGCTGCTGCACTAGAGTCCCGGAGGACCCGGGCACTACCACGTCTCCGACACACGACAGAAATCACGGCTCTCGCTACCTTCACGACAACGCCCTCCCCCTTCTGTCTCCTCTAAGCCGACAGCCTTGCACGGGGGTCGTCCAGGTGGCTGAGAAACCGGTTGTGGTTTATTAACGATAAAGGAGTCCGAAACCCCGCTCCCCGGCCCCCGGATTTGGGCCTGTCAGCCCTGCCGGAGGGACCACTCGGTTCAAAGCTGCTCCTTCCTACTTTCTGGGGTTGCCCGGGGCCCGACGGCTCAAGTCCCGAGGGAGGCGGTGCCCGCGGAGAGAGACGCCCGTCCTCAGCGGCCCTTGCCCGGGGGGAGCCGTCTCCGGTCCTTGCCTGCGTTCCTCCGGCGCTTGCGGCTCAGGAAGCTCTCGAGCTTCTGGCTGCGCTTCAGTTCCTGGTACTTTTCAGCAAGCTCCAGCTGCCGCCGCTCCGCTGTAAGGAAGAAAGGTGAGCCGGAGAGGACCTCGACTCAGACCCCGCTTCCCCTGATCCCCGAGGGGACCGGTCTCGGCGGCCCGGCCCCTCCCGACTCACATTTCTTGAGGAAGAAGGGCTTGCGGCCACTCTGGGCTTGGGCCCGTTGTTCTCTCTTCAGGGCCAGGTGCTGTTCGTGCTGCCGTTGCCGCTCCTGCTGGGCCTCCTCCTGCTGGGTCTGGAGGGGGACACGGACAGAGAGAGGATCTGAGGATCGTTTCTAGCCGAAGGGCCTCTCCCCTCATCCCAGGCCGCTCCCTCACCATGTGCTTCAGCAGCTTCTGTAACCTTCCCTTCTCCTCCGCCTCCCGGCATTTCTTCAGTTGCTTTTTCACAAGCTGCGGGTTAGAGACGAGGATTAACGACTAGCCCCCTTCCCCCACCCACGTCCAGCCCTCTGACCTCCCCCCACGGCTCTCTTCCCCCGCCCCCGGCACCTGTTTCTCCCCGGCCCGGATGTCATTCAGGAAGGAGTAGGTTTTATCGAACACCTCCGGCTTGTAGGTACCCGACAGGTCATCGAAGCGGGGGTCGCGCCGGACCTAAAGCGGGGCAGGCGTGAGAAGGATAAAAGTCAGGTACCCGGCAACGATTCTGCCTAGGCGGCCAGCCGGCACCCATCCGGTGAGCCAAGGCGGCACTGGGAAGCGGGGGCCTGGCCTGCTACTACCCTGGAAATGATCTAGATTAGGCTGAAATTACCCAGGAACTCAGGTGGGGGCTGTTTCCTCCGTCGGTGGTAGTGTCAAAGGCCCTCCCAGAAGAGACAACAAGGCGCTTATCTGTGCCCCCTCAAGCCCCCCTGCTGAAAACCCAGCCCTTCCTGCTGCGAAGCTGTGGCCCGAGGAGGGAGGTCGGGTCTTGTCCCCGTGGCCCCTGAGCCTCACCTTCTGACTTATGGGGACCACACGGCGCAGGAAGGGCACAGGGCTCTTGGAAGAAATCTCCAGCGGCCTGCGGGGAGGGAGGGAAGGAGAAGGTCATCGAGAGGCCCGCCGCCTCGGCCTGCCTTGCATGGGGAGGGTGTGTGGGAGGAGGACGGATCCCCTGCTTGGGCTGGGCTGGGGACGCGGTAGGGCAAAGGGGAGGGCCCGGGGGAGAGCAGAGGAGGGGGCAGGGGGGAGGGCACGGGAGCAGGGGAAGGGCACAGGAGCAGGGGAAGGGCATGGGAGCAGGGGAAGGGCATGGGAGCAGGGGAAGGGCATGGGAGCAGGGGAAGGGCATGGGAGTAGGGGAAGGGCATGGCAGTAGGGGAAGGATACAGGAGCAGGGGAAGGGCACGGGAGTGGTAGAAGGGCACGGGAGCAGTGGAAGGGCACAGGAGCAGGGCACAGGGGAGAGGGCAGGGGTGAGGCTACAGAAGCAGGGGGAGGGTGCAGGGAGAGGGTACAGGGGCAGGGGAGAGAGTAGGGGAGAGGGTAGGGATGAGGGGAGAGGGCGGGGGGGGGAAGGGCACAGGGGCGAGGGGAGAGGGCAGGTGGGAGGGTACAGGGGAGGGCAGGGGGGAGAGCACAGGGGAGGGGGAGGGTGCAGGGGGGAGGGCACAGGAGCAGGGCACAGAGGCAGGGGGAGGGCACAGGGGCAGCAAAGGGCAGGAGAGGGGAGAGGGCAGGTGGGAGGGCACAGGGGCAGGAGGAGGAGGGGAGGGGAGAGGAGAGAGCAGGGGGGAGGGCACAGGGGCAGGAGGACTTGCCCGCCTGACAGGGCCACCAACAGGGATGCCGGGACTTGCCTGCCTGACAGGCCCGCCGCCAGGGATGCCGGGACTTGCCCGCCTGACAGGCCCGCCTCCAGGGATGCCGGGACTTGCCCCCTCAAACGCCACTGAGAATGGCGCTCGGGGCGCTGCGAGGGATGCCGGGACTTGCCCGCCTTATAGGCCTGCCGCCAGGGATGCCGGGACTCTCCCCCTCGTCCCCCTCTCCATCCCCCCCGCCTTACCTCCTTCCCTTCCCCACAGCACCTGTATAGATGTATATACGTTTGTACGGATTTATTACTCTATTGACTTATTCACTTTACTTGCACATATCTATTCTATTTATTTTATAGAGCTGTCCTATATGTCACTGTACGTCACTATGGGCCTGTCTCTAATGTTGCCGGCTTGTGCTTCCCAAGCGCTTAGTCCAGTGCTCCGCACACAATAAGCGCTCAATAAATGCGATTGATGGATTGATTGATTGATTGAGGGGAGGGCAGAGGAGAGGGCAGGGGGGAGGGAGGGCCCAGAGGTGAGGGGGTCAGGCTTCCCGCCCCTTGCCGTGCCCCTGACCGGTGCCTGTGGGCGGCCCCGCGGGCGGCGGGGGGTTGGTGGCGGCGGGGGGCGGCCGTCGTGGTCTCCCGTTCGGGCGGGCGGCTCCTCCTCAGGGCCAGCAGCTCCTCCAGCGACGGCGACAACAGCTCTGACGGCGGGGCGGGGCGGGGGGGGGGGGGGGGGGGGCGACACCGGAACGGACCGGAATGGAGCAGGTCAGGCACGGGCGGGCACGCGCACCCCGCACCCTCCGCCCCTAATCTCCTCACCGTACCTCGCTCTCGCCTGTCCCGCCATCGACCCCCGGCCCACGTCCTCCCCCTGGCCCGGAATGCCCCCAATCCCTCTGCCCATCCGCCAAGCTCGCTCTCTTCCTCCCCTCAAGGCCCTGCTGAGAGCTCACCTCCTCCAGGAGGCCTTCCCACACTGAGCCCCTTCCTTCCTCTCCCCCTCGTCCCCCTCTCCATCCCCCCCGTCTTACCTCCTTCCCTTCCCCACAGCACCTGTATATATGTATATATGTTTGTGCATAGTTATTACTCTATTTATTTTACTTGTACATATCTATTCTATTTATTTTATTCCGTTAATATGTTTGGTTTTGTTCCCTCTGCCCATCCACCAAGCTAGCTGTCTTCCTCCCTTCAAGGCCCTACTGAGAGCTCACCTCCTCCAGGAGGCCTTCCCACACTGAGCCCCTTCCTTCTTCTCCCCCTCGTCCCCCTCTCCATCCCCCCCATCTTACCTTCTTCCCTTCCCCACAGCACCTGTATATATATTTGTACATATTTCTTACTCTATTTATTTTACTTGTACATATCTATTCTACTTATTTTATTTTGCTAGTATGTTTGGTTCTGTTCTCTGCCTCCCCCTTTTAGACTGTGAGCCCACTGTTGGACAGGGACTGTCTCTATATGTTGCCAACTTGTACTTCCCAAGCGCTTAGTCCAGCGCTCTGCACACAGTAAGCGCTCAATAAATACGATTGATTGATGATGATGATGATGACGATGAGGCCGCCCCCTCCCCCGCCCGGTCCCGTCGCTCACCTGGCCCGGCGCCCCCGCCCGGTCCGGCCTCCGGCGCTGCCCCGCGCCGCGGCCGCTTCGGCATCCCCGCGGCTTCCGCCCGCCCGCGAAACGCGCGACTTCCGGCCTCGGGAGGCGTCACTTCCGGCCGGGCGTCGCGTCACTTCCGGCAAGCGGCCCGAACAACAACTTTATGGGGAGCCCGACGCTCACACGGACAGCGGGGCCTCCCCAGGCCCCGCCCCCACTGCTGAGCCTGGTTAGGGAGCGCCTCCTACGTGCTCAGCGCTCTTCTAACCAAACACATCCGCCAAGCTGGCTCTCTTCCTCCCTTCAAAGCCCTGCTGAGGGCTCGCCTCCTCCAGGAGGCCTTCCCACCCTGACTCTCTTCCTCCCTTCGAAGCCCTACTGAGAGCTCACCTCCTCCGGGAGGCCTTCCCACCCTGACTCTCTTCCTCCCTTCAAAGCCCTACTGAGGGCTCACCTCCTCCGGGAGGCCTTCCCACACTGACTCTCTTCCTCCCTTCAAAGCCCTACTGAGGGCTCGCCTCCTCCAGGAAGCCTTCCCACACTGACTCTCTTCCTCCCTTCAAAGCCCTACTGAGGGCTCGCCTCCTCCAGGAGGCCTTCCCACCCTGACTCTCTTCCTCCCTTCAAAGCCCTACTGAGGGCTCGCCTCCTCCGGGAGGCCTTCCCACCCTGACTCTCTTCCTCCCTTCAAAGCCCTACTGAGGGCTCGCCTCCTCCAGGAGGCCTTCCCACACTGACTCTCTTCCTCCCTTCAAAGCCCTACTGAGGGCTCGCCTCCTCCGGGAGGCCTTCCCACCCTGACTCTCTTCCTCCCTTCAAAGCCCTACTGAGAGCTCACCTCCTCCGGGAGGCCTTCCCACACTGACTCACTCCCTCCCTTCAAAGCCCTACTATGATGATGGCATTTATTAGGCACTTACTATGTGCAAAGCACTGTTCTAAGCGCTGGGAGGTGCTTCACTTAGAGAAGCAGCGTGGCTCAGTGGAAAGAGCACGGGCTTTGGAGTCAGAGGTCATGGGTTCGAATCCCAGCTCCACCACAAGTCTGCTGTGTGACCTTGGGCAAGTCACTTAACTTCTCTGAGCCTCAGTTCCCTCATCTGTAAAAAATGGGGATTAAGACTGTGAGCCCCACGTAGGACAACTTGATCACATTGTATCCCCCCCAGCGCTTAGAACAGTGCTTTGCACATAGTAAGCGCTTAACAAATGCCATCATCATCATTATTATTATTATTACTGAGAGCTCTACTGAGAGCTCGAGAGCTCACCTCCTCCAGGAAGCCTTCCCACACCGAGCCCCCTCCTTCCTCGCCCCTTCCCCACAGAACCTGTATATATGTTTGCACAGATGTATTACTCCATTTTATTTGTATATATTTGCTGTTCTATTTTTATTTTATTTTGTTAATATGTTTTGTTGTCTGTTTCCCCCTTCTAGACTGTGAGGCCGCTGTTGGGTAGGGACCGTCTCTAGATGTTGCCGACTTGTCCTTCCCAAGCGCTTAGTACGGTGCTCTGCACACAGTAAGCCCTCACTAAATACGATTGAATGAATGAGTGAATGAATGAGTGAATGGGGGGTGGGGTGGATGCAAGCTAACCAGGTTGCCCCACGCGTCTCGTAAACCCCATTTTCCCGATGAGGTCACTGAGGCCCAAGTCATTCCCCTGGCCTGGAATGCCCTCCCTCTGCCCATCCGCCCATCCCGCTCTCTTCCTCCCTTCAAGGCCCTACTGAGAGCTCACCTCCTCCAGGAGGCCTTCCCACACTGAGCCCCCTCCTTCCTCTCCCCCTCATCCCCCTCTCCATCCCCACCGTCTTACCTCCTTCCCTTCCCCACAGCACCTGTACATATGTATACATGTTTGTACATATTTATTACTCTGTTTTACTTGTACATATCTATTCTATTTAATTATGTTAATATGTTTGGTTTTGTTCTCTGTCTCCCCCTTCTAGACTGTGAGACCACTGTTGGGTAGGGACTGTCTATGTTGCCAACCTGGACTTCCCAAGAGCTTAGTACAGTGCTTTGCACACAGTAAGCGCTCAATAAATACGATTGATTGATTGATTGAGGCCCAGAGAAGTGAAGCACCTTGCCCAAGGCCACACAGCAGACGAGTGGCAGGGTGGGGATTAGCACCCACGTCCTCCGCCTCCCAAGCCCCCGCTCTTGGCCCCGAGCCACACTCCTTCTCGGGCCCCTCCTTACCCACCCCCGACAGTCCACATCGTCAACAAGAGTGTGGGATTTTTTTAATGTTTTTTATAAAATCTGGAACGGGCGGATTTACAGGGCGTAGTGAGAGCCTGGGGAAGGAGGGGGGTCGGGGCAGACGGTCCCCGCCCCCGACCTGGCCCTCGGGGTTGAAGGAGCGGGTCTCCCACCAGATGCCTCCCACCAGATGCCGGCCTCATCGCACCTGGACCCCCTCCGCGGGGGGCTCCTGGAGGGAGAGGGAGAAGACAGGGGCAAGGGATGAAGGGGTACAGAGCACCAGAGGGAGAGGACGGAGCCCCGCGGGGAAGGGGCTCGGCTCGCCCCACGAGTCCATAGCCCAGGCACCGCGACCCTAGCCCAGCCCCCGCGGCCGGCACCGTGGGACCCCGGGGGGGGCGGAGGAAGGGGCTTCCAGGGTGGCCGGCCGCGGGAAGGACGTTGAGAGCAGCAGGAGTGGAGGAAGCACATCCGTTGTTCCTCCTACCCGTGGGAGGACACTATGGGCCGGCTGATGGTGCTGTTGGTGGTCATGGCGGCTAGTTCCCACCTGCAAAGAGGGCACCGTCATCGGGGAGGGACAAAGGGGCAGGAGGAGCAGGCAACCGAGGCTCGGGCCTTGCTTGGGTCTTCCCCCTTCGTTCCTCTGGACTCTAGCCAGACTATAGGCTCACTGGGGAGGGAACGGGTCTACCAACCCGATGGCTCTGTGCGCGCCCAGCCGCTTAGTACTGTGCTTTTCACCCCGTAAGTGCTCGATAAATACCACCCACCAACTGATTCCTGCCCCCTTTCAGAGACCAACACTTCTTCCTTTCTCCCCTGACTGGAATAATACATCCAGCAGCGTGGCTCAGTGGAAACGGCCCGGGCTTTGGAGTCGGAGGTCGTGGGTTCAAATCCCGGCCCCGCCGACTGACAGCTGGGTGACTTTGGGCGAGTCACTTCACTTCTCTGGGCCTCAGTTCCCTCATCTGGAAAATGGGGATCAAGACTGTGAGCCCCCTGCGGGACAACCTGATCACCTTGTAACCTCCCCAGCACTTAGAACAGTGCTTTGCACATAGTAAGCGCTTAACAAATGCCATCATTATTATTATTATTATTATCCAAGCCCAACGGCCCCCTTGCACCACAGACTCAAACTAGGCTCTCTGTCACGCACGAGTTTTTCTGAAGACGGGCCCCTTGCTCTCCAAGCTCTCTGACAGGACTGCGTGTCTGCGTGTTCTTTCAGCCCTTCTAAAATACGCACACTCAGGGGTCAAGAGCTGCCGCCGCCGGGGCATGGGACCAAGGGGACCCCAGGGCCAGCCGGATCCCCCCGCCCACCGGCCCGTACCTGATATCGTGAGGCAGACAAGACTGGTCCAGGCCGTACTGAATCACTGCCAGTTTGCACAGGGTCTTTAGACTGGGGCCTGGAAGAGGGGGCAGAGCTGGCATTGCCGGCCCACATCCCTTCCCGCCCGGGATCCCTCCCGGGGGCGACGGGGGCGGGGAGGAGACCCGACGGACTTACTGAAATCCAGGATGTGTAGGTCAGAGTGATCCATGAGATCGAACTCGTCACCCAAGCCTTCTTCAGGGGACGGGCTGTTGGAGGCATCACACAACAGAGGCGGGCCCCTCCTCACTTCCCGCCCGCTGCCGGGCTGAGGCTCTGGCCCCCCGCTCCCCTCTCCACCTTCCTCGGTTCCTTCACCCGGCCCGGCCCTCCCCCTAGAGCAGGCAGCCTCCTTCCCCGGGAACGGCAGTCGGCTTCCCTCCCCGGCTCCCCCGACTTCCAGCCCCCGGGATTCCCCTCGCCCCACCTGGTGCCCCCAAAGAGGACAATCTTGTCGCCCACAATGCAGCAGCATTGGCGGCGCCGGGGACACGGTCCCTTCCCCTTCGGCTCAATCTTCTTCCAGGAGAAGGCCACTGGGAAGCAGAGTTGGAAGGACGGCCCTTACCCCGACCTGCCCACTTCCTCCCTCCCTCCTCCCCTCCCTCCACCCCTTCCAGGAGCCGCTGGTCCCTACCTGGGTCGAACTTCCAGAGGTCGTGGAAGTGCCGATTCAGCCGGGAGTTGTAACCGCCGAAGATGTACAGCTCCCCGTTGTACCCGACTGGAGAGAGTTGGGAGAAGGGACCACCTCAGGGAAACCCACCATGAGAGGCGGGACGAGAGCCCCAGTAGGGACAGCTGGGGCTCTTTGCACAGAGCGGAGCACCCCCGGGGCCGGCGGGAGGGGAAGAGACGTTCCCGGCAGAAAGAGCCGGCGGGAGCCCGTTCGGGGGGGCTGGGGCCGACTCACAGGCGGAGTGGCTGCGGCGGCCCTCGGGCAGCAGCGAGGTGGGCGGACACTCCAGCCACGCCTCGGCCCGGGTGTCAAACACACGGATTCGGTTGCAGTAGATCTCGTTGCTGGAGTGGAAGGGGCCGAAGCGGTCGGCTCGGCCCCCGAACACGTACATGCGGCTGCCCAGCATCGTGGCCGAGTGGAAGTCCCTCCAGCGGGCGGGGGTCCCCTGAGGGAGGGAAGGGGGGAGGGAGAGACAGGGTCACCAGAGGGGAAGATACCGGCACGGAGGGAGGAGGAAGAGTGGCCCGGCACGACCCGAGAGGTGGCACGCTGTCCCCCGTCTGCCCCACCTCCCCCTCCCCCTGAAGCCCAAGCCGGGCATGAAGGTGGCCAGGATCTAGAGGCCACCTGGAACCACCACTGGCCCTCCACAAGCTACGTTTCCGGCCAAGAGACGGCAACACAAAGGAGAAATGGGCCGGCTGGGTTTTGAGGGGGGCGGGGGGCGGCACCCGTGGAGAGGAAGGTTGGACCAAAGAGGGGAGCGTTTAGAGGTAAAGGCGTTTGGCCGATCGGCCGTTCCCTTCTAAGATATCTCTTGAAGCCGAGGCCGGTGGAGGAGGAGGGGGAGGAGCGGGGTGTGAATGGGGGAGAGGCACAGACCTTGGCTGAAATCAACGTCCATGTCATGCTGGTCGTGTCCAACTTGTGAATGTCATTGGAAAAGCAGTCAGCCTGGAAAAGCCGGGCGGAAGGATCGTTTCCCTCGCTCCCTCGCTGCCCATCCCCGCCCACACACCCTTCGACCTCCCCCATCTCCCACCCGCAGGGAACCTACCAGCTGTTCGTAGCCCCCGAAGACGTACATGTTCTTGCCCAGGACACAGGCCGAGTGCCCATCCCGGGCCCCGGGCACTGTCCCCGACACCTTGGGCGTGGACCACCTGTGAGTGTCTAAATCGGCGAGGGAGGGGTTTCAGGGTTCGCGAAGGCTCCCCGCCCCGTTCCTCCTGGTAAAGAGGCCCAGACTCTGGGCCTCCTGGCTTCAGTTCCTTCCTCTCCCTCCTCCTCCCCCAGCCTCTTCCAGCCGCCCATCTCATCATCAATCGTATTTATTGAGCGCTTACTATGTGCAGAGCACTGTACTAAGCGCTTGGGAAGTACAAATTGGCAACATCTCGTTTCCCTCCCCTCCCCTGCCCCGCCCCGGAGGGACTCACTGATGTCGAAGCCATAGAGGACGTTGCAGGCTCCCTCGGTGTCGTTGCGCCCGCCCCACAAGTAGACCGTGTCGTCGATGAGCACGGCTGAGTGCCCGTAGCGCATGTAGGGCACTTCCCGGACTTTCCCACGCCCGCTGGGCCACACGGGGGGCAGCTTTGTCCAGCGGAGGGACACTGCAGCCACACACACACACAGAACACCTTTACCTGGGGAATCCCGGTTGCCTCCCGGCTCCGACCCGCCCCTGGGGTCCAAGGATCCAGAGCGGGGCCCTTCCCCGCCAGCCGATCGGCCCCAGGAGAGCTCCGGGGACCGGCCTCTCCTCCTCCTCCTCCCCAAGGCCCGGGCCCGGGATGGCGCCCGGCCCTCCCCGTCATCATCAATCGCATTTACTGAGCGCTTACTGTGTGCAGAGCACTGTACTAAGCGCTTGGGAAGTACAAATTCCCCATCCCCTCCCCGCTCCAGGCCCAGAGCCCCCGGACCCTCACCAGCGTTGAAGACGTGCACGTCGATCTGCCGCAGCGTCTCGTAGTCCTCACCGGAGCAGTACCCGCCGAAGGAGTAGACCCGGTGCCCCACGGCCACGGCGGCGTGGTTCACCCTTCGGGGCCCACCCTCGAGGTGCACGGTCCACCGTAACATCCCCCGGGCCACCGGCTACTGCCGCATTCCCCCTCGGCGCGGTTCGCCCGCCCGCTGTCTCTGCCACCTGTGGGCACAGGGGCCGGTGGACGGGGAGCTCCGGCTCAGGGCCCCCACGCCGGAGCCGTGGGGCACCCCGGCTCCGGAGCTCCGCCGCAGGCCCGGGGGCCTCCGAGGGAAGAGGGAAGCGACCGAAAGGAAGGAGCGGAGTCGACTGAGCGGGCGCTGAGTCGGGCCCGCAGAGCAGACCGGTCCGGTCCTTCTTTCCACGGGCTTGGCTTTCTCCCCCGGGGTCAGGGGAGGACCGAGAACCTGATCTCCCTGCTCCTCCCTAACCCTCCCTGCTGGGTCTCCGAGGGCCTCTTCCCTTCTGTGTCTCTCCAAATGCCAGGCTCTCCTCAGGGTGGGCGGGCGGGCACCCAGAAATACCCCGAGCTATTATTAACACCCCCGAAGAGAGCCAACTCGCGGCAGGCTCAGGTGTCCCCCGGGGCCCGGCCTCGGATCAGATAGCTTCCCCGGGGAGCCGAAGGGCGGCCCGGGGCTTCGGGCCTGGGCTCTGGTGGGTTCATCTTGGCCCAGAGAAGGCCCCGGGCTCCCGCGGGGCCGCGGGCACAGGAGATCCCCCGAGGGCAGAACCCGGCAGCCGGCCAAACCGGGAATCTGAGCCACGGCGAGGGCTCTCCCTCCTCCTCTGGAGAATTCCCGGGCCTCGGCCAGGGCAGGGGGCAGAAAGGGGAGAACGCTCCCGCCTCTGCCAGCGGCCTCTCCGCCCCCCAATTCCGCCCTCGCTGACCCTAAGGACCAGAAATGCCGACTGGCCGGGAGGGAAAGGCCTCCAAGTGCCCTTGGGCGGGTCGGAGGGCTGAAGGGGAGCGAGTCTCCCCCCTCCGCGATGCCGGGCGGGGGGCACCTCTCTCGGCAGGTGTCTCCGGGACCCAGGCCGTCTCAGGCAGGGGGTGCGTCGGGGGGATTCCTACCGTGCCTCTGAGGTCCCGCAGCTGACACCTACCTAAAACCGCTCCCGGGCCAGAAATAGCCAGCGGGTGTCACCCGAAATAGCCCCGGTGGGGGGGACTGCTCCCTCCTCCCATGCCAGCCCGGGCGGGGCGCGGGGGCGAACGGGGTCCGGACCGGGGGCAGGAGGAACCGTTCCCTGCCCATAAAGAGCTTACAGTCTAAAGGGCTGCACGCACTTGGTCTGCACGCAATAAGCGCGCCATAAAAATATCAATTGATTGATTAAGAACTACAGGAATGGACAAAAGAAATTAAGAAGCTGCGTGGCTTAGCGGGAAGAGCCCGGGCTTGGGAGTCAGAGGTCACGGGTTCGTCTCCCACCTCTGCCACTCAATCAATCAATCAATCGCATTTATTGAGCGCTTACTGTGTGCAGAGCACTGGACTAAGCGCTTGGGAAGTCCAAGTTGGCAATATACAGAGACAGTCCCTACCCAACAGTGGGCTCACAGTCTAAAAGGGGGAGACAGAGAACAAAACCAAACATACTCACAAAATAAAATAAATAGAATAGATATGTACAAGTAAAATAGAGTAATTAATATTACTCGCCGGCTGTGTGACCTAGGGCAAGTCACTTCTCTGGGCCTCAGTTCCCTCACCTGGAAAACAGGGATGAGGGCTGGGAGCTCCACGTGGGACAACCTGACCCCCTCGTATCCCCCCTCAACGCTTCAAACAGTGCTTGGCACGTATCAAGCGCTTACCAAACGCAATCATTATTACTCTCTGCGCCTCATTCATTCAATCGTTATTTATTGAGCGCTTACCGTGCGCTTATGAAGCCGGTGAGCCCCACGTGGGACAATCTGATGACCTTGTATCTCCCCCAGCTCTCGGCACGTAGTAAGCGCTGAGCAGGTGCCAATATTATTATTATTACGGTATAGATAATCAATCACATTTATTGAGCGCTTACTGTATGCAGAGCACTGTTCTAAGCGCTTGGGAAGTCCAAGTTGGCGACATATAGAGACGGTCCCTACCCAACAGTGGGCTCACAGTCGAGAAGGGGGAGACACAGAACAAAACCAAACATGTTAACAAAATGAAATAAATAGAATAGATAAGCGAGCAACATCTAGAGACAGTCCCTACCCAACAGTGGGCTCACAGTCTAAAAGGGGGAGACAGAGAACAAAACCAAACATACTAACAAAATGAAATAAATAGAATAGATAAGCGACTGTGGGGATGCCATGGCCTGGAAGGGAGGCGCCTAATCGGTGAACAATAATAATAATAATAATAATAATAATAATGGCATTTGTTAAGCGCTTACTAGGTGCACAGCCCTGTTCTAAGCGCTGGAGGGGGGTGCAAGGTGATCAGGTTGTCCCACCTGGGGCTCACTGTCTTCATCCCCATTTTACAGATCATCATCATCAATCGTATTTATTGAGCGCTTACTGTGTGCAGAGCACTGGACTAAGCGCTTGGGAAGGACAAATTGGCAACATACAGAGACAGTCCCTACCCAACAGTGGGCTCACAGTCTAAAAGGGGGAGACAGACAACAAAACCAAACATATTAACAAAATGAAATAAATAGAATAGATAAGCGACTGTGGGGATGCTATGGCCTGGAAGGGAGGCGCCTAATCGGTGAACAATAATAACAATAATAATAATAATAATAATAATAATAATAATGGCATTTAAGCGCTTACTAGGTGCACAGCCCTGTTCTAAGCGCTGGAGGGGGGTGCAAGGTGATCAGGTTGTCCCACGGGGGGCTCACCGTCTTCATCCCCATTTTACAGATGAGGGAACTGAGGCGCAGGGAAGTGAAGTTAGAGAAGCAGCTTGGCTCAGTGGAAAGAGCCCGGGCTTTGGAGTCAGAGGTCATGGGTTCAAATCCCGGCTCTGCCAATGGTCAGCTGGGTGACTTTGGGCAAGTCACTTCACTTCTCCCTGCCTCAGTTACTGTAAAATGTCATCTGTACAGTCATCTGTAAAATGGGGATGAAGACTGGGAGCCCCCTGTGGGACAACCTGATTACCCTGTATCCTCCCCAGCGCTTAGAACGGTGCTTTGCACATAGTAATTGCTTAATAAATGCCATTATTATTATTAAGTGACTTGTCCAAGGTCACACGGCTGACAATTGGTGGAGCCTTCGAGGTGAAGGCTTCCTGGAGGGGGAGGGATTTGGATGGAGGCCCCTTCCTTCCCTCCCTCCCTCCCTCCCTCCCTGTCTCTCCCCGGGGCTTCCGGTGGGATCGGTACCTGACAGGAGGAGTGGAGGAGGGGCCCCGCCGACCCGGCTCGACCTCCCGTCTAACGGCCGCCCCGTCCAACCGGCCGCCCCGTCGAGCCAAACAGCAGCAGGACCGGCACTTCCGGTCTGGCCGGCGCGCCTGCGCGCGCGGGGCCCCCTGGGAGATGGAGTCCGCCCAGAAGAGCGGCCCTCTGCGCATGTCAGGGCGAGGGGAAAGGGGGGGCCTGCGCGCTGCGGAAGAGCGGCCCTCTGCGCATGTCAGGGGCGCGCCTGCGCACGCGCGGCCCCGGAGCCCCCTGGGAGATGGAGTCCGCCCGGAAGGGCGGCCCTCTGCGCATGTCAGGGCGAGGGGAAAGGGGGGGCCTGCGCGCAGCGGAAGAGCGGCCCTCTGCGCATGTCAGGGGCGCGCCTGCGCACGCGCGGCCCCGAAGCCCCCTGGGAGATGGAGTCCGCCCGGAAGGGCGGCCCTCTGCGCATGCCCAGAGGGGGCGCCCCCTCCCGGCGCACGGGGGAAATGGAGTCCGCCCGGAAGAGCGGCCCTCTGCGCATGCCCGGCGGGGGCGCCCCCTCCCGGCAGCGCCGGGGAAATGGAGTCCGCCCGGAAGAGCGGCTCTCTGCGCATGCCCGGCGGGGGCGCCCCCTCCCGGCAGCGCCGGGGAAATGGAGTCCGCACGGAAGACCGGCCCCCTGCGCATGCCCGGAGGGGGCGCCCCCTCCCGACGCGCCGGGGAAATGGCGTCCGCCCGGAAGAGCGGCCCTCTGCGCATGCCCGGCGGGGGCGCCCCCTCCCGGCGCGCCGGGGCTATGGAGGCCGGAGAGGAGGGCCTTAGGCCTGGCTAGTCGGGCTAAGGGAGGCCGGGCAAAGGGGCTCCCTTGGGTGGGGCTGACCTCTGACCTCTGACCCCCGCCCGGGCCTGGCGGCAGGACCCACCATGGGCCCCGAGAGGGTCAGCCCCAGCCAGGGCGAGGAGCTGGAGCCGCCGCAGACCTCCCCGGACTGGAGCGAGGAGGAGGAGCAGGAGCAGGAGCAGCAGGAGCAGCAGGAGCAGGAGCAGGAGCAGCAGGAGCAGGAGGGCCCCGCCGGCTACTCCTACCAGCCCCTGAGCCAGGACGCCGAGCAGGAGGAGCCGGAGCCCGCCCAGCCCACCGCGGACATCCACCAGCGCATCCAGGTGACCCTGTGAGCCCGTCGTTGGGTAGGGACCGCCCCTGTAGGTTGCCAACGTGGACTTCCCAAGCGCTCAGTACACAGTAATAGCTCAATCAATACGATTGAATGAATATATGTGTATGATGAGGGCATTTAGTAAGCGCTTACTACGTGCAAAGCACTGTTCTAAGCACTGGGGAGGTTACAAGGTGATCAGGTTGTCCCACGGGGGGCTCACAGTCTTCATCCCCATTTTACAGACGAGGGAACTGAGGCATAGAGAAGTTAAGTGACTTGCCCAAAGTCACACAGCTGACAATTGGCGGAGCCGGGATTTGAACCCATGACCTCTGACCTCTCTGTATATATGTTTGTACATATTTATATTATTCTGGTTATTTACTTTTTATTTTACTTGCACACATCTATTCTATTTATTTTATTTTGTTGGTATGTTCGGTTTCGTTCTCTGTCTCCCCCTTTTAATAATTGTAATAATAATAGTGGTATTTATTAAGTGCTTACTATGTGCAAAGCACCGTTCTAAGCGCTGGGGAGGTTACAAAGTGATCCGGTGGTCATCATCATCATCAATCGTATTTATTGAGCGCTTACTGTGTGCAGAGCACTGTACTAAGCGCTTGGGAAGTACAAGTTGTCCCACGGGGGGCCCGCAGTCTGCATCCCCATTTTGCAGATGAGGGAGCTGAGGCCCAGAGAAGCGAGGTGACTGGCCCAAAGTCACCCAGCTGACAATTGGTGGGGCCGGGATTTGAACCCGTGACTTCTGACTCCAAAGCCCGGGCTCTTTCCACTGAGCCACGCTGCTTTGGACGGTGAGCCCGCTGTTGGGGAGGGGCTGTCTCTATATGTTGCCAACTTGGACTTCCCAAGGGCTTAGTCCGGTGCTCTGCACACAGTAAGCGCTCAATCAATACGATTGATTGATGGATGGAGGGAGGGGCAGGGCCAGGGGCGTCCCCCCCACACAGTCAGCGCAGGAACGAGGCTGATGATTGGAAAGGGGCCCGGGGGGGCCGTGCCCCATGAGCCATCCTATCCCGGGCTACAGGCCATGGGGCTGCACCTGCCGGACCCTCCAGCCCAGAGCGATGAGGAGGAAGACGACGAGGGGGCTGCCGCCCTGAGCAGCCGCGCCTCCATCCCTATGGACCCAGGTACCACTACTGGCCCTTCCCCCGGGCCCCCGGGGAGGGTGGATGGGGGGCCTTAGTTGATGACCCCCTTCTCCCCCTCTCCATCCCCCCATCTTACCTCCTTCCCTTCCCCACAGCACCTGTATATATGTTTGTACATATTTATTACTCTATTTTACTTGTACATAGCTATTCTATTTACTTTATTTTGTTAGTATGTTTGGTTTTGTTCTCTGTCTCCCCCTTTTAGACTGTGAGCCCACTGTTGGGTAGGGACTGTCTCTATCTGTTGCCAGTTTGTACTTCCCAATCACTTAGTACAGTGCTCTGCACATAGTAAGCGCTCAATAAATGCGATTGATGATGATGATGATGATGACCAGGCCTAGGTAGTGAGGGAGCGGAGACCAGCCTGGTCCTCAGCACCATGGTAGTAGCCCTTATTCCTTGGTGGGTGCCTTTCTCTTGGGCGGGGGAGAGAACGTGTGGGTGGCAGCAAGGTCCCCTTCACCCCTGCCGTGCCCCCTTCTCTCCCCCTCCCGGCCCTCGAGATGGGTCCTCGGGCTTGGGGGCCGGGCCCCCCTCCCGGCTGCCGCAGGCTTGGGTGGGAGGAGGAGGAGGAAGGGGCTGGGGGTCTTTCGGGCCGGCTCCCTGGGAGGAGGCGGAGGAGGAGAGGCCCACCAGCCCACCCCGTCCGCCCTCCTCTTGGATCGCAGAGCACGTGGAGCTGGTGAAGCGGACGATGGCCGGCGTGAGCCTGCCGGCGCCCGGCGTGCCCGCCTGGGCCCGGGAGCTCTCGGACGCGCAGTGGGACGCCGTGGTGCAGAAGACGCTGCAGGCCCGCCAGGCCCCCGCCGCCTGGAAGTGAGCGGACTCGCCCCCTCCCTCCTCGCCCCACTCTGACCCCGTCTCCTCTCTTTCCCTCCCTTCCTGGAGCAAGGCGGACTCACGACTCCTCTCCAGAGCGATCCACTTTATTCCGTTCTGTACATAGAGAAGAGACATCTGCCTGGGCTTGGCCCCTCTCAGCATGTGACGCCCCACGGGGAATAAAGCCCCCTCGGTCCACGGCTCCATCTGCGTCCTGAGCCCGCTGCCGCCAGCCCCCCTACCTCCCGGGGGGGAGGGGGGACGTGGGCACCGAAAAAAGGGAAATAAATAGATGGGGGCTGCTTCCTGCTCTTGGTTCCAGAGCTGGCACAAGGAAGGGAGCCGTCCCCAGTGGCGCGGGGCCGCTGCCCGCCTTGGTCCCTTTGGAGTCCCCATCCTCCTCCCTCCATCCCCTCTCCCCCTTGGACGGGGGGAGGACGGGCGGGACCCGAAGGCCAAACAGCCAGCGCCTCGTGCCTCCCCCTCGCTCCCCGGAGGCTCAGCCACGGGCAGGGGCTCCGGCCTGGAAACCTGGCCCTGAAGCGGGGGCACAGCAGAGGCACTGGCTGCCTGGGGTTTGGGTCTCTGGCAGCTGTCTGCCTCCTGGGCATGGCAGTGCAGTCCCCCTGGGCTCGGGATCCGGCGGGAGGAAGGACCAAATTCAGGGGGTGGGGAGCAGGGGTCAGCCGGGGGAAAAGCAGCAGACTTCTTTCTCCCTCCCGTAGCCCCTGGGGTTGGGAGCGGCGGAGCGTGTGCGGCAGAGTAAGACCGAATGGAGGAAAAGGGAGAGGAGAGAGAGTGGCCCCTGGGGAGGAGTGGGGGCAGGCCAACTCCAGGCATGTCTCGTTACCCCAACTTGTCTCGGGGGTGTCTACACTGTAGCCTTCTGCAGCCAGGCAGGACCCGGAGGGGTCTACACCGGCCCCGGGAGGGTCCTGCTGGGGAATGGGGGTGCCGCTAAGCAGGGGCTCGGCACGCAGGGGTCTCTGGACGGTCGACCTGTTGCCTCGGGGAGCTGGGGAGGGGGGAACGGGGCGGGGTTCTAAGAACGGGGGCCGGGCAGCCGTGCTTGGCACCACGGGCCTCGGCCGCTGCCCGCCCCCGAGGGACCGCGGCAGATTCAGTCCCCTGGCGTGGGCCCCGGGGGGCTGGATCCCCCGCAGTGAGGGCCGGGGGTGGGGGACAGGGGGCAGGGGCGGCGGCGGCGGCGGCTCCGGGCCTCGGATCGGGGCGAGTGGCGTCCACGGTGGGCAAGGTCCCTGGGCGGGGGCGTCAGAGGGCCTCCTGGCTGGCCGTCAGGAACTCCTCGGCCCGCTTGTGGGCCTCCAGCGCCTTGATGGTGTAGACGTCCTGGGGCAGCTCGGACTTCCGCCGCAGCAGCACCTTCTCCTTCTTCATGTCTTTCACCATCTGGGGAGAGGGGGCGGGGAGGACCCGGCGGGATGAAGACCCCCCCCACCCCGCCGCCGGCTACCTGGGGAAGATGCCCGGCCGCCCCCACGCCCTCTCACCTGCACAGCCTCTGCCTCTACCGTCCTCTTCAGGAGCTGGATGTCTTCGGCCGTGGGCGTCTCCGTCTCCATGGAGTAGACGGGAGGCAGCGGCGGGGGGGCCCGGAACATGGGATACTGGGGGGGGAGACGGGGCGGGGGTCACCCCGCCGGCCGAGCGGCCCCGGCCCCGCTTCCCGCCCGGCTCCGGGGACTCACCTGGGGATTGAGCCGGGCCAGTTCCTCCACTTTGTGCCACATCTCCTCCCGCTCCTTCACCCGGAAGCGGCCCCTGGAGGGGACACGGGCGCTAGGATCGGGGACGGGGTGGGGACGGGATGGGCGGGACGGGGCGGGGGTAGGCCCGGGGACGACTCACTTCTGCTTCTCCGCTTTGTACTGCTGCGTGCAGTCGTCGAACAGCTTCTGGTTCATCTCCATGAACAGCTTCAGGGCGTTGTAGATCAGGCCGTGGATGGTCCTGTCGGAGGGCCGGGACCAGGCTTGGCCGGACGCCCCCGAGCCCCGGCCCCTCCTCCTCCTCCCCATCGTCCTCCCGACTCCCCCCACCGCCCCGGGCTCCGCACTTGTTCCAGTGGCTTTTGGAGTTCCGGTACAGGGCGGGGAACATGATGGGCAGGACGCGGCTGGCGTTGTCGCTGATCAAGCTCATGATGTACTCGTTGTTCCAGTAGTAGAGGGCCCGCTCCGCCACCTGCGAGGAGGCCGCGGGCCGGGCGGCCCAGACCCGGGGATGGGACGGGGCCGGAGGGAACCGGGAGGGCGGGCGGGAGCGGGGGGCCCGGCCGAGGGGCTCACCTGGAAGTGGGGGCTGGAGACGCACTTGGCCAGCTGGCGGAAGAGCGGTTCCATGACCTTGCTGAATTCGGACGGCTCGATGACGTCCAGGATCTCCTCCAGTTCGTTCAGGAACATGACCTCCTTGGGGCTGTGCGTCTTGGGCCAGAACTTGAGCAGCCCCACGATGACCTGCGGGGGTCCGGACGGATTCCAGCCCGAGTTGGGCCCCGAGGGGCCCCGCCTCGCTTCCGGGACGAGGTGGGAGGGCCTGCGCGCGGTGGGGACGGGCGGCCGATGGGGAGAGGAGGCGGGGGCGGTGTGGGCTTTGACTTCTCTCCGCACGGAGCCCGGCCGGCTGAGCGGGGCGGACCGTTGGCCCCCACGGTGGGGGCGGCGGCCGCGGAGCTGGGGTCAGGGGGAGGGGGCTCACCGGCTCGGTGAGACTGCTCTCCTTCTCCAGGAACTGAACCACGCAGTATGCCAGCTGCACAGAACGGCAGGAGAGGGGAAAGCTGGAAAGAGCGGGTGGAGGGCCCTGCCGGGCCGCCCCTCCACCCGTCCCTCCAGCCAGACTGCCCCCGCCCCCTCGGGTGGGCAGCTGCCTCATCGGGGCAGACTTCCCCGGCCTTCTGGGCCTCGGCTCGCCCCAGGGCCACCCGGGGGGTCACCGTGAACGGGGCAGGGCTTCCCGGGGCGGAAGCGACAGGCCCACTGCCCGGGAGAGCTTGGCGTTGGAGGGGTCGGGCCAGCGGGGAGACTCTCTGAGGGAGGAGGGTGGAGCCGGGCCCGCTCACCTGGGGGTGATAGACGCTCAGGGACTTGACTTTATGCAGGGGAAGGAGGACGCGGATGAGAAACATCTTGTGCTCCTCCTTCAGGGGTAGGGCGAAGCCGTTGATGATGCTGAGGGGTAGAAGGTTGTGGAGGGGGGCTCAGGGGGGCCCCTCACCCCGCCCACCCTTCCAGCCCCGCTTCGGCAACTTAAACCCAGATGTCGGTGCAGCGGGTCCCACTCACCTGCCCAGGATCTCCAGCAGTTCGGCGATGCCGTTATGATGCTCTGTCTCGTAGATAAACCTGCGGGCAGTGGAGAGGAACTGGGTCGCCCGGGGAAGCCCCTTGGAGTGGGGCTCGACTGCCCCTGCCCCGGGGCTAGCCCCTTTCTCCACCCCCGCTCATCTTCACCTGACAGGCGCCTTAAAAGAAATGGCCGAACCCCAGGTGGGACGGGGATAACCTAGCACAGTGCTGAACGCCTAGTAAGGGCTTCACAGATGTCCTAACTAAAGGCCCGCCGCTGCACCCCTGTACCCCCTGCCCTAGGCCGGCTGGCCCTCCCACGTGCCCCCCGTACCCACCTGTAGAAGATGTGGTTGATCTGCCGGCGCACGTAAGCCCGCAGCCCCAGGAACTTGCCGTAGATGCGGTGCAGGATGGTCTTGAGGAAGTCCCGCTCGCGGGGGTCCTCGCTGTCAAACAGGTCCAGGAGCTACGGGACGGGGCGGGAGACAGTCAACGGGGGGCTGCGAGTCCGGGGAAATGAGCTCTTGGGCAGAGGAGGGGACGTTCCCGTGGGGACGCAGAAGGGAAAGGGGCGGCGGCGGGAGAGGATGGGGAGATGGCTCGGGAGAGAAAAAACTCACAGAGAGGACAAACTTCTGGTCGATGTATTTTTTGGCCACGTTGGGCTGGAAATCCGGAGACTCGAGGAAGCGGAGGAAGAATTCGTAGACGAGCTGTGGAGGCAGAGGGACCCGGGTGGCTGGGAGTTGTTCTCGTCTGAGTTGAAAAGGCTCCCTGCTTCCCTCTCCTCTGTCAACACCAGCACCTGCCCGACTCTAGCTCCGGCTCTTCACCCACAAACTACCTGACCCCCACTTCCCCTAGAGAGAAGCCATCTCTTCTTAGTAATTCACCCCTTTGTTTCCTGAAAACCCCAGAACGTAAGCCCTGCCTCCTGGGTCAGGCCACCGGTCCGCAAGACTTGCGTTCTGTCTCCCTCGGTAGCTTTCCAGGATGCTGAGAAAAAACGGGCAGTCAACTGCACGGGAGGCATGGCCCTTGGAACTTATCCAGACCCCGTCATGAAACGATTACTAGATTCCAGGGTAATTGATTCCCCCTCGTCCCCCCTCTCCTCGGGACTCCTCGTTGCGGGCGGGGAACGTGTCTACCAACTCGGTTGCAATGTACTCTCCCCAGCGCCGAGCACACGGTAAGCACTCGACGGATCCGGCCCTGATTCTCCCCTGCACCGCGGGAAAGGCTTTTGTTTCTTTTGAACTCACTGCCCGTGGGCGGCCCTGACCTCGGCGTGACAAGGTTTGGCGACAAACAATTCCCGGATCGCCCTATCCACACCCTTCTGGGTTTTGTAAATTTCGATCCCGGCCCATCGCAGATCTCACCTTTCCAGGGGGCCGTCGAAGGGGACCCGGCCCGCCCCGCCATCGTTCAGGTGGCCGTTCTCTGACCCCTCTCCGTCACCCCAGGATGAGGTGGCTAGAAGCCCAGGTGTTAGCCCCAGGCAGAACTGCCTCTTATTTTGCTTCCCGTGCGCTCCCCGGTTACACACAGCCTTTCGAGCTGCCTGTGCCCACTAAAGCGATGAGCCGAGGAATCAGTTGGCGAAGGTTCTCCGGGCCCCATCCCCACCCGCCCCTGCGCGTTCCCGGGGGTCGCGGGTCCCCGACGACGTGGCTGTCCGTTACCTGGAGGTGGGGCCAGGCGGCCTCCAGCGTGGGCTCGTCCTCCTCGGGGTCAAACTCCGCCCCGGTGGGGTTGGATGAGGGTGGCAGGGTCCGGAACAAGTTAACCGAAAACTGAGGGGAGGGGAGGGGAACCCAGGTCGGTGCGCCCGCTTCGCCGTGCCTTGGGCCCTTCCTGTCCGAGCAGCCGGGCTCCCATCTTTCCCATCATCTTTCCCACTTCCCTCCGCTCGGAATCCGCAGGCCCAGCCTTCCCACCCTTCCACAATCCATCAGTGCTGTGAATCGCGCTTCTTCCCGGGGACGGGGCGCCCCGTCCTGAGCGCTCGGCCCGCACGGAAGCCCCCCCGTTCCCGGTCCCGGCTCCCCACCATGATGACGGCCTCCGGGTAGATGGCCTCGGTGACCACGTCGCGGCTGTGCGTGATGTACTCCACCATCTCGTTCAGCCCCGCCCGCTTCACCTCCTTGAACTTGAGGTCGCTGAGCGGGTCCGAGACGAAGTCGAAGAGGACGCAGCACTGGCGCAGCTTCTGGATGAACAGCTCCTCCCGCTCCTGGGACGGCGAGTCTGCCGGGGGGGAAGCCGGGCTCGGGACCCCCACCCCCTCCGGGAGACCGGACGGGCACCCCTCCGGCCCCCGTGGGGACCCCCGGACTCCTCCAGCCCCCGCGGGGACCCCCGACTCGGGCTCACCCTTCAGGGCGGGCAGCTTCTGCAACTCGCGGTTCTTGCTGAGGTTGAAGCGGGACGAGCTCTGACGCCGCTCCTTCTTGACGATCTGGGGGCCCCCCGAGTACTTGATCTTGCTGAGCTGCGTGGGGGGCGGCGTGCTGTTGCTCGGGCGCTTGTTGGACGGCTGGGACGGGGGCTGCGGGGGCTGAGGAGGCTGCGGGGCGGGGACAAGGGGGTCGTCGGCTCCCGGCCTCTCCGCCACTACCGCTTGCCCATCCCTCCGGGCTGGTAGCCCTGTTGGCCTGATCCCGGCCCATCCCCGGGAGGACGGATTTTAATTTGAGAAGCGGCGTGGCTCAGTGGAAACAGCCCGGAATTTGGACCCGGAGGTCACGGGTTCAAATCCCGGCTCCGCCAACTGTCAGCTGTGTGACTTTGGACAAGTCACTTCTCTGGGCCTCAGTTCCCTCATCTGTAAAATGGGGGTGAAGGCTGTGAGCCCCTGTGGGACAACCTGATCACCTTGGAACCTCCCCAGCGCTTAGAACAGTGCTTTGCACATAATAAGCGCTTAATAAATGCCATCATCATTATTATTATTATTATTACAAGGGACTTTGATGCGGAAACCTGTAATTTATCCTTATCGCTCTAGGAGTCTGTCCTCCCCAGCCGAGGTTCCGAGCCCCTCGTGGGACGGGGGCCGTACATCGATCGATTAGAGAAGCAGCGTGGCTCAGTGGAAACAGCCCGGGCTTTGGAGCCAGAGGTCGTGGGTTCAAATCCCGACTCTGCCACTTGTCAGCTGTGTGACTTTGGGCAAGTCACTTCACTTCTCTGTCCCTCAGTTCCCTCACCTGTAAAATGGGGATGAAGACTGTGAGCCCCCCGTGGGACAACCTGATCACCTTGTATCCCCCCCAGCGCTTAGAACAGGGCTTTGCACATGGTAAGCACTTAACAAATACCATCATTAGATTATTGCGTCTTTCCCCACCACCCCGTGCTCAGCGGAGGGCTCTGTGCGTATGAAGTGCTTAATAAAGCCCCTTCCTTCCTCTCCATCCCCCCCATCTTACCTCCTTCCCTTCCCCACAGCACCTGTATATATGTATATATGTCTGTACATATTTATTTTATTTGTACCTATCTATTCTATTTATTTTATTTTGTTAGTATGTTTGGTTTTGTTCTCTGTCTCCCCCTTCTAGACTGTGAGCCCACTGTTGGGTAGGGACCGTCTCTAGATGTTGCCAACTTGCCCTTCCCAAGCGCTTAGTACAGTGCTCTGCACACAGTAAGTGCTCATTACGATTGATTGATTGTATATATGGTTGTACATATTTATTACTCTATTTATTTTACTTGTACATATCCATTCTATTTATTTTATTTTGTTAGTATCTTTGGTTTTGTTGTCTGTCTCCCCCTTCTAGACTGTGAGCCCACTGTTGGGTAGGGACCGTCTCTAGATGTTGCCAACTTGTCCTTCCCAAGCGCTTAGTACAGTGCTCTGCACACAGTAAGCGCTCAATACGATTGACTGTATATATGGTTGTACATATTTATTACTCTATTTATTTATTTTACTTGTACATATCCATTCTATTTATTTTATTTTGTTAGTATGTTTGGTTTTGTTCTCTATCTCCCCCTTTTCGACTGTGAGCCCACTGTTGGGTAGGGACTGTCTCTATATGTTGCCAACTTGGACTTCCCAAGCGCTTAGTACAGTGCTCTGCACACAGTAAGCGCTCAATAAATACGATTGATTGATTGATTGATTAATAAAGGCGAGTCCGGGGAGCGACACGGGGCCAGATGGCGCGACTGGCCGCTCCTTCCGCGCGGCCGAGGGGGACGGAAGCCGTGGAAGCGCCCGGGATTTCGGGACCGGGGGTTATTACTGCAGAGGCACCAGGAGAAGCGGCTCCTGGCGATTGAGCCGGGCCCCGGGGAATGTTCCCTCCGGCCGGGCCGGCTCAGCGCATGTGGTCCCGCACCTGTGCGGCTTTAGTGGAAGCTCAGGCTTTGGGCAGGGCAGCGCTGGCACCCCGAGGAAAAGCGCGCTCTCCTCTCTTCCCGCGGCTCCCCTGAATCCCAGTCTGGGATTTCACGCCAAACCAGGCCAGCAATCATCCTAATCGCCGTGGCTACCATCTGAGCGCCTAATGGCGGCCCGTCGGGCACTTGGGGGTCGGAGGACGCGAAGGAAAGCTTCCGTCCTTGCCCTCGAGGAGTTCCCAATTGAGCGGGGAAAAACTCGGTCCCCTGGGAGCCGCTTCTGAGCATGCTGACGGTGAAACTTTTTCTAATGGTATTTGTTAAGCGCTTTCTAGGGGCCAGGCACTGTACTGAGCGCTGGGAGAGAGACAAGTTTATCAGGTTGGAAGCAGTCCACGACCTACATAGGGCTCAGTCTTAATCATTCATTCATTCAGTCGTATTTATTGAGCGCTTACTGTGTGCAGAGCACTGGACTAAGCGCTTGGGAAGTCCAAGTTGGCAACATATAGAGATGGTCCCTACCCAACAGCGGGCTCACAGTCTTGGGGTGGCATTGTGGGATAGGGAATAATAATAATAATGATGGTATTTGTTAAGTGCTGGCCTGGTGACAACTCCAAGATTGGAGGAGGTTCCGGGCGTCTGTTCCCACCTTTCTCATTCACTTTGCTGTCTGACTCCCCCCTCCCTCCCCTCGATAACCCCAAATAACAGTAGTAATAATTATGTTATTTGTTAGGCGCTTACCGTGTGCCAATCACTGTACTAGGCGCTGAAGTGGACAAAAGCTAATCAGGTTGGACAGTCCCTGTCCCCTACGGGGCTCACAGTCTTAATCCCCATTTTACAGTTGAGGGAACTGAGGCTCAGAGAAGCGGAGTGAACTGCCCGAGGTCACACAGCAGACAAGCAGAGGGGCTGGGATTGGAACCCATGACCTTCTGACGTCTGGGCCAGCGCTCTATCCATCACGCCAGGCTGCTCTTCCATGCCTGGCCCAGACCTTGGAAATTTTTGAGCAGAGACCATTCATGGCTCTTAGGAGGCTA
Source organism: Tachyglossus aculeatus (assembly GCF_015852505.1). Taxonomy (NCBI): domain Eukaryota; kingdom Metazoa; phylum Chordata; class Mammalia; order Monotremata; family Tachyglossidae; genus Tachyglossus; species Tachyglossus aculeatus. The sequence goes on along the minus strand of NC_052084.1, from coordinate 14,950,948 downwards.
CTGAAGAGGGGTTTCTTACTTAAAAGTGGTTATTTTCCTTCTCTCCTGGGCCAGAAAAAAGGGAACTGGGATTTGGGTTACAGCAGGAGGGTCTGAGATAAATAGAAGGGGAGGTGGGTGTGTGTGTGGGTGTACAATAATAATAATAATAATAATAATAATGATGATGATGGCATTTGTTAAGCACTTACTACGTGCCAAGCACTGTTCTAAGCGCTGGGGGGGATACAAGGTAATCAGGTTGTCCCACGTGGGGCTCACAGTCTTCATCCCCATTTTCCAGATGAGGGAACGGAGGCCCAGACAAGTCAAGTGACTCGCCCAAAGTCACCCAGTTGACAAGTGACACAGCCGGGATTAGAACTCATGACCTCTGACTCCCAAGCCCGGGCTCTTTCCACTGAGCCACGCTGCTTCTCTAGTGTATGTATGTGTGTGTGTGTGAGAGAGAGAGAGAGAGACACCATGGAACCGGGCAAGCCGGGGCATTTCCTTCCTTGGCCGGGATGAGGGTGGTGCAAAACACAGAAAGTAAATGCAGACCTGGCTGGAAGCGGGAGGTAAGCTCAATCAATCAATCAATCGTATTTATTGAGCGCTTACTGTGTGCAGAGCACGGTACTAAGCGCTTGGGAAGTCCAAGTTGGCAACATCTAGAGACAGTCCCTACCCAACAGTGGGCTCACAGTCTAAAAGTCCAAGATAAATAAGTCTAAGATAAATGACTAATGTTAATATAACTTAACAATGGGCTTCTAGGCTGAATCGAGTTTTTTTACTTTTCCGAAGGTGCGGGGCGGGGAGAGCCGGGCACAGCTTCACCAAGTTGGGATTCCCGGATCACTTTAAAGGAAAAATCACAATCGGCCACGGGCAGCAACTTGGCATCGGCGCTTTCGGGTGATGGGAAGCGGTCTCGGTGCCACAGGGAAGGCGGTGGGGAGAGGCAGTTCGCTGACCTTCGGTTCGAGGCAAACCCCTCCTTCCCAATAACAATAATAATCATTGTGGCATTTGTTAATTGCTTACTATGTGCCAGGCACTGCTGTAAGCACTGGGGTGGATACAATAATAATAATTATAATAATAATGATGGCATTTATTAAGCGCTTACCATGTGCAAAGCCCTGTTCTAAGCGCTGGGGAGGATACAAGATTATCAGGTTGTCCCACGTGGGGATCACAGCCTTAATCCCCATTTTACAGATGAGGTAACTGAGGCCCAGAGAAGTCAAGTGCCTTGCCCAAGGTCACACGGCTGACGAGCGGCGAGCGGGGAATAGAACCCACGCAAATAGGGTGGGACTGTGTCCCTGACCCACAGTCTTAATCCCCATTTTACAGCAGAAGTAACTGAGGCACAGAGAAGCCAAGTGACTTGTCCAAGGTCACACAGCAGACAAGTGGCGGGATGATGATTAGAACCCAGGTCCTTCCAACTCCCAGGCCTGTGCTCTATCCACTAGACTACGCCGCTTCTCACAAGACCATGCTGCTTCCAAGCCCTTTGTTTCTCGTGCTGTCTGCTTTATGGTCACGCCACTGTCCGTTAGTCCCTGAAACTCGGCCTCTTCCGTGTTCTCTGTGAGTAGCTCTGCGGGAAGGTCGGGTGGGAAAGGGAAGAAAGCGCTGGGTGGAGAGCGTCAAGGGCTTTGGATTATCTGTGCGTTTCAATTACCCAGGCTCGTTTTGGCCTTCGTTACCGGGGGCTCGGTTTCTAAAACGCTTATTTTCTGAACCGCTTCAAGTCCTTCAAATCGGCTATTTTGCCCCGACGACCTTTGGGAGGGGCGAAGGTGAGTCTCCTCAAGTCACCGAGAACCAGTCACGGGCCCTGGGACCCGGGTGACTCAGGCTTTAAATACTGACACACTTGCTAAAGGAGCAGAAACCCCCCCGGTTTCAGCCACCGGTTGGGTTTTTCCACCCACGACATCTCCCGGATCTGCCCTTTCCCGTCCACCCAAATCGCTACCACCCTGGTTCAACGTCTAGGTCTTGCCTCTGCTAGGTCTCTGCATCGGCCTCCTCGCTGGTCTCCCAGCCTCCGGCCTCTCCCCTTCCCAATCTCTACTTCTTCCTGTTGTGCAGATCTATATAAATATATGTATATATGTTTGTACATATTTATTACTCTATTTATTTATTTATTTATTTATTTATTTTATTTGTACATATCTATTCTATTTATTTTATTTTGTTAGTATGTTTGGTTTTGTTCTCTGTCTCCCCCTTTTAGACTGTGAGCCCACTGTTGGGTAGGGACTGTCTCTATATGTTGCCAATTTGTACTTCCCAAGCGCTTAGTACAGTGCTCTGCACATAGTAAGCGCTCAATAAATACGATTGATGATGATGATGATTTTCCTGAAACATCGCTTGGCCTACGACGTTCCTCTTCACAAACTCCCTCACGGGCTTCCTTGGCCACTACGCATCACTCAAACCTCATCTGTAAAATGGAGATTAAGACTGTGAGCCCCACGGGGGACAACCTGATCGCCTTGAATCCCCCCCCCCACCCCCGGCGCTTAGAACAGTGCTTCGCACATAGTAAGCGCTTAACAAATGCCATTATTATTATTATAATCAGCCTTTAAAGGCTCTCTGCTGTTTGCCCCACCTTGCCTTCTCCCACTCTGCCCCAACTCGGTAATTTCTTCTCCCCACCGCCCACCCAGCTCTACCTTACCTTATCTTTTATTTGCACCGGCATTTAGCACAGCGCTTGGCCTACAGTAAGCCCTTAACAAATACCACGATCATTACTCCTCTCGACCCTCCCGTCTCCGTCTCCTCACTCATGCCATTTCCCCGGCTTCAAACTCCCTTCCCACAGCTCTCCCCACATTCAAATCCCTCCTAAAATGTCACCCCCCGCCCCAAACAAGCCTCTCCCCAATTAATTTCCCCATCTGAGCCCTATTAGCCCCTCGTAACGTAACATTCGTGAACTTAACCGCTCATGGTACTAAGCGCTTGCATGCCCTCCTTAACACTCACGTATATGGATGTCTGGTGAGTGTATTTATTTTGATAGCGCTGAGGATATTTTGACACTCGTCTTTCCCATCTGAGTGAAAGCTTCTTGAGGGCAGGGAATGTTTCACTTCGTTAGCCTGTGTTTCCCAAGGGCCTAGCAGAGGGCATCGCATTAAATGCTGTTTAATGAATGCTGCTGCTACTCCAACCATCATTACCTAGAGAGAAGGCCTAGCTCCAACCTCTCCCCTCATCTCGCTAAATCTTCCTCTCATCCGGACGATGCTCAGCCGGCCAGTAATCTCTCCAAAGCTCTGTTGGTTCCCTGAGATGAGACTGAGACTCACTGCCCGCTACTTAAAGCCTGAGTCGGCCCGAGGCCCCGGACCCACGCCGGGATCTTGGTGACTGGAGGAGACTCGCCGTCACCCCTCCCAGAGGTTGTCAGAGGGCCGATTTAAAAGATTTTTGAGAAGTTCAGAAAATAAGAGCTACAGAAACCCAGGCCCCTACATCGAGGATCAAAAAGAGCCTGGATAATTGAAACCCTCGATGTTCCCAACACTTTCTCCCCCACTCCCCACCCAACCTTCCCACAGAGCGACTCGCAGAGAACATGGAAGAGGCTGAGTTTCGGGAACTAACGGACAGTGACGTGGCCACGAGGCAGAGAGCAGGAGGGAGCAGAGGGCTTGGAGACCAACCAGACCGGATCATCAGCACTCGGATAATCAATAGTTGGGCCGAATGGGGTGCTATTATTTTGTCAATCATGACTGCTCGATCCACAATCATCCCTGGGTAGTGCTTTCCGGGAACCTCCACTCAAGCCACGAGAACTTCGGACGGCGATATGCCTAGATATGCCCGATCTCTTAGCCGGGACGGGATTTTCCCGGTCTTTTCCGACCTCCTTTACTCCCCTAACTACCCTCCATTTATTTTTAAGAGTCGTTAGGTCCACAGTCCAGCATCCCCAATACCCGTGGCCTCTGCCATCTCTGCCAACCCTTCCCCACAGCCTGGTGGGAGAAGATAAGAGGCACGGATAAAGTAGTACAGATATATCCTGGAAGGTGGGGGGAAAAATCCATTTCCCGCTTCTATTTCATTCCCGGGTTCTCTAACAAACTACATCTGGTCAGGACGGTTTACAATCCCCACCGGGACAAAATCTCTTATCTCACCTCCAGGGAAGCTTAGATGCCTGAGGAGGGCTGGGTAGCTACCCCGTCTCCTGCCAAGTGGCCGGCGATTTCCCCGGTTACCTCTCAATTCTGCCTAGTCCCCTCCACCCTTCTCCTTCCTCCCATTCCGTGCCGAAGCTTCATCCTTCAGGAGAAGGCCGTCCAGACCGTCCACGTCGGGAGGTTTGGGAAGACTGCACGGGCTCCTTCTCCACGGATATTTCAAGCAGAGGTTTGGCACTGATTTTTCCGGGCCGGTTGAGATTACAGTAGTGTCTGGAAGCCCAAAGATAAGCTGAGGACAAGACGAGATGACCTCTGAACGACTCTGTGCTGATTCCTCCCCTGGGCACGAAGGCTCCTGTTTCCCAGGCCCACCTCTTCCCCAACTCCGTCCCAGCCTGCGTCCGACCTGCGAGGCTGGGCCCCCCTCAGGGCTTCCAGACCCCTCCTCACATTCCCAAGAGTCGGAAGTTTGGGGTCACGCCATCCCGCCCATCCCCATTACCTCCTCCACGCCGTCGCCGCTGCCATCTTTGCCCCCGCTGCTGGGCTTGGGTGCTCCTTTGGCAGGTTTGGGAGGTTCCTGTCGGAGGAAACGGAGGGCGCGTTAGCCTCCGTTCGGGGCGGGGAAGGGCCCAACCGCCAGCTCAACTTAGACTGTGAGCCCACTGTTGGGTAGGGACTGCCTCTATATGTTGCCAACTTGGACTTCCCAAGCGCTTAGTACAGTGCTCTGCGCACAGTAAGCGCTCAATAAATACGATTGATCGATTCAACTTTGCCCGCCTTCCGCCCAACCCCCTCTGAACCCTGACGGTCACTTCCTACTGAGAAGCAGCGTGGCTCAGTGGAAAGAGCCCGGGCTTTGGAGTCAGGGGGGTCATGGGTTCAAATCCCAGCTCCGCCAATTGTCAGCTGGGTGACTTTGGGCAAGTCACTTCGCTTCTCTGGGCCTCCGTTCCCTCATCTGGAAAATGGAGATTAAGACTATGAGCCCCCTTCGGGACAACCTGATCCCTCTGTATCCTCCCTGGTGCTTAGAACGGTGCTTCACAAATAGTAAATACTTAACAAATGCCATCATTATTATTATTGTAACCTCCCCAGTGCTTAGAACAGTGCTTCGCACATAGTAAGCGCTTAACAACTATCATTATTATTATTATTGTAACCTCCCCACGCTTAGAACAGTGCTTCGCACATAGTAAGCGCTTAACAACTATCATTATTATTATTATTGTAACCTCCCCACGCTTAGAACAGTGCTTCGCACATAGTAAGCGCTTAACAACTATCATTATTATTATTATTGTAACCTCCCCACGCTTAGAACAGTGCTTCCCACATAGTAAGCGCTTAACAACTATCATTATTATTATTACTGTAACCTCCCCACGCTTAGAACAGTGCTTCCCACATAGTAAGCGCTTAATATCATTATTATTATTATTGTAACCTCCCCACGCTTAGAACAGTGCTTCGCACATAGTAAGCGCTTAACAAATATCATTATTATTATTGTAACCTCCCCACGCTTACAGTGCTTTGCACATAGTAAGTGCTTAACAAATATCATTATTATTATTATTATTGTAACCTCCCCACGCTTAGAACTGTGCTTCACACATAGTAAGCACTTAACAAATATCATTATCATTGTAACCTCCCCACGCTTAGAACAGTGCTTCGCACATAGTAAGCGCATAATATTATTATTATTATTATTGTAACCTCCCCACACTCAGAACAGTGCTTCGCACATAGTAAGCGCTTAACAAATATCATTATTATTATTGTAACCTCCCCACACTTAGAACAGTGCTTCGCACATAGTAAGCGCTTAATAAATATCATTATTATTATTATTGTAACCTCCCCACGCTTAGAACAGTGCTTCGCACATAGTAAGCGCTTAACAAATATCATTATTATTATTATTATCGTAACCTCCCCACGCTAAGAACAGTGCTTCGCACACAGCAAGCGCTTAATAAATGCCATCATTATTATTATGACTGAGTGAATGACTATATTGTGCTCTCCCAAGCGCTTAGCCCAGTGCCTTGCGCATAGTAAGCACTCAACAAACACAACTGAATGGATGAACAGATACCACAATTGTCATTATTGTCCCTCTTCTCCCCCTCCCCTCTGTGCCGCCTTTGGATTTGGGGATTGTCTCTGTTGCCCGACTGTACCTCCCAAGCGCTTAGTACAGTGCTCTGCCCCCAGTGAGTGCTCAATAACACCCTCCCTCCCCACACTGAGCCCCCTTTTTCCTCTCCTCCTCCCCACCCCACAGCACCTGTATATATATATTTGTACAGATTGATGACTCTATTTATTTTACTTGTAGATATTTACTATTTATTTTATTAATGATGGGCATCTAGCTTTAATTCTATTTGTTCTGACGACTTAATAATAATAATCATGGCATTTATTCATTCATTCAATCGTATTTATTGAGCACTTAATGTGTGCCGGGCACTGGACTAAGCGCTTGGGAAGAAGAAGTTGGCAACATCTAGAGACCGTCCCTACCCAACAGTGGGCTCACAGTCTAGAAGGGGGAGACAGACAACAAAACATATTAACAAAATAAAATGAACAGAATATGTACAAATGAAATAGAGTAATAAATCCGTACAAACGTATGTACATATTCATTCATTCATTCAGTCATATTTATTGAGCGCTTACTGTGTGCAGAGCACTGTACTAATCGCTTGGGAAGTCCAAGTTGGCAACATATAGAGACGGTCCCTACCCAACAGTGGGCTCACAGTCTAGAAGGGGGAAACAGACAACAAAACAAAACAAATTAACAAAATAAAATAAATAGAATAAATATGTACAAATAAAATGGAGTAATAAATCCATACAAACGTATATACATATTCATTCATTCATTCAATCGTATTGATTGAGCGCTTACTGTGTGCAGAGCACTGTACTAAGCGCTCGGGAAGTCCAAGTTGGCAACATCTAGAGATGGTCCCTACCCAATCAATCAATCGTATTTATTGAGCGCTTACTGTGTGTAGAGCATTGTACTAAGTGCTTGGGAAGTCCAAGTTGGCAACATATAGAGACGGTCCCTACCCAACAGTGGGCTCACAGGCTAGAATGGGGAGGCAGACAACAAAACAAAACATTTTAACAGAATAAAATAAATAGAATAAATATGTACAAATAAAATAGAGTAATAAATCCGTACAAACGTATATACATATTCATTCATTCATTCAATCAATCGTATGTATTGAGCGCTTACTGTGTGCAGAGCACTGTACTAAGCGCTTGGGAAGTCCAAGTTGGCAACATCTAGAGACGGTCCCTACCCAACAGTGGGCTCACAGTCTAGAAGATGTTTATTCTATTTATTTTATTTTGTTAATATGTTTTGTTTTGTTGTCTGTCTCCCCCTTCTAGACAGTCTAGAAGATATTTATTCTATTTATTTTATTTTGTCAATATGTTTTGTTTTGTTGTCTGTCTCCGCCTTCTAGACAGTCTAGAAGATATTTATTCTATTTATTTTATTTTGTTACTCTGTTTTGTTGTCTGTCTCCCCCTTCTAGACAGTCTAGAAGATATTTATTCTATTTATTTTATTTTGTTAATCTGTTTTGTTTTGTGGTCTGTCTCCCCCTTCTAGACTGTGAGCCCGCTGTTGGGTAGGGACCGTCTCTAGATGTTGCCGACTTGGACTTCCCAAGCGCTTGGCCCAGTGCTCTGCACACAGTTAGCGCTCAATAAATACGATTGAATGAATGAATGAATGTACAATCAATCAATCGTATTCACTGAGCGCTTACTGTGTGCAGAGCACTGTACTAAGCAGTTGGGGGGCAGTAAGCGCTCAATAAATATGATTGAATGAATGAATGAATGTACAATCAATCAATCGTATTTACTGAGCGCTTACTGTGGGCAGAGCACTGTACTAAGCGCTTGGGAAGTCCAAGTTGGCAACATATAGGGACGGTCCCTACCCAACAGTGGGCTCACAGTCTATTAATAACGATGGTATTTGTTATGTGCTTACTATGTGCCACACACTGTTCTAAGCGCTGGGGTAGATACAAGGTAATCAATCAATCAATTGTATTTATTGAGCGCTTACTGTGTGCAGAGCACTGTACTAAGCGCTTGGGAAGTACAAGTTGGCAACATATAGAGATGGTCCCTACCCAACAGTGGGCTCACGGTCTAGAAGGGAGAGAAAGAGAACAAAACCAAACATATTAACAAAATAAAATAGAATAGATATGTACAAGTAAAATAAATAACAAAATAAATACAGTAATAAATATGCACAAACATATATACATATATACAGGTATATATATATAATCAACACAGAGTAATAAATCTGTGCGATCATATATACATATATATGTGAGCCCACTGTTGGGTAGGGACTGTCTCTCTATGTTGCCAACTTGGACTTCCCAAGCGTTCAGTACAGTGCTCTGCACACAGTAAGTGCTCAATAAATACAATTGATTGATTGATTGATTGATATCCAGGTGCTGTGGGCCCACTGTTGGGTAGGGACTGTCTCTATATGTTGCCAACTTGGACTTCCCAAGCGCTCAGTCCAGTGCTCTGCACACAGTAAGCGCTCAATCAATACGATTGATTGTTTGATATCCAGGTGCTGTGGGCCTACTGTTGGGTAGGGACTGTCTCTATATGTTGCTAACTTGGACTTCCCAAGCGCTCAGTCCAGTGCTCTGCACACAGTAAGTGCTCAATAAATACAATTGATTGATTGATTGATTGATATCCAGGTGCTGTGGGCCCACTGTTGGGTAGGGACTGTCTCTCTATGTTGCCAACTTGGACTTCCCAAGCGCTCAGTCCAGTGCTCTGCACACAGTAAGCGCTCAATCAATACGATTGATTGATTGATTGATATCCAGGTGCTGTGGGCCCACTGTTGGGTAGGGACCGTCTCTATCTGTTGCCAACTTGGACTTTCCAAGCGCTCGTCCAGTGCTCTGCACACAGTAAGCGCTCAATGAATACAATTGATTGATTGATTGATATCCAGGTGCTGTGGGCCCACTGTTGGGTAGGGACTGTATATGTTGCCAGCTTGGACTTCCCAAGCGCTCAGTCCAGTGCTCTGCACACAGTAGGTGCTCAATCAATACGATTGATGGATTGATTGATTGATATCCAGGTGCTGCGGGCCCACTGTTGGGTAGGGACCGTCTCTACATGTTGCCAGCTTGGACTTCCCAAGCGCTCAGTCCAGTGCTCTGCACACAGTAAGCGCTCAATCAATACGATTGATTGATTGATATCCAGGTGCTGTGGGCCCACTGTTGGGTGGGGACTGCCTCTAGATGTTGCCAGCTTGGACTTCCCAAGCGCTCAGTCCAGTGCTCTGCACACAGTAGGCGCTCAATCGATACGATTGATTGATTGATTGATATCCAGGTGCTGTGGGCCCACTGTTGGGTAGGGACCGTCTCTCTATGTTGCCAGCTTGGACTTCCCCAGCGCTCAGTCCAGTGCTCTGCACACAGTAGGCGCTCAATCAATACGATTGATTGATCGATTGATATCCAACGGGGGAGGGGGAGGAGGGGTCTTGGTTGTCCGATGGTACTTTCCAAGCGCTTAATCCGGTGCTCTGCCCGCAGTGGGCGCTCAGTAAATACGGCGGAATGAATGAATGGATGGATGGATGGATGGATGAATGAATGATGGGGAGGGCTGCGCGTGCCCGCGGGGTGGGGGGGGTGGGGGGGTGGCGCGCAGGGTTCACCCACCTTCTCCTTTTTCAGTTTGTAGGGCATCTCGGCCCGGAGACCCCGGCCCCGGCTGGGTTCGGCTGGGTTCGGCTGGGCTCGGCCCCGCTCGGCCCCGCTCGGCCCCGCTCGGTGGGGTTCGGCTCTCCGCTTCGGCTCCGCTCGGCCCCGCTCGGCTCCCTCGTCGTCGCCGCCTCCGCCTGCGCGCTGCGCGCTGCGCCCGGCCCAGCCCTCCCATTGGCCCGGCAGCCCAAAACCTGCCCGGCAACCCCGGAGCCGCCTCCCCCATTGGCCCGCCGGGACTTTTTTTTCATTGGCCGGGACGGTACAAACCGCCGGGGCCCTCCGCCCCGATTGGCTACGGCGGGAGGGCCCGCCCTATGAGGGAGGGCGGGTCGGGGAGGGGGCGGGGCTTACGGGGGCAGATCTCTACGGGGCCCTCTCGTTCCTTCAGCCAGTCACTCTCCATCGGACTTATTATTATTATTATTATTATTATTATTATTATAACAATAATAATTTATTATATTATATAATATAATTATATATTATATTATATAATAGATTATATGTAACATGTATGATGTATTGTTATGTATTATATATTAGATTATATTATGTTATATTATGTTATATTATATTATATTATGTTATATAATATTATATTGCATTATATTATATTATATTACATTATATTGCATTGTATTATATTACATTACATTATATTATATTATATTATGTATCATTTATTACGACAATAATATAATATCATTAATATAATAGTAATGATTTATGATGTTATAAATTATTTTATATTACATATTATACTATAATTATTTAATTGCTATTGATAATAATGATAATGATGTCGTTTGTTATTATATATTATTGTTATTGATGATAATGATAATAATGGCATTTGTCATTATTATATTATTGTTATTAATAATGATGATAATGGCATTTGTTAAGCACGTACTATGTGCAAAGCACTTAATAATGATAATGATGATGGCATTTATTAAACGCTTACTATGTGCAAAGTACTTAGTAATAATAATAATGATGGCATTTATTAAGCACTTACTATGTGCAAAGCACTTATTATTAATAATAATGGCATTTATTAAGCACTTACTATGTGCAAAGCACTTATTAATAATAATAATAATAATAATAATAATGGCATTTATTAAGCATTTACTATATGCAAAGCACTTGTTATTGACAATAATAATAATGATGGCATTTATTAAGTACTATGTGCAAAGCACTTAATAATAATAATGATGATGGCATTTATTAAGCACTTACTATGTGCAAAGCACTTATTAATATTAATGATAATAATGGCATTAAGTGCTTACTATGTGCAAAGCACTTAACATTAACAATAATAATAATAATAATGGCATTTATTAAGCACTTACTATGTGCAAAGCACTTAATAACAATGATGATGGCTTTTATTAAGCACTCGCTATGTGCAAAGCACTTATTAATAATAATAATGATAGCATTTATTAAGCACTCGCTATGTGCAAAGCACTGTTCTAAGCACTGGGGAGGTTACAAGGTGATCAGGTTGTCCCATGGGGGACTCAGTCTTCATCCCCATTTTCCAGATGAGAGAACTGAGGCCCAGATAAGTGAAGTGACTTGCCCAAAGTCACACAGCCGACAGTTGGCGGAGCTGGGATTGGAACCCATGACCTCTGACTCCAAAGCCCGGGCTCTTTCCATTGAGCCACGCTGCTTATTATTATTATTATCATCATCATCGGACTTGTTACTATTATCATTGTTATTATTATTATTATAGCATTTATTAAGCACTTAGTTTGTGCCAAGCACTGTTCTAAGCACTGGGGAGGTTACAAGGTGATCAGGTTGTCCCACGGGGGGCTCACAGTCTTCATCCCCATTTTAGGGAACTGAGGCCCAGAGAAGTCAAGTGGTTTGCCCGAGGTCACACAGCTGACAAGTGGTGGAGCAGGGATTTGAACCCATGACCTCTGACTCCCAAGCCCAGGCTCTTTCCACTGAGCCATGCTGCTTCTCCGAATATAAAATTATTATATGTTATATATCATATACACAATATTAAAATATAATTATATATTATGTATTTTTTCATATGTAGTATATTGTCTATTATATTATATAATTATGTATATGATTATATAATAATGATGATGATGATAATGGCATTTGTTAAGCGCTTCCTATGTGCCAAGCACTGTTCTAAGCACTGGGGAGGATACAAGGAGATCAGGTTGTCCCACGTGGGGCTCACAGTCTTCAACCCCACTTTACAGATGAGGGAACTGAGACCCAGAGAAGTGAAGTGACTTGCCCAAAGTCACCCAGCTGACAATTGGCGGAGCCGGGATTAGAACCCACGACTTCTGACTCCCAAGCCCGGGCTCTTTCCACTGAGCCACGCCGCTTCTCTTAAAAAAAGGTTCAAGTCAGTGGTGGCAGCAAACAGAAATCCATTTTAGAGTGCGCTAACTCGTCCCTAACATGGAGAGAAAGACTGGGGGGCCCAAGTTGTTATTACTATATTTGTTAAGCACTTACTATGTGCCAAGCACTGTTCTAAGCACTGGGGTAGATACAAGTTTATCAGTTTGGACATTATCATGTTTTGCCTCAGAAAAGTCTGGGGAAATGCGGACCGAAGCCAGGCCTGACTCGCTTTCGGGGGAAACCGCTAGCGATTCCATCCCTAAAACTCCAGAGTTCCAGCAAAGCTGGCACAGAATCTGTGAAATATTAGTGAGGGGAAAGTGGAAGGATTTAGAGACAGACTCTAAATCGGAGGGCAATGAGATGAGAGAAGTCGAAGCTGACCCCAGGGCTGAAGATGTTGTTGGTAGCAGTGAGTTTGAGGAGCAAGATTAGGAGTTATTTTTGGCATTTTAAAGTTGAGAGAGATGGAAATTTTCTGAAGGCAGGAGGAAATTGAGCAGACATACAGCAGATGTGAAATTAGGCCTGGAGTTGTAGATTTGGGGGGTCGTGGAGGGCCATTTATGTCAAAGCAGCAGAGGACTCAATCAATTATATTTGAATGCTTACTGTGGGCCGAGCACCATACTTAGTACATCATCTGAGTGGGAGAAAAAATAGACTAGAAAACAGACAATTAAATGTGGCCCAGGAGGAGGTCATTGGGAACCTTAGTGACATTGGTGTCGTAGAAGATGAAATCCTGAGTGTGACAGGCTAGAAGAGAATTCAGAGAGAGCGAGCAAGAGAGAGAGAAAGCAGCAGATATATTCAGATACTTCAAGTTTAATCTCGAATGGGAGATGAGCCAAGAGCTAGAGGTTGGGTGGGGTCAAACAGCCATCAAATGGGAGACTGGCAAAAAAAAAAAGAAGTCAATCGGTATTTTTGGAGTGCTAACTGGGTACAGAACGCTTGAGAGAGTACATATACCCAAGTTAGTAGACACACTCCCTGTCCACAAGGAGTATAAAGTCAAGCAAAGCCAAAATATACAAATGCTTCTACATAATGTTACAAGCCTAAAAAATGACTGAAGTGGATTGCTCGGGGTCTAATGAGACCAATCTCTAAGATTTGGAGGAGGGAAGGAAAACAAATGGGATTCATGTGGCCAGGCTATTAATGACGTGTCATTATTATTTATTGTTCTTTAGTTAGTCTTCTCTGAGTAAGGTGTTAGAGGGAGTCCACATTCATATTTTTTTCTAGTGGGCAGGCCAGAGAGATGGTTGACCACTGATGTGGTTTTAAACCAAATTCACAGACAAGGTGAAAATCAATCGGAGATTGGGTAGCATACGCCTGTGAGTTCCAAAGGAACTCGAGAGTAAAAGTTTAGAATTTCCTAGTAGCGTATATAACCTATCTTTACAAACCGTCACTGTCCTGGAGAACTGGCCAACCATCAGTGTAACTCCCATCCAGAAGAAGGATTCCAGACGTGAATCTTGGGAATCAGTTTGATGACTCTAACCTGGAAAATTTGGAAAGTGTAAAATTCAGTTTCGGGGTTAAGGAGCACTTGGAAAAACACAAGCTTCGTAGGGAAAGACACCATGGTTTGGGAAGAGGGGTCTCACGCCTCACTCATCTGCTGAAGTTCATTAAAGGGTATCGAGAAGCTTGTGGCTACAGAGGGATCTAGTGAACACAATTTTTATTTTTCAAAAGCTCTTTCATAAGATCTTTGGAAAATCTAAGGCTTCAAAAAAAAAACCCGTGAAATTGTGGAATGGAGAGAAAGGTATATCATCACAGATAGACTACTGGCTGAAAAAAAAAACGGTAGGAATAAGTGACCACGTCTCAGAGCGAGAAATCTTGGTTAATCTGAAAGAGGAATCTCAAAGTTTGCAAATGACATGAAATCCTTCGGAGAGGTGAAACACCTTGTAATTAGGAATAAACTTCAGGAAGATCTCATAGAGCCTTTGCTTTGCACATAGTAAGCGCTTAATAAATGCCATCGTCATCATTATTATTATAGAGCCGACTGGCATAGCCTGAAAAATAACAGATGAACTGAAAGGTGAGCAAGGACAAGGTAGGGCATGGGAAGAATAATCCAAATTACAATAATTAAATGATGATGGACTCAGAGTTCTTACTTATGACTCAGGAAAGACATCTTGGAGTCATTCTTGACAGTTCTTTTTACTCATCAGGCCATTGTGAGACCACTGACAGAAAGGCCAATTGAATCATCGTCATCAGTAGTATTTACCGAGTGCTTACTATGTGCAGAACGCTGTGTCGAGAAGCAGCGTGGTCTAATGGTTGGAGCACAGGCTCCAATCCCGGCTCTTTCATTTGTCTGCTGTGTGACCTTGGGCAAATCACTTCACTTCTCTGTGCCTGTTACCTCATCTGTAAAATGGGGATTAAGACCGTGAGTCTCGTGAAGGACATGGACTGTTTCCAGCCTGGTTCGCTGGTATCCACCACAGCCCTTGGAACAGTGCCTGGTACACAGTAAGCGCTTAATAAATACCACAATTATTACTACTGTTATTAGAACGCTGTACTAAGTGCTTGGGCGAGCACAGCGATGGATACAGAAGCAGCGCGGCTCAGTGGGAAGAGCCCGGGCTTGGGAGTCAGAAGTCACGGGTTCGCCGCTTGTCAGCTCTGTGACTTTGGTCAAGTCACTTCATTTTTCTGTGCCTCAGTTCCCTCATCTGTAAAATGGGGATTAAGACTGGGAGCCCTACTTGAGGCCTGATCACCTTGTATCCTCCCCAGCGCTTAGGACAGGGCTTTGCACATAGTAAGCGCTCCTCCCGAGTGCTTAGGACCAGTGCTTTGCACATAGTAAGTGCTTAACAGATGCCATCAGTATTATTATGATTATATTGTCAGGAATGGAGGTAGAAAACAAAAGGTATAATTTCACTGCTATATAAAATTATGCCCCACTTGGAATGCCAAATGCAGTTCCCTTTGCCACATTTTAGAAGAACCAAATTAGCTGGAGAAGGACTGTGAGCCCCACGTGGGATTACCTTGTATCTGACGCTTAGAACAGTGCTTGGCACATAGTAAGCGCTTAACAAATACCATCGTCATTATTATTACTATTATATTGCCAGGACTGGAGATAGAAAACAGAACAAAATGCATCATTTTAGTGCTGTATAAAATTATGCCCCACCTGGAATGCCAAATGCAGTTCCCTTTGCCACATTTTAGAAGAACCTAATATAGCTGGAGAAGGACTGTGAGCCCCACGTGGGATTACCTTGTATCTGACGCTTAGAACAGTGCTTGGCACATAGTAAGCGCTTAACAAATACCATCGTCATTATTATTACTATTATATTGCCAGGACTGGAGATAGAAAACAGAACAAAAGGTATCATTTTACTGCTGTATAAAATTATGCCCCACCTGGAATGCCAAATGCAGTTCCCTTTGCCACATTTTAGAAGAACCTAATATAGCTGGAGAAGGACTGTGAGCCCCACGCGGGATTACCTTGTATCTAACGCTTAGAACAGTGCTTGGCACATAGTAAGCGTTTAAGAAATGCCATTATTATTATTATTATATTGCCAGGACTGGAGATAGAAAACGGAACAAAAGGTATCATTTTACTGCTGTATAAAATTATGCCCCTCCTGGAATGCCAAATGCAGTTCCCTTTGCCACATTTTAGAGGAACCTAATATAGCTGGACAAGGACTGTGAGCCCCACCTGGGATTACCTTGTATTTGATGCTTAGAACAGTGCTTGGCACATAGTAAGCACTTAACAAATGCCATTATTATTATTATATTGCCAGGACTGGAGATAGAAAACAGAACAAAAGGTATAATTTTAGTGCTGTATAAAATTATGCCCCACCTGGAATGCCAAATGCAGTTCCCTTTGCCACATTTTAGAAGAACCTAATATAGCTGGATAAGAACTGTGAGCCCCACGTGGGATTACCTTGTATCTGACGCTTAGAACAGTGCTTGGCACATAGTAAGCACTTAACAAATGCCATTATTATTATTATATTGCCAGGACTGGAGATAGAAAATGGAACAAAAGGTATCATTTTACTGCTGTATAAAATTATGCCCCACCTGGAATGCCAAATGCAGTTCCCTTTGCCACATTTTAGAAGAACCTAATATAGCTGGAGAAGGACTGTGAGCCCCACGTGGGATTACCTTGTATCTGACGCTTAGAACAGTGCTTGGCACATAGTAAGTGCTTAACAAATGCCATTATTATTATTATTATTATTATTATATTGCCAGGACTGGAGATAGAAAACAGAACAAAAGGTATAATTTTAGTGCTGTATAAAATTATGCCCCACCTGGAATGCCAAATGCAGTTCCCTTTGCCACATTTTAGAAGAACCAAATTAGCTGGAGAAGGACTGTGAGCCCCACGTGGGATTACCTTGTATCAACCCCAACGCTTAGAACAGTGCTTGGCACTTAACAAAGTGCTTAAGCGCTTAACAAATACCATTATTATTATTATTAACCTGGGTTCTCATCATCTCGTACCTACCCGCAACGCTTAGTACAGTGTCGGGCAACTTGACAAGCGCTTAACGGAGTGCCATTTTTTCTTTTTAAAAGTAAGCTGTGTGATAGCGTCGATTTGATTGGCTGGCTACGTAGTGGGTGGGGCTCGGCTGTGAGGGACTCTGTAGTGAGCGTGGCCTATGTAGTGGACGGTGTCCGGCGGGGCGGGGCCTCGGTTGTGGGCGGAGCTCAGCGGTGGGCGGGGCCTCTGCTGCGGTGTGGGATCTGTAATAATAATAATAATAATAATAATAATAATAATAATAATAATGTCATTTGTTAAACGCTTACGACGTGCAAAGCACTGTTCTATGCGCAGGGGAGGTTACAGGTTGTCCCACGTGGGGCTCACAGTCTTCATCCCCACTTTACAGGTGAGGGAACTGAGGCTCAGAAGATAATAATAATAATAATGGCATTTGTTAAGCACTTACTACGTGGAAAGCACTTTTCTAAACGCTGGGGTGGATACGAGGCGATCAGGTTGCCCCACGTGGGGCTCACAGTCTTCATCCCCATTATACAGAAGAGGGAACTGAGGCTCAGAAAATAATAATAATAATAATGGCATTTGTTAAGCGCTTACTAGGTGCAAAGCACTGCTCTACACGCTGGAGGGGATACAAGGCGATCAGGTTGTCCCACGTGGGGCTCACAGTCTTCATCCCCATTTTACAGATGAGGGAACTGAGGCTCAGAAAATAATAATAATGATAATAATAATAATAATGGCATTTGTTAAGTGCTTACGACGTGCAAAGCACTGTTCTAAACGCTGGGGTGGATACGAGGCGAGCAGGTTGTCCCACGTGGGGCTCACAGTCTTCATCCCCATTTTACAGATGAGGGAACTGAGGCTCAGAAAATAATAATAATGATAAGAATAATAATGGCATTTGTTAAGCGCTTGCTACGTGCAAAGCACTGTTCTAAACGCTGGAGGGGATACAAGGCGATCAGGTTGTCCCACGTGGGGCTCACAGTCCTCATCCCCATTTTCCAATTGAGGGAACTGAGGCTCAGAAAATAATAATAATGATAATAATAACAATGACATTTGTTAAGCGCTTACTACGTGTAAAGCACTGCTCTAAACGCTGGGGGGGATACAAGGCGAGCAGGTTGTCCCACGTGGGGCTCACAGTCCTCATCCCCATTTTCCAGATGAGGGAACTGAGGCTCAGAGAAGTGAAGTGACATGCCCAAAGTCACACAGCAGACATGTGTCAGCACACAGTAAGCGCTCAATAAATACGACTGTCTGAAAGAAATGAATGAATGTGGCGGAGGCGGGATTAGAACCCACGACCTCTGACTCCCAAGCCCGGGCTCCCTCCACAGAGAAACTTGGGCACGGCCTCTGTAGTGGGCGTCGTCTCGGTTGTGGGCGGGGCACGAGGCTGGAGGCCTCAAGGCGCATGCGCGGAGGGGCCGGGAGTGGGCGGGGCCCCACGGTGGGCGGGGCCGGAGGCGTCGATGCGCGTGCGCGGAGGGAGCAGGGGTGGGCGGGGCCGCTGTAGTGGGCGGGGCTCCGTGGTGGGCGGGGCCTAGAGACGTCGGCGCGCGCGCGCAGAGGGAGCCGGTAGTGGGCGGGGCCTCCGTTATGGGCGGGGTTGGACTCGCCGGCGCTAGCGGGGAGGGGCCGGAGTGGGCGGGGCTGGAGGCGTCTGTGCGCATGAGCGGAGGGAGTTGGAATGGGCGGGGCTCCGCGATGGGCGTGGTCGGCGCACGCTTTCGGAGGGGCCGGAGTGGGCGAGGCTCCACTGTGGGCGGGGCTGGAGGCGCCTGTGCGCATGCGCGGAGGGAGCCGGGAGTGGGCGGGGCTTCGGCGGTGGGCTGGGCTCCACGATGGGCGTGGTCGGCGCGGAGAGGTCGGAGGGGGCGGGGCTCCACTGTGGGCGGGGCTGGAGGCGTCGGTGCGCATGCGCGAAGGGAGCGGGGGGGAGTGGGCGGGGCCTCTGCGGTGGGTAGGGACTGTCTCTATATGTTGCCAATTTGTACTTCCCAAGCGCTTAGTACAGTGCTCTGCACACAGTAAGCGCTCAATAAATACGATTGATGATGATGATGATGGTCGGCGCGGAGGGGGCCGGAGGGGGCGGGGCTCCCCGGTGGGCGGGGCTGGAGGCGTCAGTGCGCGTGCGCAGAGGGAGCTGGAGTGGGCGGGGCTCACCCGGTGGGCGGGGCTGGAGGCGTCGGCGCGCACGCGCGGAGGGAGCAGGGCGTGGGGCGGGGCCCCGGTGGTGGGCGGGGTTCCGCGATGGGCGGGGCTTCTGCGCAGACGCGACGGTGCCTGTTGTGGGCGTGTCCATGTGGTGGGCGGGGCCTCGGGGCCGCTGCGCAGGCGCAGAGTGTGTGGGCCCGGGGGTGGGCACGGGAGGTTGGCATGGCGCTGGCGGTGCTGCGCCTGCTGGAGCCGTTCCCGGCCGGGGCCCCTCCGCTGGCCGTGCTGCTGCCCGCCGGACCCGACCCCCGGGACCCCCGCCGGGCCCCCGGGCTGGTGCTGGCGCTGCGGCCGGAGGCGGGGCCGCCGGGCCCGGCCCTGCTGGTGCCCGCGCTGGAGGTCCCCCCCTCCTCGGTGCCCCCGGGCGAGCTGCTGGTGAGCCGGGCGCTGCTGCGGCTGCTGGCGCGGGGCCCGGGGGCGAGGGTCAGGGCGCGCCCGCTAAGGAACCCGCCCGCCCTGGGCTGGGCGCTGCTGGCCGGCGGGGGGGCGCCGCCGGGGGCACCGGGGGCACCGGGGGCACCAATCCTGGGCCGCCGCGGGGAGGCCCTGCCCGGCCCCGGCCCCGGCCCCGGTCCGCGGCTGCTGGACACGCGTCCCGCGCTGCAGGGGCTGCTGGGCCCGGACACCAGGCTGGCCGTGGCCGAGCCGCGCTGCCCGGGCCCCCCGCGGGCCCCTCCGCGGGCCCCCGCAACGCCGCCCCCCGCCGGTGCCGGTGCCCCCGCGGGCCTCGTCGTTCGTGGGTCGGTCCGGCCGCACCGTGCGGGCCCGGGGCGGGGGAGGGCCCGGCCCGGAGCTGGGGCTCAGCCGGCGCCGCCTCCGGGCCCTGGGCCTGTTCGGGGGCGAGTGGGTGTGGGTGGGCCCCGGGGCCCCCGGGATCGGCCCGCGCCTGGCCCCCGTGCGCGCCCTGGAGCCGCCCTGGCCCTTCCCGGCCGCCCGGGCCCCCGAACGGCCCGCCCTGCTCCCCCCCGCCCTCGCCTTCAACCTGGCCCGCGACCCCCTGGACCCGGGGGACCTCACCCTCCAGGTACGGCCCCCCCGCGACCCCCATGCCAACACCCATCACGGTATTTGCTGAACGCTTACCGGAGAAGCGGCGCGGCTCAGTGGCTTTGGTGGCACTGCCCACTGACAGCTGGGCGACTTTAAACAAGTCACATCACTTCTCCGGGCCTCAGTTCCCTCATCTGTCAGTGGACTCAGAGGTCGTGGGTTCAGATCCCAGCCATGCCCACTGTCAGCCGGGTGACCTTGGGCAAGCCGCTTCTCTTCTCCGGGCCTCAGTTCCCTCATTTGTCAATGGAGTCAGAGGTCGTGGGTTCAGATCCCGGCTCTGCCCATTGTCAGCCGGGTGACTTTGGGCAAGTCGCTTCACTTCTCCAGGCCTCAGTTCCCTCATCTGTCAATGGAGTCAGAGGTTGTGGGTTCAGATCCCGGCTCTGCCCCTTGTCAGCCGGGTGACTTTGGGCAAGTCGCTTCACTTCCCCAGGCCTCAGTTCACTCATCCATAAATGGAGTCAGAGGTCGTGGGTTCAGATCCCGGCCCTGCCCATTGGCAGCTGGGCGACTTTAAGCAAGTCACATCACTTCTCCGGGCCTCAGTTCCCTCATCTGTCAATGGAGTCAGAGGTCGTGGGTTCAGATCCCAGCCATGCCTACTGTCAGCCGGGTGACTTTGGGCAAGTCGCTTCCCTTCCCCGGGCCTCAGTTCCCTCATCCGTAAATGGAGTCAGAGGTCGTGGGTTCAGATCCCGGCTCTGCCCCTTGTCAGCCGGGTGACTTTGGGCAAGTCGCTTCACTTCCCCGGGCCTCAGTTCACTCATCTGTAAATGGAGTCAGGTCGTGGGTACAAATCCCGGCCCTGCCCTTGGCAGCTGGGCGACTTTAAGCAAGTCACATCACTTCCCCGGGCCTCAGTTCCCTCATCTGTCAATGGACTCAGAGGTCGTGGGTTCAGATCCCAGCCATGCCCACTGTCAGCCGGGTGACTTTGGGCAAGTCACTTCACTTCTCCAGGCCTCAGTTCCCTCATCCATAAATGGAGTCAGAGGTCGTGGGTTCAGATCCCCCACTCTGCCCATTGTCAGCTAGGTGACTTCGGGCAAGTCGCTTCCCTTCCCCGGGCCTCAGTTCCCTCATCTGTCAGTGGACTCAGAGGTCGTGGGTTCAGATCCCAGCCATGCCCACTGTCAGCCGGGTGACTTTGGGCAAGTCGCTTCACTTCCCCGGGCCTCAGTTCCCTCATCTGTAATGGAGTCAGAGGTCGTGGGTACAAATCCCAGCCCTGGCCATTGGCAGCTGGGCGACTTTAAGCAAGTCACTTCACTTCTCCCGGCCTCAGTTCCCTCATCTGTAAATGGAGTCAGAGGTCGTGGGTACAAATCCCGGCTCTGCCCATTGTCAGCTGGGTGACTTTGGGCAAGTCGCTTCACTTCCCCGGGTCTCAGTTCCCTCATCTGTAAATGGAGTCAGAGGTCGTGGGTTCAGATCCCCGCTCTGCCCATTGTCAACTGGGTGACTCTGGGCAAGTCGCTTCACTTCTCTAGGCCTCAGTTACCTCATCTGTAAAATGGGGATGAAGACTGTGAGCCCCCCGTGGGACAATCTGATCACCTTGTAAACTCCCCAACACTTAGGATAGTGCTTTGCACATAGTGCTCAATAAATGCCATTATTATCACTTACTACATGCCAAGCACCTTTCTAAGTGCTGAGGAGATACAAGGTGATCAGGTTGTCCCACAGTGGGGGCTCACAGTCTTCATCTTCAGCTGAGGCCCAGAGAAGCAAAGCGACTTGCCCAAAGTCACCCAGCTGACAAGTGGCGGAGCTGGGATTTGAACCCAAGGCCTCTGACTCCAAAGCCCGGCCTCTTTCCGCCGAGCCACGCTGCTTCTCTATTATCGGCATTATCACGATTATCAGTATTCATTCATTCAATTGTATTTATTGAGCGCTTACTGGGTGCAGAGCACTGGACTAAGCGCTTGGAAAGTACAAGTTGGCAACATACAGAGACGGTCCATACCCAACAGCGGCCTCACAGTATCATCGCCTTCTACCTCCCCCAGCGCTTGGCGCACAGTAAGCACTTAACAGATCCCATCATCATCATCAAGTGCCACAACCCAATGACCTTGTATCTCCCCCAGCACTTGGCACACAGTAAGCACTTAAATACCATCATCATGATGTGCCATGACCCGATGACCCTGTATCTCCCCGAGCGCTTAGAACAGCGCTTGGCACACAGTAAGCGCTTAACAAATACCATCTTCGTCAGTATTATGTGCCACAACCCAATGACCTTGTATCTCCCCCCTGCTTAGAACAGCACTTGGCACACAGTAAGCACGTAACAAACACAGTCATCATCGTCATTATTATGTGCCACAACCCAATGACCTTGTATCTCCCCCATGCTTAGAACAGCACTTGGCACACAGTAAGCACTTAAACACAATCATCATCGTCATTATTATGTGCCACAACCCAATCACCTTGTATCTCCCCCATGCTTAGAACAGCACTTGGCACACAGTAAGCACTTAAACACAATCATCATCATCATCATTATGTGCCACGACCCCCATTCACTCATTCAGTCGTATTTATTGAGCACTTACTGTGTGCAGAGCACTGGACCAAGCGCTTGGGAAGTCCAAGTCGGCAACATATAGAGACGGTCCCTACCCAACAGTGGGCTCACAGTCTAGAAGGGGGAGACAGACAACAAAACAAAACACGGAGACGGGTGTCAAAATTGTCTGAACAAATAGAATTAAAGCTATTTGCACATTATTAGTAGAATAGTAAATGTGTACAAGTACAATAAATAACGTAATAAATCTGTGCAAATGTATATGCAAGTGCTGTGGGTCTCCCCCATGCTTAGAAGAGCGCTTGGCACAGAGTAAGCGCTTAAATATCAAGTGCCATGACCCGATGACCTTGTATCTCCCCCAGCGCTTGGCACACAGTAAGCGCTTAACCAATACCACCATCATCATGACGGTATTGTTTCACAGTAAGCGCTTAACCAATATCATCATGACAGTGTTTGTTAAGCGCTTACTGTGTGCCAAGCCCTGTTCTAAGCGCTGGGCAGTTGTAATGCCGCAGTAAGAAGCGGTTCTGCCCCGTGGAAAGAAAGGCACCCACGCGGTTTTCCAAATGCACCTCTGGCTGGGGGTTGAGCGCTATGGGGGGGGGTCAGCTCGGGACGAAGGGTGGGGAGCGGCACCAGAGGGATACGGGGGAGCCTCGGGCCCGAAGCCAGGCGGGGAACCCTTCAAACTTCCAGTTGCCTCCTCGCTAGAGATATTCCGAAGGGCTTGGCTGCCCCGAAGGGACGGGAAGCTGCTCGGTGCTGTCCGGGCCTCCGTTCGCCAAGGAGCTGCACCTGGACATCGTTGCCTCGCCTCACTACAGCCCCGACGGCACCTACGATCGAACCCTGCACCACTACTTTGAGACTCCCAGGTTAGCCAGAATCCCCTTCGCTAATCCAGCCGTCAATCAGCGGTACTAATCGAGGGCTCGTTATGATCAGGGCACCGTACTAAGCGCCTGGAAGAGTACAACAGAATTAATTAGCAGAGACGTTCTCTGCCCATAACGAGCTTCCAGTCCAGAGGGGGAGACGGATGTTAATGTGTGAAGAAATGTGTAATTCATAATATATGATTTTAAGATAGGTCACAGATCCAAGCGCGAGCCCTCAGGCCCCCCCCACCCCCCATGTCCCTTTTTGGAGTCTCACCATTGTGGGAGGAAAGCTCCGTCCTGGGCTACCGAGCCAGCAAACGGGGCGGGAGATGCCTGGAAACCCAACCCCAGCCCGCTTAGGGGATGAGGGCGGTGCCATGTAGGATCGGAAGGGATGTTGGCACTGTGGGGAGGGGTCTCAGGACTCTCTGCAGCCTGGGTACCCCGAGACCACCGGAGTTTGATTAGGCAGGGGGAACTTTTCTCTGACGTCTACCCGTCCTCCAGCGGGGCCACGGCCCACCCAGAGGGGCCCCTGGTTCAGGAACTCCCCAGAACCGGGGGCGTCCCCTGCCCTCCGAGATCCGCCCTAACCTCCGATGGTGCTGGTGAAGGCATTTTTGGAGCTGGGCGAGTCCCCTCGTCTCAGAAATCCAAACCAACAGACTGACTTGGTGAAATGCCTCTTGAGCATCTCATCCGAGTGGCCTGCCAGAGTCTGGGGATTTTTCAGCCCTTTTTAAAAGCTTCCCTACAGTCTCAAGGTTCCCACTCGCTCCCCCCATCCTTTACCTCCGTCTGCTCAGACTGAAGCAGAAGTACTTACTGGAGCAGAACCATTCTTCTGAGAGAAAACTGCTGCAGGTGGCAAGAGCCTGAGCCCTAAATATGGTGCTTATCACATGTCCCTGTGCTCTCTGGAGTTCCCTTTATCCCCATCTGGTTGGAACCGCCCCCGGGGCTATATCTTTCTCCAGCTGAAAAGCCTCTGAGGACTTCTTATATTCATTCATTCAGTTGTATTTATTGAGCACTTACTGTGTGCGGAGCACTGTACTCAGCGCTTGGGAAGGACGAGTTGGCAACATAAGAGACGGCCCCTACCCAACAACGGGCTCCCAGTCTAGACGGGGGTGTCTACCCGACCAAGAATCCAGAACTGCCATCCTGTTCCCTTCCTTGCGGGAGTCTGAGCTGGCGCTTCGGATTGTCCTTTCAAGTGCTACTGAACAGCTTTTTCTTTATGGTATTTGTTAAGCATTTACTATGGGCCAGGCACTGTACTAAGCACTCGAATGGAAGCTAATAAAATCAGACCCAATGCACATCTCCCACATGAGGCTAACGCTTAACTCCCATTTTACAGAGGAGTTAACTGAGGCCTAGAGGAAGCAAAGTGACTTGCCCAAGGTCACGGAGCAGAGAAGTGGCAGAGCTGGGGTGAAAATCCGGGTGCCCTATCCACTAGGCCACGCCGCTCCTCTGCGAAGCTTGGGAGTTTGATGAAGACCGGCCTCAGCTGTGGCTTGGGGAGGCCCTCGCACCCCAGTCTCTAGCAGATGCCCGTCAAGACCGCCGTTGTGTTTCAGGGTGGTTCAGGAAGGGGACATCCTGTGTGTGCCAACATTCGGGCAGATGGAGATCCTGGAGGGAAGCACAGAGAAGCTGCCCAGGTATGCAGCCGCCCCCATCCCCGCAACCCCTCCCACCCACCTCCCGGGCCTTCCGTAGGAGCCACAGCCGACTTACTGAACGGATGGGGGTCTCAAGGGCCCTGGGAAGAGCGAGCACTCTAAGCCGTGCCCAAAGGTCTGAGCAGAAGTAGCTGTCCTGCCCCCTCAAATGCCTTCTGGAAATGGGGCCCTGCAAGATGAGAGGTACCTAGGGAAATGAAAACACTGAGCTTACTTGGGGCTTCCTAGACTCCTTTTTCCCCCCCGAGGAGGCTCACCGGCCTTGCACGGCAGCAAATCTGACACAGTCCGAGCCGGGCCCAGGCCGGGGCTGATTGGTCCGAGTCGAAATCCGAAGGGATCGCTCACAGGATCGGAGAGGAGGCGGCTGGGGGAGGACAAGAAGGCAGCTAGATAACATAGCTCACTGAAAAGGCCGAATCCAAGCCTGTCATTCTAGTCTGCTTCCCTTCATTCACTCAGTTGTATTTATTGAGCACTTACTGCGTGCAGAGCACTATACTCAACGTTTGGGAGCATACAGTATAACAAGCAGACACATTGGCCACCCACAACAAGCTTACAGTCTAAAGGGGGAGACAGACATTAATAAAGCCTTTCTACCCATGTCCCGGCAAAGCGGAAATAATAATAGTAATAATTGGTACTTTTTAAGCACTTAGTACGTGTCAAGCACTGGGGAAGGTACAATATAATCAAGTCAGATACGGAACCTGACCAACACAGGGCTTGCAATCAAAGTAGGAAGGAGAATCGGTATTGAATCCCCATTTTACAAGTGAGGTAACTGGCACAGAGAAGTGAAGTGACTTACCTAAGGTCTCACAGCAGACACTTGAGGAGCCAGGCTTACCACCCAGGTCAAAATAAGGCACCCAGAGTGTTTTGAGCTTTTAGGAAGACAAGCACCTTGTGTTCAAACTCCCCCGCTGCTCTCTTCCCCACCCAGAGATTGCTGGAACAGAAGGGGAAGGAGCCTGTAGGGAAGTGCCCCAGAGGCTCTGGGGAATTAAGCTTTTGAGAGGGGAAGACACCTGCTTAAAGTTAACCTCAATCTTGGGAATCTCATGACGTGACATTCAGGCCAGTTCATTCAATTATATTTATTGGCCAGGGCTGTGTCTCCATCATCTTCCCCGCTTGGGCCTCGAGCACCCACGAATGGAAACTGTGCCCAGATCCCTAGTGTCCTGGCTGGGCCCGTTTAATATCCACTTGTAAAAATTCAGCACAATCACCACCAGCTGTTTCCTCTACACACTCAAGGGAGGGCGGGGATCTGCAGACACCATGACGGCTTCCTTGCCTCTTCCTCTTCACTGCAAACTCTACCCACCTGGCCTCCTGGAATTTCCCTGCCTGGAATCCCCCAGGTCCCCTGGTCAGAGGCCCGATCACCCCCAGCCCATTCAGAGTTGGAGCCCGAGCTGTTCCGGCAGCCGGCCATAGGAATTAAAGTAATCCAGAAGCATCCATGACACCGGCTTCTCTTAAGCTGCTATTATCCTCTTGGTCTCAGGTTGCCTGGCAGACTTCTAAACCCAGCCTGCCTATTTTATGCTCCTACCATCTGGGCCCACCGACCTAAAACCAGGGAACCACCTGGGGCCACCGATCTAAAACCCCCTTTTAGACCGTGAGCCCACTGTTGGGTAGGGACTGTCTCTATATGTTGCCAGCTTGTACTTCCCAAGCACTTAGTACAGTCCTCTGCACACAGTAAGTGCTCAATAAATACGATTGATTGATTAAAACTGGGGAGGCGAAGGCCATCTCTCTGCCCCCGCTGGGAGCTCGGATTCCCACTTGATGTGGTCTGAGTTAGGCCAGCCTGGCCCGTGGGTGGTCCCACCCGACGGTCGGGTAGGGGGGTGGATTTGGGCCGGCCCTCGTGCAGGGCAGGATGGCCCAGGTCCCGTGTTTTGCAAGATGAGGAGAGCACTGGTCTGGGTTTCCCATTCCTCAAAGTCAGCCCCGGCCGGGAGAAAACAGGACTGCATTGGTCCGGCCTGGAACCAAGGAGAACCCACTTGTCCCCTGACCGTAGCCAGATGTCTCGGGTCACCACACCTGTTTCCTCCTCCTCTGCCTTTCCCAGACAGTCCTACCAGTTTCACACATCCCCTCCCACCTTTTCCTAGGGATACAACTCTAGAACAAGGCCTGCTGAGAAAGGTTAGAGCAGTGGTTTGCACATAGTAAACGCTTAATAAATGCCATTATTATTATTAATAAAGGTGGCAGCAGAAAGTGGCTGACTCCCCTTTAGGCTTCCCAAGGCTGGGAACCGGGGAACCGCCCGGTGGTCTGCAGGTGGGAACCGAGCTCCTCGAGCCAGTGCGGTCTAATGGGCAAAACCCTGAGCCCTGCTCCTGCCCTGCTGCCCTGGGGGGCTTTGAGTGAACCACCAATCTCTTGCGGTCTCAGTCTCTGCCCCTGAAAGGTAGAGAATACTCAGCCTCCGCGCTCCCGGGACTCAGGTCACTCATCAGTCAGTTGGTAGACACAGTCCCTGCCCCTAGGTCAGCCGCTCAGACGGAGAGCCCGCGGGATCCCGTTGAGCCATTGGGTTTTCCCAAACAGCCGCCTTAGCTCACCTTCCTCACCCTTCCCAGTCCCGCCCCACGGCTGCCCCGCTTTCCCTCACCCGCCCCCCTCACCTCCATGCCCCGGGGAGGGGCAGCCGGGAGCAGATGCCCTCTGCCTTCCTTCCCCCAGGTGGCCCGAGCTGTACTTCAAGGTGAAGTCGACCGTGGGCGAGGCGGTCGGCCCACCCGGGCCCGCGTATCTGGCAGACACCACGCACACCTCCCTCTACCTGGTGAGGTCCGAGAGATGGGGGCTCCCCGGATCCCGGGGTTGAGGGAAGCGGCGGGCCGAACCTGAGGCTTCCCCCGATTCCCACGCGCAGGGGGGTGCCACCCTGAGCCTGGTGCCCTGGGTCCCTCCCCGAGGAGCCCCCGCCCTGTGGAGCAGCCTGACCCCGCCGGGGTTGGAGGCGCTGGTGAAGCAGCTCTGCGACACGCTCAGCCCTCGGCTCCGACCTGGGTGAGTCTGCCACCGGACCCCCGGCTGGCGGGGGGGGATTTGGGGTTGGAAGGAAGGGCCGGGCTTCTTTTCGAGGTTAGGGAGATGCGGGGAAATGGCTGAGCTGGTGGGGGCAGGTGGGAGAACGAAGGGTGTCCGTGCGCGGCTGCAGGGGCGACCTGCTGGTGGGGCCGGGTGCCATCCTCGTGAAGGGCCCTCCGGGCAGCGGGAAGACCACCGCCGTCACGGCAGCCTGCGGCCGCCTCGGCCTCCACCTGCTGAAGGTGAGGGCAGCGGGGAAGGGCGCCCCGGCCTCATCTCCATTCAGCCTCTGAGTACGCTCTTTCCCAAAGCTCGGTCCTCCGCCTCAGTTTCCCTCCCATCGCGGATCCCTCCACGGCCCTCCCCCACCGCACTCGCTCCCCTTCCGGGCTCCTCGTTCCAGGCCCTGGCCGGAGCTAGCCCTCCCTCCGTCCCCGTTCCCAGGTGGACGGCTCAGCGCTGTGCGCGGACACCAGCGCGGCCCAGGAGAGCCGCCTCCACGCCACCTTCGCCCGGGCCCGGCGCTGCCGCCCGCTCGTGCTGCTCCTGCGGGCCGTGGAGCTCCTGGGGCGGGAGCGGGACGGGGCAGGCGAGGATGCCCGGGTGCTGGCCACGCTGCGCCGTCTCCTTCTGGAGAGCGACCCCACCAGCAGGTACCCCACACGCCAGGGCCGTCAGTCCCGTTGCTCGGCCCGCCCCCCGTCTTTCTCTCCGCCTCCCACTGCCATCTCCCTAGATCGTCCCCAGCTCCGTACCCCGCTGCCTTGTTCTCTCCGGCTCTGCTTTCTGTCTGTGAGGGTGTCATTGATCCTGCTCTTCTCTCCCTCCTCCTCGTCCTCTGCCCCGCGCCCTCCCGCCCTCCTCCACCATGCCCCTCTCCGCAGCCCCCTCCCGCTGCTGGTCGTGGCCACCACCTGCCGGGCCCAGGAAGTCCCCGCGGATGTGCTCTCGGCCTTTCCCCACGAAGTGGAGGTGCCCGTGCTGACGGAGGAGCAGCGGCTGAGCGTCCTGCAGGCGCTCACTGCCTCGCTACCCCTGGGCCGGGAAGTGAGCCTGGCACAGCTGGCACGGAAGAGCGCCGTAAGTGCAGGCCGACTGCCCCCGCCCAGGTCCAGGTTGGGGACCGGCCTAAAAGGCGCGAGTTCCGCTTCACAACAGCGGGAAGGGGGTGAGGAGGTGCCCGGGCCCACGTTGCCCCCACATTAAGCATTTTACTGGTTTTTACCGTCCGTCTCCCACCTGCTGCTTCCCCACCAAAAGGGGAGACCGCCTCATTCTTCTCCTTGTCCTCTGGTCCTTTGGGCCCAAGGTTCACCGTCCACCCCCACCTGTGTCCTAGGGATTTGTGGTGGGTGATCTGTGTACCCTCCTGGCCCACAGCAGCCGGGCAGCCTGCGCCAGGATCCGGAGCACCAGGTGAGGGGGAGCGGCGGGGTGCGACCCAGGCGGGATTGGGGCTGAGGAATGAGTCGGGTAGAGGGGAGGATGTGGGAGAACGGGGTGTGGGTGGGGGGGTGGGTCTAAGGGGGCTACCGAAGTCCCAGGAGGGGCGTGTAGAGGAGGAGAGGGCCGCCCTGAGGGTGTGGACCGCTCTCAGTCCCCCTCCCCGCCTCTGCTCAGCCCTGAAGATGAACTGTCTGAGGAAGACGAGGCTGAGCTGTGTGCCGCTGGTTTCCCCCTGCTAGCTGAGGACTTCAGGGCCGCGCTGGACCAGCTGCAGGAGGCCCAGAGCCAGGCCATCGGGGCTCCCAAGGTAGGCCCCATCCACCCCCCCCCCCCCCGGCCCAACTGAAACCTAGTCCTGGGACCGTGGTGTCCGGGTCCCAGCAGCACCAGAAATGGGCCTGAGCCTCCTTCCCTTCTCGGGATGCAAATGCAGTCGCCCACGTGGGACACTGGCTCTTGGAGTCCCGGCAGTGCCCTGGAACTCTGCGGCTCCCCCCACCCCCGCGCCCAACAAGAGGCGTTGTCGGGTGTCTTCTCCTCCCGCCCCAGCAGCCGTCCGCCCCCATCGAGCCCGGGCCGGCCTCTTCCTCTCCAGTTTCCACTGCAGCTCCAGGCCATTTCCTCCAGGAAGCTTTCCCCGATTCACCCTCTCCTCCCCCGGGCCCTTCAGCCTCACTCCTGTTGTTTTTGAATGTGGATTGGCTACATCTGTCCCGTTTCCCTGGTCTCTCCCCATCTGGTCTGTCCTATAACTCAGACCTGAAGCCCCCCACCGGGCATCACTTTGTCCCCCAGAGAATTTGGTCAAAACTGGGTGACCCACCGGCCGACTCTGGCTCCTCGGTGCCCTGACCGTCAGCCCGCGGCTCCCGTCCCGTCCCCTGAAGGGTCCAGGAGGCGGGGAGGCCCTGCCCCTCACTCCCCACCACATTCCCACCCGAGCGGACCCTGGCGTCCCGGTGACGACTCCGTACCTTAACGGGTCTCCGGATCGCTGTTTCCGCAGATCCCGGCGGTGTCTTGGCAGGATGTCGGGGGCCTCCAGGAGGTGAAAAAGGAGATCCTGGAGACCATCCAGATCCCCCTGGATCACCCAGAGCTATTGGCCTCGGGGCTGCGGCGCTCGGGGCTGCTGCTCTACGGGCCCCCGGGCACCGGCAAAACCCTGCTGGCCAAGGCCGTGGCCACCGAGTGCAGCTTGAACTTTCTCAGGTAAGGGTAGGGCAGGCGTGGGGCTGCCAGGGCTGGGGTGAGGGGAAGCCAGGAAACTCCTTCTTGTCCCCCTCCCTCGAAGGCTGCACACAGTCTTCAGTCCCCCTCCATCCTTTCTCTCCCGCCCAGTGTCAAGGGCCCGGAGCTCATCAACATGTATGTGGGGCAGAGTGAGGAGAACGTGCGGGAAGGTGAGAGGCCCACCCCCGCCCCGCCCGCCCCAAATCTTCCTCCGGGCCGAAACAGCTTTTGGGAGGCAGTGTCCCAGCCCTAGTGGAGTGGACTCTCCCCGGGAGGGAGGGCAGGCCCGGGTACCCCCTGCCTCCTCCCCTACCACCCCACCCTCCCGGTTGACCCTGCGGTTCTTTGTCCGTCCCGTCCGTGACCCTCAACCCCGTACCTGCAGTGTTCGCCCGGGCCCGGGCCGCCGCCCCCTGCATCATCTTCTTCGACGAGCTGGATTCCCTAGCCCCCAGCCGGGGCCGCAGCGGTGATTCTGGCGGGGTGATGGACAGGTGCGGGGCTTGGGACAAAGCCAGAGTCTTTCGGTCTCCGTGGGGATGGCCGGGGGGGAGGAGAGGACAGCTGAGGCGTCGGGGCCGTAGGACTGGTGCCGCTCTCTCATCCCGGCTCGCCCTGACCTCAGGGTGGTCTCCCAGCTCCTCGCCGAGCTGGACGGGCTTCACCGCAGCCAAGACGTGTTCGTCGTCGGAGCCACCAATCGGCCCGACCTCCTGGACCCCGCCCTGCTGAGGCCCGGCAGGTAAGTGGAACCTCCCCTTCTCCTCCTCTCCCCATCACTGATTCCCCTTTCCTGGGCTGCCCTGTCCCAGCAAATGACTGCCATCCCCCGCCCCCCTACCTCCCGGGCTTCCACGAGGCTGCCGAGGGTTCGTGCTGACCGGCTCCTGGGTCCAGCAGACATCTGCCGGGCCGGGCCATGCCTTGAGTTCTGATGCCTAGACAGCCCCCCTGGCCCGGGCTGGCCCTCTCTCTCGGGTGCCTGGGCCCATGCTGACCCAAATAGAAAGGAGAGGAAACGGGGAGGAGAAAGGGAAGTGGGGTGGTCTGGAGCACTGAGCCGGTGTGAAACTCTGGTCACCGTGCCCACCCCTCCCTTCCCCTCCCTTCCTCCTTTGCCCAGGTTTGACAAGCTGCTGTTTGTGGGAGTGAATGAAGACCGGGGCTCCCAGCTGCGGGTTCTGAGCGCCATCACTCGCAAGTAGGACCCTGCCTAGGCTGGAGTCGGCGGCATGGGAGGGGAACCGGGGCGGGGGGCTGGCACTCTGAGAAGGGAGTTGCGGGCCATGCCTTGGTGGACAGGGCGGTCCAGCAGGGGTGGAGGGAGAGTCCCGGCAGCCGGGCAGCACGACTGTGCGGTGAGACCGCAGGAAGCGGTCGGGGACGGGATGGGGAGCGCCGGAGCCAGCCGCCTCCCACCGGCTTCCGCCCTCCCAGGTTCAAGCTGGAGCCCTCCGTGTGCCTGGCCAGCGTTCTGGACCGCTGCCCGGCCCAACTGACCGGCGCCGACCTGTACGCCCTGTGTTCGGACGCGATGACAGCCGCCCTGCGGCGCAGGGTGCGCGACGTGGAGAAGGGTGAGCCGTCCACCTTCTCTCTCTGCTCCCCTCCCCGCTCTCCCCTCCCCTTCGCTCCCAGACCCGGCCCCGGGCAGCAACCTCTGAAGGGGGGGGTGGTCCCGTACCGAGTCTGTCCTTAATTATCTTTCATCGAAGGAGCTGAGAGGAGGTAGGAAGCAGAACTTGCCCAAATAATAATAATAATGGTATTTGTTAAGCGCTTACTATGTGCAAAGCACTGTTCTAAACGCTGGGGGATACAAGGCGATCAGGTCGTCCCATCCTAATCCCCATTTTACAGATGAGGGAACTGAGGGGAAGTGAAGTGACTTGCCCAAAGTCGCACAGCTGACAATTGGCGGAGCTGGGATTTGAACCCATGACCTCTGACTCCAAAGCCCGGGCTCTTTCCAAGATAGAGAAGCAGCGTGGTTCAGGGGAAAGAGCCCGGGCTTTGGAGTCAGAGGTCATGGATTCAAATCCCGGCTCTGCCGCTTGTCAGCTGTGTGACTTTGGGCAAGTCACTTAACTTCTCTGAGCCTCAGTTACCTCATCTGTAAAAATGGGGATTAAGACTGTGAGCCCCCCCATGGGACAACCCGATCACCTTGTATCCCCCCCAGCGCTTAGAACAGTGCTTGGCACATAGTAAGCGCTTAACAAATGCCATCATTATTATTATTATTATTTCCACTGAGCCACGCTGCTTCTCTATCTTGCCCATCTTCAGGGACGGGGAGAGGGAGCGGCCGGATCCCCTCTTGTGGTCCGTCCCAGGGCCAAGGACTCTAGGCTGACCTCTCTCCCTCCTTCCTTAACCCTGTCCTCGGGAGCACGGGTGCCGGGGAGGGCCCAGGGCCTTCTCCCAAGTGGGCGGGCGCTGGGCCGATCCTGCCGCTCCTCCCCTCCCCGCAGGGCTGCCGGCGGAAGGCCCGGCGCTCCTCCTCACCATGGCCGACCTGCTTCAGGCTGCCGCTCAGCTGCAGCCGTCCGTGTCGGAGCAGGAGCTACAGCGCTACAGGCGCCTCCAGCGCAAGTTTGCCGCTTGCTAGGGGCTTTCAACGGGGCCGCAAGCCTGCCCCCGGACCCCGGGACGGCCTTCTCGCTGCCGCGGGAGCCGGTCGGTTCTCCCTTTTCCAGACACTCAGCGGGCATCGGGTCCCGCCCGTCGCCCCGGAGCGTCGGCCAGGTGGGTGGCACCTCTTGGAGGCTTGTGGGAGAGCCCCTTCCCCCGCTAAATCCATCCTTGTGGACTTCCTTCCAGGGTTCCTCTGGGCTGGGGTCCACCTTGGGGGTGCAATTGGGAGAAGGCAGAAGGGGCATGCCCCTGGGGTCGAAATAAGCCCCCACAGGCTTGGAATGAAGAAATAGAAATGTATCTATAGATATATGCGTATGTATATATACACACACACGTTTGGTTTTGTAAAATCCTCATGTATAAATCGGTAGCCTTCCACTATTACAGGGAAGTCAGTCACGAAGAGGCAGGGGGAAGGAGGAAGCATGGGAACACCAGGGGCAGTGATCCAAAACTCAACTTGAGGGGCAATTCTCCCACAGAGCAGCAGCGGCCCTGGACGGGGTCCGGGCCATTACCGGTTGCCTTTGCTCGCCTCCGTTTCAGAGGCACCTCGGTTTCCATCGCACTACCCGTGCCAGGCCAAGTCATCGGGGGGGGTGGGGGGCTTTTCCGAGCCAGGCCGAACCCAGGGCAGGCTGGATCCCGGGGGTTTGGCCCAGGTCAGGTCTGCCCTCCGACTCGAGTCCTCTCCCCGCCAGCCCGACTTCACCCCGACTTCTCGGTGCCCCTTCCCAAGTCCTGCAGCCCTTCCTCTCCTCTCGGGCCATCTTGGAGCAGGGAGGGCCGCGGCGACCCAGGTCCTAGCAGCCACCTGGGGCCACCCCCCTCCGTGGCTCCGCAGCCGTGTCAACCGGGCTGTTTTAGCCATGGGTTGCCATCTTGGGGCCCGTGTCACGCCCTGTCACCTGGGCCCTGATGCCCTCCGGCCAAGCCTGGGCCCTCAAGGCCTGTTTCTTGCTTTTAATGATAATCGTTAAGCTCCAGGTGCCAGGCGCTGTACTATTCATTCATTCATTCATTCAGTCGTATTTGTTGAGCGCTTACTGTGTGCAGAGCACTGTACTAAGCGCTTGGGAAGTACAAGGTCATGCCTCCGGAGGGACCCCAGAGGGTCTCCTCAAAGAAACCCAGTCCAGGTTGGTGTGACCTCAACTCTGGCCCTTCTGGAGGAGACAACCCAAACCCACTGGGCTTGGGGGAAAATCAATCAATCGTATTTATTGAGCGCTTACTGTGTGCAGAGCACTGGACTAAAGTGAAATGAAGTTAAATGCCTATTCCCCTGCCTGCTTCCTAGTCCCTCGATTCTGCCATCACTTCTCTGTGCCTCAGTTACCTTACCTGTAAAATGGGGATGAAGACCGTGAGCCCCCCGTGGGACAACCTGATCACCTTGTAACCACCCCAGTGCTTAGAACAGTGCTTTGCACATAGTAAGCGCTTAATAAATGCCATCATTGTTATTATTATTATTGTTATTCTCGGGGTTGTGAGGCTCCTAACTGCCGAGGTAGATACAGGCTTATCGGGTTGGACGCGGTCTGTTCCACATGGGGCTCACCCTCTTAATCCCCGTGTTATAGGTGAGGTAACAGGCACAGAGAAGTGAAGGGACTTGCCCGGGGTCACACAGCGGAGAAGTGGCGGAGTCGGGATTAGAACCCAGGTCACGCTGTGGCCCCTAGGCCATCCAGGCGCTATCCCTTCCCAACGGCCGCTCCTCCGGCTGCCTGGGGCACCGATGCCCCACCTCCAGATGCGCTGGGGCTTGTGCCCGACTCTGGGCGTGCCCGTCTTACCTTCCCGCGGGGCGGCAGCTGGGCCCTGGCCATTCGACACATTCGATAACTCCTTGGGCTTGACCCCAGAGGAGGCATCAAAGATCTGGGAGGGCGAAGAGGCCTGGTGCTAGGGGGACAGAGGGGATGGCCTCCACCCTTTCGCCCCAGAGCTGGGCTGCCTCGGAGGGCAGCGGGGAGTTGAGGAAGGTTGGACGGACAGACGGGCAGGTGCACTGCCAACCCACCACCACCACCACCACCACCACCGCCACAAATACACAGGCACACGGGCTGAGGCTGGGAGCGTCAAATTTCCTGAAACGGGAGCTGACAGAAGCGAGCCGGGAGCGGAGCCGAGATTCACCCCGCGCCCCCACGCCTTCCCCGCCGGACGGGATGTGTGGGGCCGTCCGGCGTCTCAGCTGGTCCTCTTCAGCACGTGAATGAAGTAGCAGGGCGTGTGGGCCTGGCCCGGCTGGTAAGGTTTGAAGTCTCCCAGGACGCTGTGCTGGCACTTGCCGTCGAAAGCCCCGCGGAGCAGCTCCGTGAAGGGCTCCAGGCGGTGCGGGTAGTATGACAGGCGGAACTTGCTGTGGCGGGGAGGAAGGCCCGGGGTCAGGGGCAGGGCAGCCGCGCGCGGGAGGGCGAAACGGGGGAATCGGCAGGCAGGAGGTTGGGTGAGGACGGGGCTCCCCCCCATCCCGGCCCTCCACCCTCCACGCGGCGGCTACCTCATGCCTGGGCTGCCGTCGTGCCCGGCCCCGGGCACCTGCACCGTGTAATCCAGCGTCACCATGTGAGCGGCGTTGTTCACCAACAGCACCGACGTGGTAATGTCTTTGGTCAAGTCACTCTGCAGGCGGCGTGGGGGAACGTGCTCGGGTCCCCTGCACCGAGCTTTCCCCCAGACCTCTCCCCGCTCCTAGGCTCCCCCTAAATTGGTTTCCCGCCCCCCGTCCCCTGCTTCTCGTTGGCACCTCCCCACGTTTGGGGGGGCGGGGGTTGCCCGCTTTCTCACAGCCTCCGCCGCCCCCTCCTCCTGACCGCAGCCCCACACCTTGTAGTAGATGTTCTTCCCCGGGGGGGCACAACCGGTGCTGAGGATGTGGTCGTAGTTCCTGTGATCGATCACCATGACCCCCCCGGGCCGCACCATGCCCGCGATGTTGCGCAGTGCCCGCCTGTGGTCGCTCCGGTCCCCTGGGTGTGCGGACACACGGACTCTGCTCAGCACGGCCGCCCTCGCTCCGGGGCCGGGGCGGCACGTGACTCGGGCGGGGAGGGAGGAGGAAAGGAGGCCGTGCGCGCCTGACGAGCAGGGGTCCTTGACCCAAGAGCGGGTAAGGCCACAGTCCCGTGTCTCACCTTTGCTGTCGGGCAGGTGGGCAAAGCTGTTGCCCAGGCAAATGACGGCATCGAAGCCCGCACCAGGCCGTGGCACATCCTTGTCCAGGGTCAGCCAGTTGGCCTCCTCAATGACTGTGGGGAGGTGGGGGAAACTGTTATCATGGGAATCACCGCCCCCCAGGCCCACCGGGTCTCTCTACATTTGCCCCACTTACCCTCTGTTCCCCACTCCCCACCCAAGCCTCAGTTTCTCCTTCGGAGAGGGAGCGGATCTTCCATGAGACAGAGTAGG